>NC_090375.1:13001085-13317752 GCF_036365525.1 Heterodontus francisci | reverse complement strand
ACTGTCAGTCTAGACTTTTGTGCTGAAGTCCTAGAGTGGAAGTTGAACCCACAACCTTCTGACTTGTGAGGCGGAAGAGCTACCCACTGAGACACAGCCGACACATCACCAGGAAAGTGAATTGCCTCTTCATAATTCAATTGAATGATTCTTGATTTGTCAATCAAACAACCTTCTCTTCTCCCTCAAGTGAAAGACACTTATTTTTCTTCAGTGTGTTGCTTGCAGCAGTCTCCTGGAGAGTTTGCAATCCTGCACTGGAGTATGTTAGTGAGGTTGTAGCTACGCTGTCTATTGTAAATGGCATCAATAGCTGTGAGCAAAGGCTAAACTGTTGCCCCCAGTCTTTGACAAATTGCTTATTGAGGTGAATGAAGGCACAACCTATTTTGTGTTTAGCAGGATTCCTAGAGTAAAGGGTGCCACAATGAACCTGAACACCGATTCTATTCCATATAAAGTGTGCAAGCATAGGTTTAAAAAAAAAAATTACTTTATTTCCAAATTGATTCAAGTAAATTGCCAACTGTGGTTCAGTGGGCAGTACACCCACCTTGAGCCAGGAGGCTGTGGGTTCAAATCCTACTCTAGACTGGGGCACAAAGATCAAGGCTGACTCCACAGTGCTGCATTGTAGGAGGTGCTATCTTTCATAGAATGGAATTGGAGAATGGTTACAGCACAGATGATGGCCATTTGGCCTGTCGACAAGAGCAGCTCACTTAGTCCCATTCCCCTGCCTTTTCCCAATAGCCCTGTAAATTTTTCCTCTTCAGATAATTATCCAATTCTCTATTGAAGGTCTCGATTGAATCTGCCTCCACCACACACTCAGGCAGTGCATTCCAATCCTAACCACTTGCTGTTGCTTCTTTTGCCAATCACCTTAAATCCTGGTTCTGGATCCTTCTGCCAATGGGAGCAGTTTCTCCCTGCTAACTCGGTCCAGACCCCTCCATGATTTTGAACACCTCTGTCAAATCTCCTCTTAATCTTCGCTTCTCCAAGGAGGACAGCCCTAGCTTCTCCAGTCGGTCTATGTAACTCGTTCCATTGATGAAGAACCTCATTCTTGTGAATCTTTTCTGCACCCCCTCAAAGCCTTCACCTCCTTCCTGAATTGTGGTGCCCAGAGCTGGACACTATTATGATCACCTGGTTCATGGGTTGTATTAATTTTCTGGAGGTAACTTTTTTTTTAAATTCGGGATGTTTTTTTTCAGTGCAAAGATGAATGAAAATGGAAAGCTGGCAAACAAAACTAGGGTGGTTACAAATCCAAGGGTAGCCCATGTTTATTTAGTGAGGTCGTATTTGGAAGTGTAAAGACCTTGCACAGGAACCCGTCTTAACTTGATGGCGACTGTGTATCTGCAGCTGCTGTCATCAAGGTTTAAATTATTTGTATAATTTCCCAGAACAAAGTGAAGATTTAAAGTTCAAAAATAGGAGTGCTTACAGAGACAGAGTTGGAGGTGACAGTGATAACACCGTAGGTGGGCAGTTGAAACCAGGCGGTCTAGAAGGATGTGTAATTGTTACCCGCATGAATAATATTGTCAGGAATTGGAGAAGATTCGGAGCTAGAAATAATTAGTTTGAATTGCTTTCTGGGACATCACACATGTACCACTCGCTATGGAGATGGATGTTGCTAGGGAGATGCCTTTTGGGAGTCAGTTTTTTTTTTTGTTTTGGGTGCTTGCTGGCTTGGTCAGTCAGTTGGAACAGAGAGGCACCAGAGGTGTTTGTTTTTGAGGCAGGCCCATGCTCAAGCTGGGAACTCTAGATTCTTGAGGCGTTGAAGTTGAATTGGAGGATTTGCCTAGCGAGAGGGAGAATTGCCAGGAAATTTCAAATCTCGAAAGACAGCTGAGAAATTAAGGAAATTTAAAGTGAATTCCTAAGACTTATGGTACACTTTGGATTGGTCCCAGGAGAAGTGAACAAACCACCAAGATCCTGTAATGTATTGGAGACTCAGGTAACAGTCAAACGAAGGTGTTCTGCTGAGATTGAGTTTAAAGTATTCATGTTCTGTGAAGATATTAAGTTTAAAATGTGTTTTCAAATTGTAGTAGTGTTAGTGTTTTGTTTAACTCTTGTACAGTCAAGTTTTTATTTAATTTTAAAAAAGTGAAATCTTGTGGTGTAATTCTTTCAGTAATAACTGGGAACTCTACTTTCTCTTAAAAAGTAAATGGTCCCTAACAGGATCTTAACACCACAATACTCCAGTTGAGGCCAAACCAGTGTTTTATATAAGTTCATCATAAGGAAGCTTGCTTTTGTACTGTATGCTTCTATTTATAAAGCCCAAGATCCTGTATGCTTTACTTGCTGCTTTCTCAACCTGCCCTGCAACCTTCAATGATTTGTGCACATGTACCCCCAGGCACCCTCTGTCCCTGCAACCCCTTTAGAGTTGTATCCTTTATTTTATATTCCTGTCCTTGTGATTCATTTTAGTAGGAAGAACCTTGCTCTTCTCTGCATTAAATTTCATCTACCAGCCTTTCTACGTCCTTTTGAAGTTTATCCCTGTCCTCCTCACAGTCCCCAATACAATCCGATGTTAAACTGAGGCCTTGCCTAGCCCCTTCAAGTGGATGCAAAAGATCCCCTGTGGCACTACCTTGACGAGCAGGTGAGTTATCGACAGTATCCTAGGACCAATATTTATCCCTCAGCCATCATAGTAACTAATAGATTATCTGGTCGTTATCACATCGCTGTTTGTGGGATCTTGCTGTACGTGAATTAGCTGCCGCACTTGCTACATTACAAAAGTGTCTGTTTCAGAAGTGCTCTGGGATGTCTCTCTCCGTCTCTCTCCGTCGTCAGTGAATGCAGTGATCATCACTTAAAGCGAGTGTGTTTGTGTTGACACAATTTGCTTGCTGTCCACAATGCCTGATGTACAGAAGTAATTTTTGTAAAAATTGAGTGACCCATCATTTTCCCCATCTCTCCACTTCTCTCCCACTCCCAGCCATTGCAGACGTGATTCTGGTGTGCCAAGAATAGAGTGCAGAGTGTAAGCTGTTGAAAAGAGATCCAGTAAATCTTTGTGTGGAGCTCAACGTGACTATTAGCTGTAACAGTGTCAGCAGCACTGAATCAGTGTGGTGGAAGCTTTCTCCCTTATTCCGCCAAGGAGACTTGGATGAGGGCCTGATCATTTCACAATCAAACAGTCTCTTTCATCGTTGCCATCCTCTACACTACACTCCCACTCCCCAGAGAGCTGGGATGTCTTCAGTTATTGTCAATCTTTCCGGAAACGAGTTTAGCATCCATGACTGCAACTGAAGGTGACTGCTGCTCATTACCCATCCGAAAGGCAGCTGCCCCCTTTAATACTAACCTTTTTATTGCTGTATTGGGTGCTCAGTAACGACAATGAAGAGTGCAGGCAGGCATGTTGGGAGCAGCACCAGGCATACCTAAAAATGAGGTGTCTGTCTGGTGAAGCTACAACACAGGACTACTTGCATGCTAAGCAGCAGAAGGAGTATACAATAGACAGGGTTAAGCATATCCCACAACCAACGGACCAGATCTAAGCTCTGTAGTCCTACCACCTCCAGTCTTGAATGGTGGTGGGCAATTAAACAATTAACGGGAGGCAGAGGCTTCACAAATATCCCCATCCTCAACTATGGGGGGAGCCAGCACATCAGTGCAAAAGACGAGGCTGAAGCTTTTGCATCTTTTTACAGCCAGAAGTGCTGAGTGGATGATCTATCTCGGCCTCCTCCTGAGGTCCCCAGCATCACAGATGCCAATCTTCAGCTAATCTGATTCACTCCACGTGATATCAAGAAACAGCTAAAGGCACTGGATTCTGCAAAGCCTGTGGACCGTGACCACATTCTGGCAACAAACTTGTGCTCCAGGACTTGCTGAGCCCCTAGCCAAGCTGTTCCAGTATAGCTACAACACTGGCATCTACCCAACAATGTAGAAAATTGCCCAAGTATGCCCTGTACACAAAAAGCAAGACCAATCCCACCCGGCCAATTACAGCCCTACAGTCTGCTCCCGATCATCAGCAAAGTAGTGGAAGGTGTGGTCAACAGTGCTACCAAGTGGCACTTGCTTAGCAATAACCTGTTCAATTTGGGATCTGTCAGGGCCACTCAGCTCCTGACCTCATTACAGCCTTAGTCCAAACATGGACAAAAGAGCTGAACCCCAGAGGTGAGGTGTGAGTGACTGCCCTTGCCATCAAGGCAGCATTTGACCAAGTATGGCATCAAGGAGCCCTAGCAAAACTGAAGTTAATAGGAATCTGGGGGAAAGCCCTCTGCTGGCTGGAGTCATACCTAGTGCAAAGGAAGATGGTTGTGGTTGTTGGAGGTCAATCATTTCAGTCCCAGGACATCACTGCAGGAGTTCCTCAGGGTAGTGTCCGAGGCCCAACCATCTTCAGCTGCTTCATTAATGACCTTCCTTCAATCATAAGGTCAGAAATGGGGATGTGCAGTCAACAGGAAACAGTGTTCAGCACCATTCACACTGCCTCTGAAGCAGCCCATGTCCATATGCAGCAAGACCTGTGCAACAACTGGACTTCGGCTGATAAAGTAGCAAGTAACATTTGTGCCACACAAGTGCCAGGCATTACAAGAGAGAATCTAAACATTTCCCCTTGATGATCAATGGCATTCCAATCGCTGAATCCCCCACCATCAACATCCTGGGCATTACCATTGATCAGAAACTGAACTGGACCAGCCAGCTACAAGAGCAGGTCAGAGGCTAGGAATTCTGTGGCGAGTAACTCTTCCCCTGATTCCCCAATGCCGTCCACTACAAGGCACAGGTCAGGAGTGTGATGCAATACTCTCCATTTGCCAGGATGGGTGCCGCTCCAATAACACTCAAAAAGCTCGACATCCAGGACAAAGCAGCCCGCTTGATTGGCACCCACCCCATCCACTACATTCAACATTCGCTCCCTCCACCACTGACTCACAGTGGCAGTTGTGTGTACCATCTACAAGATGTACTGCAGCAACTCACCAAGGCTCCTTTTGACAGCTCCATCCAAACCCCTGACCTCAACCACCTAGAAGAACAAGGGCAGCCGATGCATGGGAATGCCACCTGCAAGTTCCCCTCCAAGCCACACACCATCCTGACTTGGGACTATATTGCTGTTCTTCCACTGTCACTGGGTCAAAATCCTGGAACTTCCTTCCTTCCTAATCCCACTGGTGGTGCACCTACACCACATGGACTGCAGCGGTTCAAGAAGGCAGATCACCGCCACCACCTTCTCGAGGGCAATTGGGGATGGACAATAAATGCTGGCCTAGCCAGCAATGCCCACGTCCCATGAACGAATTTTAAAAAACAAACTCCAACGACCTTGCTGTTCAATAGTGCATTGCATCTATCTCCTTTTTTCTCTTCTTTGGCCTCCTTATCTCGAGAGACAATGGGTAAGCGCCTGGAGGTGGTCAGTGGTTTGTG
The DNA here is from genome assembly GCF_036365525.1 of Heterodontus francisci. Taxonomy (NCBI): domain Eukaryota; kingdom Metazoa; phylum Chordata; class Chondrichthyes; order Heterodontiformes; family Heterodontidae; genus Heterodontus; species Heterodontus francisci. The sequence goes on along the minus strand of NC_090375.1, from coordinate 13,312,271 downwards.
AAGCAGCGCCTGGAGTGGCTATAAAGGCCAATTCTAGAGTGACAGGCTCTTCCACAGGTGCTGCAGAGAAATTTGTTTGTCGGGGCTGTTGCACAGTTGGCTCTCCCCTTGCGCCTCTGTCTTTTTTCCTGCCAACTACTAAGTCTCTTCGACTCGCCACACTTTAGCCCCGCCTTTATGGCTGCCCGCCAGCTCTGGCGAACGCTGGCAACTGACTCCCACGACTTGTGATCAATGTCACAGGACTTCATGTCGCGTTTGCAGATGTCTTTAAAGCGGAGACATGGACGGCCGGTGGGTCTGATACCAGTGGCGAGCTCGCTGTACAATGTGTCTTTGGGGATCCTGCCATCTTCCATGCGGCTCACATGGCCAATATAGTGCCATTGCATCTATATAGTGCCTTTAACATAGTAAAACAGCCCAGGTCACTTCACCTGAGCATTAGACAAAATTTGACACTGAGCCATATAAGAGATCTAAGGGCAGACGACCAAAAATTTGAGAGCTGGAGAGAATTCCAGAGCTTAGGGTGTCGGCAGCTGAAGGCACGACCGCCAATTGTGAAAATTGGGGATGCGCAAGATGCCAGAATTAGAGGAGTGCAGAGATCTGAATTGTGGGGTTGGGAATTGTTAGGATAATGGCAGCAGAGTTTTGGGAGTGTTCAAGTTTAAGGCAGATGAAAGATAGGATATGTCAAGTGTTTACCTAGAGTTACATAGACTGTATGCACAGGCACAGAAAAAGCCCATTCAGCCCAACCTGTCCATGCCCCACTCGAGACCCCTCGCATCTTTTTCCTATATCTATCAGCACAACCCTCTGTTTCATTTCTCCCTCCGATGTTTATCTAGCCTCCCCTTAAATGCACCCTTACTATTTGTGAGAATAGTCAAGTCCAGAAGTAACCGACATGGAGGAGGATTTCGGTAGCAGGTGAGCTGAGACGAGGGCCAATTCGGGTGATGCTGCGGAAGTGGAAATGGGCCATCTTAGGGATAATGCAGACGTGTGGTGGAAAGCTCATCACTGGGTCATCTATGACACCAAGGTTGTGAAATGTTGGCAGGGAGAAGGATGGAGTCAGTCGCTAGAGAGCAGGGGACCAAAGGCAATGACTTCGGTTTTCCCAATATTCAGGTGGAGGTAGAGAAGCTGGTTTTGCTCTCCTTGAGCAGGGAAGATTAAGGGTAGGTATTCAGAATCGTGAATGAGAAACTGTTCAGTGATAGGTTGGTAATTAGAGAACCGGATTTCAGGTGATTGGCAAAAGACCCAGGGGTGACCTGAGAGAACTTTTTTTGTTTGACATGAATTGTTGTGATGTGGGAATGTGCTGCCTGAGAATTTGGTGAATATTTGGGGTTGAGGAGGACTGGGTGTTTGGTGAAATTTACAGGGCTCTAGAGAAAGTGGGATTAATTGGATAGCTCCACCAAAGAGCTGGCACAAGCATGATGGACTGAATGGCCTCCTTTTGTCCTGAATGATTGTGAAGTACGCATGGGGACTGAATTACCTTGGGCCTGGGAGACTACACTTGGCTCATAGGCTGCAGTTTGCATTTATCCTCTTTGTTCAATTGTAAATTAGTGTTTGAAGCAAATGGCCAATAGCTGACTTTTTTTTTTAAACAAGTGACTTCCTTTTGAGTAGATTTTCCTTTTCTCTTGTATGATTTATCTTCTCTTGCTGGCTGCATGCATGCCAGACAAGGAAACTATCGGCATAACATTGGTCTTGATTTGGCTGAAACCAGCACTATTTGATGGGATCTGTCTGTCTGTCTTGGCTTGTTAATTGTAATGGCCAGTGTCCATTACACATGAATAGTTCTGTCATTGATTTTTGGGCAATTTACTGTGGAGCGGTGCGCACACATTCTGTAAATATTGTACAGTTAAATAGAATATACAGCACAGAAACAGGCCATTCGGCCCACCTGATCCATGCCAGTGTTTATGCTCCACGCAAGTCTCCTTCCACCCTTCATGAGCGGCGCAGTGGTTAGCACCGCAGCCTCACAGCTCTAGTGACCCAGGTTCAATTCTGGGTACTGCCTGTGTGGAGTTTGCAAGTTCTCCGTGTCTGTGTGGGTTTCCTCCGGGTGCTCCGGTTTCCTCCCACAGCCAAAAGACTTGCAGGTTGATAAGTAAATTAGCCTTTATAAATTGCCCCTCGTATAGGTAGGTGGCAGGGGAATATATAGGGACAGGTGAGGATGTGGTAGGAATATGGGATTAGTGTAGGATTAGTATAAATGGGTGGTTAATGGTCGGCACAGACTCGGTGGGCTGAAGGGCCTGTTTCAGTGCTGTATCTCTAAATCTAAAAAAATCTTAAAAATCTAAAAATCTTCATCTAACTCCATCAGCATATTCTGTTCTCCCTCGTGTTTATCTAGCTTCCCTGCTGTTTATTTGTCTTAATTACTCCATGTGGTAGCAAGTTCCACATTCTAATCAGCTTGAGTTAGAAAAAGGTCTCCTGAATTCCTTTATTGGATTTATTAGTGGCTATCTTCTATTTATCACCTCTCGTTCTGATCTTTCCCACAAATGGAAACGGTATCTTTTGCGTCTACCCCTTCATATTCTTTAAAGACCCCTAGGTCACCCCTCAGTCTTCCCCTTACTGGAGAAAAGGCCTCAGACGGTTCAGTCTGTCTTGTTTGGTGAAGCCAGTAGAAGTACTCAAAACTTCCAAAATGGATTTGTTTGTGAGGATACATACTGAAGCACCATGGGTGATGAGCCTGAAGAGCATTCGGTGTCTTGGGAGGTTGGGTGGATACGGCAGAGGAAGAACTTCATTTTCAGATTCCTCCACAGCCTCGCCCTCTCCCTATCTCTCTCTCTCTCTTTAACCTCCTCCAGCCCAACAACCCTCCGAAATCTCTGCTTCTCCAAATCTGGCCTCTTGCACACCCCCTCATGGCCTTCGCTCCACCGTCGACGGCCGTACTTGCAGCTGTCGAGGCCCTAAGCTCTGGAATCCCCGCCCGAGACCTCTCCGCCTCGCTTTCTCTTTTAAGCTGCTCTTTTTAAAACTAACCTCTTTTGACCAAATGTTTTTGCCACCTGCCCCAACATCTCCCTTTTGTGGCTCAGTGTTGCGTTTTGCTCCTGTGAAGCACCTCGAGCCGTCATTTACGGCATAGAAGGAGGCCGTTCAGCCTGTCGCGTCCACTGAGCAATCCAAACAGGTCCACCCCCCCACCCCCAGCTCCCGCTCAATCCCTGTAGCCTTAAGTTTATTTCTTTGTGTCCATCCAATTTCCTTTAGAAATCATTGTCTCCACTACGTTAAAGGAACTATATAAATACAAGTTGTTGAAATCCGTGGAGAACTTTATCAATATCATTTGAGGACCTTCAGATCACTTTTGATTTTTATTGAATCATTTTTAGGTAATGCTGAGACGTTGAAACTTATAGGTATTAAAGAAAACTTTGAAAGGTCAACCATTTAATGTACAAGTTCTGAGAAACAATTGACTCTAAAATTGTCTGTCACAACCATTGAGTGAGTGTAACCCATCGCCCCTACCTCTGGAATTTTATATGTTTAAACTTGAGCAGTGTGAGAGCCTTGTAAAACTCATCAAACTGGTGCAGCTGTGTACACTCTCTATATACTTGGGGTTGTTTACCTAGGTAAACAGCCTGTTCTTAACTCTGTGCAGTGCAAACGGGAGCGCACCGAAGACAAAACTATTTTGTATTCCGGCCCACTTTGTGCACATTTCCCAACTTTAGCAGCACCTTTTACAATGTAGCTTGTGAAGGAAGAGTAGACTTTGAGAAGTGAAGTAAAAAAGACTTGCATTTCTATAGCACCTCTTCAAGACCTCAGGGAGTCCCAAAGTGCTTTACCGTCAGTGAAGTACTTTTGAAGTGTAATCACTGTTGTAATGTAGGGACCACGGCAGCTAATTTGCTGTTTGTGGCATCTTGCTGTGCACAATGTGCAAATGGCCTCTTTGGTTTCTTTGTGATCTTGACTGAGGGGTAAATATTGAGCAGGAAGTCGGAGAAGTCCCCTGCTCTTTTTTTAAGTAATGCCATGGGACTTTTACATGCACCTGAGAGGGCGGGCAGGGCCTCAGTTCAGCAACTCATCCAAATGACAGCACCTCTGAAAATACAGAACTCCCTTGGTACTGCACTGGAGGGGCAGAAGAATATACTTTCCTCCTGTGCGGATATATTTTAGACTGGTCTGTATGTTTTCTTGTCGTGTAACCAGTAAATGGGGGAGGGCACTGCTAAGTGGGCTCTTTTTCCTCTAGAAAAGAGAAGGCCGAGGGAGTGACCTGATCCATGTCTTAAACACCTCCATAATTTTAAGAAGGTAGATCTGGAGCAAATGCTTCTGCTTGTCAGGGAGACCAGAATTGGGGGCATAAATATAAAATAGTCACTAATAAATTGGGGAATTCAGAAGAAACATCTGCACCTAGAGCGTGGTGAGAATGTGGAACTCACTACTACAGGGGGTGGTTGAGGCAAATCATACAGATCCATGTAAAAGGAGGCTAGATAAACGCACGAGGGGAAAAAGGAATATATTGATGGGGCAGGATGAAGTATGGAGCTGGCCTATTTCTGTGCTGTAAATTCTAAATAACACAAGATTATAATTCTGTTTCTGGCTAAGAATTTGTTATTACAAAATATTTATTTACAGCAGAGACCGGCCGTTCTGCTCCACATGAGCCTCCTACCGCCCTTCTTTGTTTAATGCTATTTATCTAACTTCCTTTTAAATGCAATACTTGTATTCTGATAATTTTAGGATTTATACTTCATGGATTCTTCCAAAGATTGGCTATGAGTTTCAAAAGTAACACAAAATCTGATTAATCTCAAATATTGTAATGAGATCGTAAAGCTTAAACTTGTGCAGTAAGCAGTCAGATTGAAGTACCATAGTCATTGACGGGCACAGAAGGAGACCATTTGGCCCATCGAGTCCATGCCAATTCTGTCCCTGCAGTTCTGCAAGTCCATATCTCTCGGGTGGCCATGCAACCTAGTCTTGATGTCATTGGTCGGCTCTGCTTCCACCATCCTTGTGGACAGCGAATTCCAGATCATTACCTCATATTACCCCTGCATCTTTTGCCCAAAATGTTGTTTGTGCCCTCTTCGTCCTTGTACTATTGTTAATGGGAACCGTTTTACCTTGTCTAATTTATCTAAACCTGTCCTAATCTTGCCTCTGTCATCACCTAAGGAGAACAAACTCCGCTTTTCCAACCTAACCTTTTAACTAGAATTCCCCCCATCCCTGGAACCATTCTGGTAAATCTCCTCTACCCCCTTTCAAGGATCGTCACATCCTTCCTAAAGTGTGGTGACTAGAACTGGATGCAATATTCCAGTTGGAGCCTAAGCAGAGCTTTATAAAGGTTCAGCATAACATCCCTGCTTTTGTACTCCATGCCTCCATTATGAAGCCCAAGATCCCATGTGCTTTACGAACCACACTCTCTCAATATGTCCTGCCACCTTCAAATGTGCACCCCTAGGCCAAAATGCATCACCGCACACTTGTCAGTATTAAATTGGGATGTTGGGGTTGGGTGCAGGTTAAAGAGAGATTATATGCACTTTGCTAACCTCTTTGACTGTGGCTTTGGCAGAGGTCTGGATAATTAAGGAGTGAATTTCTAGAGAGTGAGGAGTTGGTTGAAGGCTTTCCCATCAGGCATAGGGGAGGAGGTAATGCACAAAAAGCCAGAACTGTAGCAGCAGGGAGAGGCCATTCTGCCCATCGAGCATGTTCTGCCATTCATTTGGATCATGGCTGATCTGTATCTTATTTCCAGTTACAAGGGTATATTAGAGAAGCTGAGGTTTTTTTTTGAGAAGAAAAGGTTGAGAGGAGATTTGATATAGGTCTCAAAATCGTGGGTCGGATGGAGAGAAACTGTTACCATTGGTGGAAGGGTTATGAACCAGAGGATTTAATGTGAATGGCAAAAGAACCAACATAAAAAAACCTCTTCACACAGCCAGTGGTTAGGATCTGGAATGCGCTGCCTGAGAGTTTGGTGGAGGCAGATTCAATCGTGGCTTTCAAAAGGGAACTGGATAAGCACTTGGAGAGAATCTGCAGGGCAATGGGAAAGTGGGTTTGCTGAGTTGCTCTTAGAGAGCCAGCACGGACACGACAGGCTGAATGTCCTCCAGTTGTGCTGTAACCGTACACTGATATACCTGCCTTTTGCTCCACATCCCGGGATATTGTTGCCTTGTAATCTTTTACTTCTAAAATTCCAGCCTCTTTTCCCCACGCCCCCACCTTTTTTGAGGAGAGCGTTCCAGATTTTCACTACCCTTTTTGTATGAAGAAGTGCTTCCTGACATTGCATGGCCAAAGTGGGGTTCAATCAGGGATATGAGGCCAGTGGAGGTTCTGGAGAAAGGGCCTGTGGTGAGGATGTGTAGGGATTTGAAGGGGGTAGAGATGGTGATAACTCTTTTTAATACCTGGATAGCAGATAGCCAGTGGAGGTCAGTGCACAGAGGGTTAATGGGCACACAGGACACGAGCAATTAGATTCTGAATATGGCACTTTCTGGAGGGTGGGAGACTGGAGACAGGAACATGAGTAATCTACTTAACACAACATCAGAAATAGCATGACCCAACCTAATTTAAACACCCAAAGTACTAGAAATATTCACGTCTGGCAGCAGCAGTGGGGAAAGAAACTGAGTTAACATTCTAGATCGATGACATGGGTTAACTGTATCAGCAAGTGCAATGCTAGGGAAATGTAAGTGGATAGTGAAGGAAGAAATGAACAGAAGGGGTGGTCTGGGAATGTGGAAGGCAGGAGAGATTAAATGACAAGGATGATGGTGCAAGGCCAAAGGAGATGATGATGGGACAAGTAAAGAAACAAAAGGTTGTCTCTCTTTGTGGGTCCAGAAGAGGACGAATTAGCTACAGCAGAACCATCTCCAGCGTCTGCTTTCTAAAGATACGTAAAGGTGGTTGGTCCTAAAGGGAGCACTGCACTGTTTGAGGTGCTGTATTTCATATGAGACATTGTAAATCGATGTTTGGTCTGCCTTTGGGTGAATGTGGAAGATCCCATGGCACTATTTCAGAGTAGATTAGGGGAGTTCTCCCTGGTGTCCTGGCCAATATTTACCCCTCAACCAAAATAATTTTAAAAGAATTATATATTTATAAAACTTAGCTTGATCTGCTATCCCACCTTCTGTTTGTAGAATCTTGCTGTGCAGATTGGCTGCCACCTTTCCTACGTGACTGCACCTCAAAAATTCTTCATTGGCTGAAAGCCGCTGTGTGACGTTCTGAGGTTGTGTAAGGCGCTACATAAATGCAAGTCCGTCCTTTCTGAATCTCTGCTGTACTTCCTCCAGGGCCAAAATCTTTGCAGTGTTTCAGTGCCCAAAACCGAATTCAAAAGCTTCCTTGCTTTTTTTTTTTACTTCAGCCCCCTTGAGATAAAGCCTGCCATTCCATTGACCTTTTTGATTACATTTTGTGCCTGTGCACTAGCTTTTAGTGATTTTGTGTACAAGGACACCTAAATCCCTTTACTTCTCTGCTGTTCCTACTCTTTCTCACCATTAAGAAAGTATTCCAATTTGTCTTTCTTGTATCAGAAGTGGTTGACCTTGCCTTTCCCCAGATTGAACTCCATCTGCCGTAGTTTTGCTCACTCACTTTCTGTCTCTTTTTGTAATCTCCTCCCGTCTACAGAACTTTTCGATGTCTCTTAATGCACTGCCATCTGATAATGCACACTTTTTTCCCCCCTATATTTATGACTTGGATAAAGAAGCTTTTTTTGAAAAGATGTTTGTGAAGAGTGATGTGATGCACTAGCTGCAGTTAGTGATTGAAGTAGAGACAATGTCCACGTTTAGGAATAGGTTAGATAAGTGGTTGATGGAAAAGGCAAATGGGGCTATAACATTCCCGGGAATTGGATTATGCTCTATGTGGCGGATGTAAAGCACTGTTTCAATGTTATAATATCTAAATGAGGGCAGTTGGGACCTCCACTCACATTTATAAACATCACCTACTTACAGCACAGAAACAGGCCATTTGGCCCATCTGGTTCCTGCTGGTGTTTATGCTCCACGTGAACCTCCTCCCAGCCTACTTCATCTAACCCCCATTAACACATCCTTCTATTCCTTTCTCCCTCATTTTGTTCATCAACACTATTCGTCTCGCTGCCTCTTTGTGCTAGTGAGTTCCGCATCCTCACCACTCGGCAAAGAAGTTTCTCCTGAATTCCCTGTTGGATTTATTAGTGACTGTCTGTCTATCTTACTTTGGGCCCTAGTTCTGGTCTCCCCCACAATTGGAAACATCTTCTCCATGTTGACCCTGTTAAACCCTTTCATTAGCTGAGGACCTTTTATCCGTTCCCCTCTAGAGAAAAGAGCCCCAGCCTGCTTAGCCTTAATGTCGCTGGGCGCGGTGAAAATATAAAACTCCAACTAATGTTTTTATTTTCTGGCTGTGCTGTTTGTGAGCTGCTTTTGTGCGAACAGCAGCCTTTTTGCATTGGAATTTACAGTCTACTTACCAGTTCCTGACCACTAATGTAGTGAGAAACTGCATGAAACTATTGCTGAAACTGGCCAGTTTGCTGTGGGAGATTGGTGAGCTCCCAGATATGAGGGAACTCCTCTCTGGATTTTCCTTCCTCACTTTTGTTGCCACTTGCTTCTGCCCTCTTTTGGGTGAACAGCAGCAGCTTGCATTTATATAGCGCCTCTAACTTTAGTAAAACATCCTAGTGGGCTTCACAGAAGCAGTACCAGACAAAGATTTTGCACCAGGCCAGTAAGGAGATAATGGGGCAGGTGGCCAAAAGTGTAGTGAAAGCAGATTCATCGATAACATTCATAAGGGAATTGTATAAGTATCCGAAAGGAATAAATTTGCAGGCTTGATGGGGGAAGAGCAGGGGAGTGGGAAGAATTGGCTCGCTCTTTCAAAGAACTGTCACAGGCATGGTTTAACGTGTTAGTGCATCAGTCGCCATTGGGTACCAGAATTCTGGCAGGTTTTCCGGAACCCATCATTGAGGCCAGATTTTGTACAATCGCTACAGCTACCCTGGCTGCTCGATCAGTGGATACTCTGTTTGGGAGTTTAATATGTATACAAACCTGTGCTGGTAGGGTTAGATGAAGAGGGGTGGGAGGAGGCTCATTTAGAGTATAGCACTGGCATAGACCTGTTGGGCTGAATGGCCTGCTTCCGTGCTGTAAAATTCTATGCAATAAAATAATGGCAATTCAGGATCTTTAGACCCAAATGACCTATCCGCCACAGTTACATCTCTAGTTTAGTAGACAACTAACTTTTTTAGTTCGTGTTCCATCATTCGTCCATTTTTCTGCAGTTATTTTTCTTGAAAGCTTTTTCATTGAAGTGAGAGGCTCTTATTCTCGTACTTTAACAATATAAGATTGTGGAGCCGTGAGCTGCACATTAAAGTTATTAGAGTTGGTCTCCCATCAGTTCTCTTCCTTTTCAGTCGAATTTGTACATCACAAAAGAAGGCTATTTGGCCCATTGTGCTCTTTGAAAGAGCTATTTAATTATCCTACTCCCCCTACTCTTTTCCACATAGTGCTGCAGATGTTCCCCTTTCAAGTATTTATCCAATTCCCTTTTGAAAGTTACTATTAAATCTGCTTCCACCGCCCTTTCAGGCAGCGCGTTCCAAATCGCAACAACTCTCTACGTATATTGAAAAAAAAAAATCCCCGTCTCTTTCTCCTCACCACCCCACCTCGCCTGGTTCTTTTGCCAATTACCTTTAAATCAGTTCCCTCTGTTACTGGCCCTCCTGCCAGTGGGGATGGTTTCTCCTCAATTACTCTTATCAAAATCCTTCATAACTTTTTAAACCCCTAAGTCTCCCCTTAACCTCCAAAGGAGAACAGCCACAGCTTCTCCAGCCTTTCCCCATAACTGGGCATTCATCCCTGGTACTATTCTGGAAAATCTCCTCTACCCCTTTCCGAGGCCTCGACCTCCTTCCTAAAAACTAGTAAATGATTGGCAAAGCTGATGGTGCTCGCTGACGGACATTGGATCCCAGTCAACGCCTTGATTTTTCAAAAAAAATTCTCATCCTTGTTCTCAAATCCCTCCATGGCCTCCCTATCTCTGTAACTTCCTCCACCCCTACAATCCTCAGAGATCTCTGCCCTTCTCCCATTCTGGCCTCTTGGCAGAATCCCTGAATTCTTGTAGCATAAGAGGAGGCCATTCTCTTGCACATAGCCAGTTGTCATCGCTCCACCATTGGCGGCCATGCCTTCAGCTGCCTGGCATCTAAACCCTACAATTCCTCCTTGACCCCTCTCTCCTTTTATAAAACGCTGCCATTCTGGGCACTTCTCTAGTTGCAATTGGATTGCTCTTTGCAAGAATTGGTGCAGGCCGCATTGCCCCAATGGGTCGAATGGCCTCTTTCTGTGCTGTACTTTGATTTTCTGTGATTCCTTAAAACCTTGCTTTTGGTCACCTGTTTCAGTGTTTCTTACGTGGCTCAGTGCCAAATTTTGATTGTTGTTCTCTCCTGTGAAACACCTCGGGGCCTTTTACTATGTTGAAGGTGCTATAAATTGCAAGTTGTTGTCATGTTTTCAAGTTTTCCTTGCGTCTTTCTATAATCTGGTTTTATTTCAATAAATCAGGGTTGATTTGGCACTGTGCTGCTTCCTCCCTGGCTTTTTGTTATCACAGTTAAAGCTTTGATTTACAGAAATGTTTTAGCAAAAAAAAATTTCTTGTTAGTTGCAGCTGCAAGGCATTTGTTCAGTCAACTTTGCCAAGCCAACTTTAGTTTCTTGTACAGCTACTGAATGTCACTCCCTTTTCCTCTCTCAGTTGGAACCTTCCCCACATGTTCATGTTACTGACAGATTCTTAAGAAAAAGAATTGTACCAGAGGCAAACGTATTACTTGAGAAATACATGAATGGGAGGAAATTTGCAGAGCTATACGGAAAGAGCAAGGGAGTGTAGACTAATTGGGGAGGTCTTTCACAGGCACAATGGGCAAAATGGTCTCCTTCCATGCTGTACAAGTCTATGATTGTTTTTGAGCATGTGATGGTTTCGCCACTTGGAGATTCTTTCAATCCCATTAAGTGTTTGGGGACATCCCTGTGATCCACTCTTTTTTGCACATAGATCTGGAGGTGACAGAAGGGAAAAGATGCTTAAAAGATTTGTCTCGCTGTTGATTTGAGAGTCTGATTCCTTAAGTCAACAGATTATGGACTGAGTTTTTAAAAATTCATTTCATGGGATGTGGGCGACGCTGGCCAGGCCAGCATTTATTGCCCATCCTAATTGTCCTTGAGAAGGTGGTGGTGAGCTGCTGCCTTGAACCACTGCAGTCCATGTGGTGTAGGTATACCCACAGTGCTGTTAGGAAGGGAGTTCCAGGATTTTGACCCAGCAACAGTGAAGGAGCGGTGATGTAGTTCCAAGTCAGGATGGTGTGTGGCTTGGAGGGGACTTGCAGGTGGTGGTGTTCCCATGCATTTGCTGCCCTTGTCGATCTAGGTAGTAGAGATTGAGAGTTAGGAGCCTTGGTGTGTTGTTGCAGTGCATCTTTTACCCACTGCTGCCACTGTGTGTCGGTGGTGGAGGGAGTGAATGTTTAAGTAGTGGGTGGGGTGCCAACCAAGTGGGCTGCTTTGTCCTGGGTGATGAACTTGCTGAGTGGTTTTGGAGCTGCACCCATCCAAGCAAGTAGAAAGTATCATATCACACTCCTTCCACCTTGTAGATGGTGGACAGGCTTAGAGGAGGTTTCTCTGAAGTACGCTAAGCAGATTATACCCAGTGTGAAAGAATGTCAGCCATTTTTTTCTGCGGTTGAAGAATGAGGCTCAAATCCCTTCAGTTTGTCAAAAAGCTGCAACCACTTTAAACATCCTGGTTCCTTCGACCGAGGTTCCAAGTCGATAGTGGCAAGTCTGGTCAAGCTCTGAGTTGGCAGAGTTTAATGTCTCCTATCCGAAAACTTGGCTTAGCTCCTGTGTTTAGGTTCATATGAGTCGGTGTGTAAGTAGCTAGCTGCCTAAACGGCATTCAGTTCTGGTCACCTTGTCTCAAAGCAAACATTGGCCTTGGAGGGAGTGCGGTGTGGATTCAGCAGAATGATACCAGGGATAAAAGGGTTAAATAAAGAGGACCGGTTGCAGCGACTGGTCTTGTATTACCTTGAATACAGAAGATTAAGGAGTGATTTAATTCAAGTGTTTTAAGATGATTAAAGGAGTTGATAGTTTCTATTTCCTCTGGTGGGGGAGTTCAGGACAGTTAGAGATAGGCTGGAGTTGTGGAAAACTGGAGCTCGCTCCCCCCACCAAAAACTCTTGAGGGGTGGGGGTGGGCAGTCATTTGAAAATCCCAAAACTGAGATTGATTTTTTTTTTTGTTGGGTAAGGCTATTAAGGGTTCTGGAAACCAGGCAGTTATGGAGTTCAGATATAGAGCAGCTGTGATCTAATTGAATGGCTTACTCCTATGTAGACTAGGAAGGTCTCTGCGAGGAGGACCCGGAGAGTCTGCAGAGAGATATGGATCGGTTAAGTGAGTGGGCAAAAGTTTGACAGATGGAGTATAATGTGGGAAAATTATCCACTTGGTGGGAAGAATAGAAAAGCAGGAGTGAGACTGCAGAATGCTACGGTACAGAAGGATCTGGATGTCCTTGGACATGAATCACAAGTCAGCATTCAGGTACAGAAAGTAGTGAGGAAGGCCAATGGAATGTTGGAGCTAAAAACAAGAAATGCTGGAAATACTCAGCAGGTCTGGCGGCATCTGTGGAGGGAGAAGCAGAGTTAACGTTTCAGGTCAGTGACCCTTCATCAGAATCAAATGGAATGTCGGCCTTGATTGCAAGGGAGATGGAGTATAAAAGGGAAGTATTGCTGCAACTGTGCAAGGTGTTGGTGAGACTGCACCTAGAGTACTGTGTACACTTTTAGTCTCCTTCCTTAAGGAAAGATATATATAACATGCATTAGAGGTAGTTCAGAGAAGGTTCACTAGGCTGATTCCTGGGATAAGTGGTTGTTTTGAGGAAAGGTTGAGCAGGTTGGGCCTATACTCATTGGAGTTTAGAATAATGAGGTGATCTTATTGAAATGTACACGGTTCTGAGGGGGCATGAAGGGTAGATGCTGAGAGGATGTTTTACCTTCTGGGGGATTGTAAGGGGCACAATTTCAAAATAGGGGATCTCCCATTTAAGACTGAGATGAGGAGGAATTTCTGCTCTGAGGGTGGTTGGTATTTGGAATTCTCTGCCCCAGTGAGCAGTGGAGGTTGGGTTGTTGAATAGATTCAAGGCTCGGTTAGACATACGAGCATACGAATTGGGAGCAGGAGTAGGCCCCTCGAGCCTGCTCAGCCATTCAACGAGATCGTGGCTGATCGGATTGTAACCTCAACTCCACATTCCCACCTACCCCCAATAACCTTTCACCCCCTTGCTGATCAAGAATCTATCTACCTTTTGCCTTAAAAATACTCAAAGACTCTGCTTTTACTGCCTTTTGAGGAAGAGTGCCAAAGACTCGTGACCCTCAGAAAAAATTTCTCCTCATCTGTCGTAAATGGGCGACCCCTTATTTTTAAATAGTGACCCCTAGTTTTCGATTCTTTCAGAAGAGGAAACATCCGTTCCACATCCACCCTGTCGAGGGTTATGGGGGCGGTTGGCAGGAAAGTGGAGTTGAGGTCACTGTTAGATCAGCCATGATTTTATTGAATGGCAGGGCAAGCTTAAGGGGCTGAATGGCTGCCTGATGCTTCTATTATGTTCTTGTGCTCATCTCCAAGTATGGATGCATTAGTTAATCTCTGCTGCGATCGTACTAGAGAGACCAGTTAGCCGCAGTGCCTGATTCAGGAAGAGGGCCATTGGCCAACCCCGACTGGAAGTGAACATGTGTAGATGTGGATGATAGAATGGGGCTTGGGTGTGATACTTCAATGGTTGAATTGCCCACCGACACTCTTTCTGCCTCTTTCCAGCCCCCCAAAATCAAGATTTGTATCTGATTACTGACCACTTGGGACGTGGTACCTGAGGTATTTTGCGCCCATGGACAACGTACCTGCAAGCAACCAGTGCTTTTAGGATGAATCTTGGAGAAAATGCAGCAAAGGACTGGATGGGTGTGACATTTATGAACTTGCAGTGGTAGACCAAGATTCATCTGATTTTAACAATAGCTTATGTGACCTGGCTTCCCATTGATCCTTGAGTAATTAGTATTCAATTATTGACACATTTTATTGCCTTACTTTTGACCCGTTTAACCCAATAGACTGTTCATCATCTTGCAGAGCATTGAGGATCCAACGATCTCTACCTTTCGAAATTCATGGATATGGATCAGGATATGGAAGTCATAAATTGCACAAACGCTACTTGGTACTAAATTGTAACAGTGCAGTTTTGAGATGAAAATCTGTTTCGACTTCCTCAATGTGCACTTCCTTTTTCAATTTACCATGCTTAATAGCATGTTACTCCTCTGAATCTGACTCCACACCAGGATTTAATGCAGGAGCAGATTCACATGCTAATCCTGAAGTCACAGTCTGTCACTGACTGCCCCGTCACAGACTGTGCTGTGGATCCGCCCTGAGCTAGCAATCATTGAAATCAGTTGATTTGGCCAGAACTTCCGTCAGGAGGCTGCGAATTTTGCAGGAAGTAACTCTCCTCCTGACTCCCCAAAGCCTGTCCACCATCTACAGGGCATAAGTCAGGAGCGTGAATGAATTCTCATCTGCCTGGATGGGTGCAGCTCCAACAACACTCAAGAAGCTCACCACCATCCGGGACAAAGCAGCCCGCTTGATCGGCACCCCAGCTACAAACATTCACTCCCTCCACCACCAACGCACAGTAGCAGCAGTGTGTACCAACTGCAGCAAGGCTCCTTAGAGAGCACCTTCCAAGCTTGCGACCTCCACCAACTAGGAGGACAAGGGCAGCAGATGCATGGGAACGCCACCACCTGCAAGTTCCCCTCCAAGTCACGCACCATCCTGACTTGGAACTATATTGCCGTTCCTTCACTGTGGCTGGGTCAAAATCCTGGAACTCTTTTCCCCCTAACAGCACTGTGGGTGTACCTACAGCAGATGGACTGCAGTGGTTCAAGAAGGCAGCTCACTACCACCTTCTCAAGGGCAATTAAGGATGGGCAATACATCCCATGGACAATTTTTTCTTTTTTATCCTTTTTATTTTCTGCTCCACATTGCTGTTAGAAATCCCATTTTAAAAAGTTATCCCTATTCATTTTTGGGTGTAACTGCATTTTTAACAGGAATTTGAATAATACTGTTGCTCAACAACAGATCTGGCCCTGAAAAATGTTATATTTGTGAAATGTCAAATTTCATAAGATTAATTACTGGATTTTTAAACTGCATTAATTTTTTTTTCATTATTTCAGCTTTCAATCTGTCCCAATGTTTATTTCAAGCGTTAAATTTTAAAAAGTGGTATTGATTTTAGTGCCTTTCATTTTCTGGTTGGCTGAGAATTCTTTAATGTGTTTTTTTTTTAAGTACAGACACAATTGTAATGTTGGAGATAATGACGAGATAATTTTACAAAAATTTTTTTAGTAATTTTTAGTTGAGAGATAACTATTGGCAGGATACCAGGGAGAACGCTCCCCTGTTTGAAACCATGCGCATGGGATCTTTTACATCCACCTGAGTAAAGATGGGGATTTGGTTAAATGTGTCTCCTGTTAAGATGGCACCTCTGGCAGTGCAGCACTCTCTCAGTATTGCACCAGGAGCGTCAGCCGAGATATTGTACTCAAGTCTGTGGAGTCACAAGACGTTCTGAAGGTGAGAGTGCCAACTACAGAGCCACAGTTGGCCCCAAGAAAGAAAAATTTTGATGGTAGTTCTGAATGAGGTAGAGTGGCAGACCAGAATTGTGCTGTTTTAAATTTAGGGTCCGATTATTGACTCCTTTTCCCTTCTGCTGTCTCCTCCCTTTCCTGAAGGCAGTGATTCAATGCAAGGCTACATATCCACAGATAGCTTCAGTCCTACGGTATCCTTCGTCGTGGCAAATCTAGTACGCCCAAGCACTTGAGTATTAGGAGTCTCATTTTCCCCATAGAGAAAACTGCATCAATATCCAATCCCGATCTCCCCACAAGAGCATTTTGCCTGTTGAGTCACTGCAAATTTTTCAATTTTGACCACCTCCCCACACATTCTGATTTATTCTGTCTGAGATCTCCTGTGCTCCTCCAATTCCGAAATCTTGTACATCCCCAACTTTATCACTCCACCATCGGCGGCCGTTCCTTCGTCTGCCTGGGCCCAAAGCTCTGCAATTCCTTCCCTAAATCTCTCAACCTTTCTGCTTTTTAAGATGCTGCCTAAAACCTACCTCCCTGACCAAGCGTTTGGTCGCCTCTGCTAATGTTTTATGTGAATACAAAATCAAGATGTTGGAAATCTGGAATAAGACCGGAAAATGCTGGAAACGCTCAGCAGGTCAAGCAGCATCTGTAGAGAGAGAAACAGAGTTAATGTTTCACATCACTGACATTCAGTTCTAACAAAAGATTATGTACCTGACACGTTTACTCTGTTTCTCTCTCCACAGACCGGCTGAGTATTTCCAGCATTTTCTGCTTTCATTCCAGATTTCCAGCTGTGTTTCCGCTGTAATTTTAATCTGTAGAGTACTAGGTGCTGCAGTTACTCAACATCCTCACTGGAGCAGCCAATGGTCAGGTGCCTTATTGCATTGTAGTGACCTATCATGGATTTATCCACTGATGAAAACCTAATCGGAGTAGGCCATTCGGCCCCTCGAGCCTACTCCGCCATTCAGTAAGACCATAGCTACTTTGAGGCCTCAATTCCACTTGCCTGCCTGCCGACCATAACCCTTGATTCCCATGTCGATTAAAAATCTAACTCGGCCTTGAATATATTCAATGACCCAGCCTCCGCTGCTCGGGGCGGTGGGGGTAAAGATTTCCAAAGATTAATGACCCTCAGAGAAGAAGTTCTTCCTCATCCCTGTCTTAAAAGGGAGACCCCTAATTCTGAAACTGTGCCCCCTAGCTCTAGATTTCACCCACGAGGGGAAACATCCTCTCAGCATCT
This sequence comes from Heterodontus francisci, assembly GCF_036365525.1. Lineage (NCBI taxonomy): Eukaryota > Metazoa > Chordata > Chondrichthyes > Heterodontiformes > Heterodontidae > Heterodontus > Heterodontus francisci. The sequence goes on along the minus strand of NC_090375.1, from coordinate 13,295,057 downwards.
ACCCTGTCAAGCCACCTCAGAATCTTTGTTTCAATAAGATCACCTCTCATTCTTCTAAACTCCGATGAGTATAGGCCCAACCTGCTCAACCTTTCCTCATAATACAGACCCTTTCATCCCAGGAATCAGCTGAGTGAACCTTTCTGATGCAGGAAGTTGAACTGAGCAAATGTCAGCTTTGAGCTGCGAAGCTAATCTAATCAGGAAAAGATCTAGTTGTAGATTGTTTATTCTGTTTATGCTGGTCATTAATATCAGTAATTTGATTAAATGTCATCAGTCAGGCTGTTCTGAGCAGACTACGGAGAGTGCTCAGTTTTATGTTATGGATCAAGAACTAATTGAACTGTGACTCAGTACTGTACCTTACTACACTGACCAAGCTGTCAGGTGTGGCTCAGTTGGTGGCACTTGTGCTCTGGAACATGAAGGTTGTGCGTTCAAGCCCTCCTCCAGAGAGGAAGTACTGGACTGTCTGAGGTGCCATCTTTTAGATGTGACATTAAATTGAGGCCTCTTCACTCCCCCAGGTGGAAGTTACAGCCTTGGTCCAAACGTGGACAAAAGAGCTGAACTCCAGAGGTGAGGTGAGAGTGACTGCCCTTGACATCAAGGCAGCATGTCGAGGAGCCCTAGCAAAATTGCAGTCAACGGGAATCAGGGAAAACTCTGTCTCCTGGTTGGAGTCATACCGAGCACAAAGGAAGATGGTTATGATTGTTGGAAGCTAATTATCTAATCCCCAGGACATTGCTGCAGGAGTTCATCAGTGTAGTATCCTAGGCCCAACAATCTTCAGCTGCTACATCAATAACCTTTCCTCCATCTTGGTCAGAAGTGGGGATATTCGCTGATTGCACAGTGTACAGTACGCAATTCGCAACGCCTCAGATACTGAAGCAGTCTGTACCCACATGCAGCAAGACCTGGACAACATTCAAGTTTGGGCTGATAAGTGGCAAGTGACATTTGCACCACATAAGTGCCAAACAATGACTATCTGAAACCAGAGAAAATCTAGCCATCTCCCCTTGACATTCAATGACATTGAATCCCCCACTGTCAACATCCTGAGAGTCACCATTGACCAGAAACTGAACTGACCCAACCACATAAATACTGTGGCTATAAGAGCAGGTCTGAGGCTGGGAATTCCACAGTGAGTAAGTTGCCTCCTGACTCCCCAAATCCTGTCTGCCATCTATAAGGCACAAGTCAAGAGTGTGATGGAATACTCTCCACTTGCCCGGATGCGTGCAGCTCCAACAACACTCAAGCTCTATCATCCAGGACAAAGCAGCCCGCTTGATTAGCACCCCATCCACAAACATTCACTCCCTCCACCACCGACGCACAGTGGCAGCAGTGTATACCATCTATGAGATGCACTGCAGCAACGCACCAAGGCTCCTTGGACAGCACCTTCCAAACCCACGACCTCTACCACCTAGAAGGGCAAGGGCAGCAGATGCATGGGAACACCACCACCTGCAAGTTCCCCTCCAAGTCACACACCATCCTGACTTGGAACTGTATCGCCGTTCCTTCAGTGTGGATGGGTCAAATCCTGAAATTCCCTTCCTAACAGTTTATCTACACCACATGGACTGCAGTGGTTCAAGAAGGCAGCTCACCACCATCGTCACCATTAATCAGGGACGGGCAGTAAATGCTAGCATTTCCAACAATGCTCACATCTCATGATCAAATTTTTTAATAAAGTATTTTGAAGAGCAGGGGAGTTCTCCCTGGCCAGTCAGCATCTCTCAATCAGCATCTTTAAAACAGATTATCTGGTCGTTAATGTAATGTAGGGAACAACAGCGAATACACATCAAATGTACTTCATTGGCTGTGAAGTGCTTTGGGATGTCCTGAGCTGGTGGAAGGCACTATATAAATGCAAGTTCTTTTCTTTTAAAAATAATCCCATGGTCCAGGTGCTGGATTAAGTGTTTTCTGTCAATCCAAGTCCAGTAACTGACCTCTCGGCTAGAATTAGAAAGGGGAAAGTTTGGGCTCCACCTCTCCATTTACCATGATGCAAAATGACCAGGACGAGGCCATTCTGTCCCTCGAGCCTGTTCTACCATTCAGTGAGATCGTTCATCAGCAACCTAACTCCAAACCCCTGCCTTTGCTCCATATCCATTTAAAATAGCTTTGGTTAACAAATCTGTCAATTTCAGTTTTAAAATTCATTTATTTAGCATCAGTTACTATTTGCGGAAGAGAGTTTGAAACTTCTACTATGCTTTGTGTTTTCCTAGTTTCACTCCTGAAAGGTCTGGCTCTAATTTTTAGACTATTTTCCCCCTAGTACTTCCCAACCAATGGAAATGGTTTCTTTCCATCTGCCCTATCTGTTTCCCCCTTTTTAATATCCTGAAAACTTCAATTGAAAATCACCCCTTAATCATCTAAATTCCAAGGAATATGACTGTAGTTTGTGTAATCTCTCTTTGTAATTGAACCCTTGCTTGAATCCCCTGTGGTTCTGTTGGAATTTGTTTTATTCTTTCATGGGATGTGGGTGTCACTGGCAAGGCCAGCATTTGTTGCCCATCCCGAATTGCCCTTGACAACTGAGTCGTTTGGTCGGGCATTTGAGGGCTGTTCAAAAGTTAACCACATTGGTGTGGCCATGTAGCCATCATATGTAGGCCAGACCAGGCCAGCAGATTTCCTTCCCTCAAGGACATTAGTGAACCAGATGGGTTTCTATGACGATTGATAGTAAAGATGCCATGAATTTGAGACTAGCTTTCAATTCCAGATTTTTATTTATTAATTGAATTGGTAGTGAATTTAAATTTTACCAGCTGCCGTGGTGGGATTTGCACCATGTCCCCAGGGCATTGTCCTGTGCCTCTGGATTACTAGTTTTGTGACATTACAACTAGACCACTGCCTCCACTGATGTCCTCCTATGTCCTGTAGCCAGTCAACGGGGCTAGGATATGTCTGTGGGCTGGGTGTTTTTGGCTGTTGAGATGGACTAATGAGTAAGTATATCACAGGGGTTCCAGGTTGTACTGTAGGTAGTCTTGTGTTGGATAAACTGTAATGTGTACAAAACACATGATTTTTAGCTACTTTTTTTTTATTTGCACCATCCCGACGTACTTTCTGCTTTTTCCCCTCTTCGCAAATAAAACTCAAAATAACTTTGGCATTAACGTGAACTTGTTCCTGATTTGCATATGTAAGCCAGTACAGGCATGAAGGGCCAAATGGCCTCGCTGTGCTGTAGCTTTCTATTACTGTAATGATATTGTGCTTGTATGCAAAGGATGCTGGTTTGCAGAAAACCATGCTATACTGTTATGTTTTTTCTATCAACCAGACCTGCTAAAACTGGCGGAAATATCATGGTCTTTTCTTCATTTGGCAGCCATGTTGAAAACTCTAGAGGAACAAACGAGTTGTTGTGATCTGGAATGCGCTGCCTGTAAGGGCAGTGGAAGCAGATTCAATAGTAACTTTCAAAAGGGAATTGGGTAAACCGGTAAATGGGAAATTTTCAGGACTTTGGGTGGGGGGTGCGGGTGGAGAATGGGATTAATTGGATGGCTCTTTCATAAATCCAGCACAGGCGTGATGAGCTGAAAGGGCCGCCTCCTGTGCTGTACGAGTATACGAATTGACTGTGAAGCTCCAATTCAAGTTTTGGAAAAGAGTGGAGTTGATGCAGGTGGTGCCTCGTTTTCTGCTTTTATAGTGTTTGCAGCAATCTCTTTAACAGGCACTCAAGACTTGAAATTCCTTCACTAATACACCATAGGTGAATGCCTATCCCGTAACTAAAGGGACTTCTAACAAAATAACAGGAGAGTACTGAGTTGAAACATCCATTCTGCCAGCGTGACCATTAATTAAAGAAACTATGCCAATCTCACTTTTTAACAAATAGAATAAAAGTGGAATTTTGCCAACTTCATTCATCATTTTCAGTCACACTTTTGAGATGTGAACTGTTTTAATGTTTCAAACGCCCAGGAATTTATTCTTTTATGTTACTTTGGAAAGGATTGCTGTGAGGAAGTAATCTGGCGTCATTCTTCACATTTAAATCATTTAAAAACCTCATCATTTAAAAGTTTTTTTTTAAAAAGTGTCGTCCTATAAAGAGTTAAAACACTTCTGAGCAAAGGGTGAAGGTTTCCTGCAGCTAGAAGTCTGGAAACGAAAGTTTTTTTTCCTGGCTCCTCTTAACACTTTTTATATTAATTCGTGAGATGAGGTGAGCATTTGTTGCCCATCCCTATTTGCCCTTGAACTGAGTGGCTTGCTAGGCCATTTCAGAGTGCATTTAAGAGTCAACCACATTGCTGTGGGCCTGGAGTCACATGTAGGCCAGACCAGGTAAGGACAGCAGATTTCCTTTCCTAAAGGACATTAGAGATTTTACAACAATTTACACTGGTTTCGTGGTCACCACTAGACTAGCTTTAATTCCAGATTTACAAATTGAATTCAAATTCCTCCATCTGCCGTGGTGGGATTTGAACCCATGTCCCCAGAGTATTAGTGTGGGGCTCTAGGTTACTAGTCTAGTAACATTACCACAATCCCCCTAACCTACAAATGCTGCGGCCATGGTGACATTAACTCATCGGGCAACTGTTAAATTAGGTCATGGGAAGATTAGAATGTCTGCTTGTTCTTGGGGGGCCATGTCCACTGTGCTACAAAGACTGCTTTCTCAGTCACTACCACAACATTGACTTCAATCGTGTCCCTGCCGGATCATCTGAAGGCTCAATTACTCTTGCACCATTCTAGTTATCCTCCCTACTTCAACCCAGCACCAACAATTTTAGCACCTAAAACGAGACCACATCTCAGCTGTATCTCCATCACCCCCTTCTCCGAGCTTCAACAAGTAGACATTACGATTTGATCTTTGCTTTCAAATTGCCCATGTCGCACCACTGTCAGACTCTACCTCCACACCTTTAAAGTTGAGTTCCTTCTTGTCCTACTGCATCACCGACCACTCATTGTATCACACTGTTTCAGCTCACTTGCGCAAATTTCATCACTCCACGATTGGTGGCCGTGTCTTCATTTGGTGGAGTAGCAGATACTGAAGGGGACTGTCAGAGAATACAGCAGAATATAGATAGACTGGAGAGTTGGACAGAGAAATGGCAGATGGAGTTCAATCAGGGCAAATGTGAGGTGATGCATTTTGGAAGATCCAATTCAAGAGTGAACTAGACAGTAAATGGAAAAGTCCTGGGGAAAATTGATGTACAGAGAGATTTGGGTGTTCAGGTCCATTGTTCCCTGAAGGTGGCAACGCAGGTCAATAGAGTGGTCAAGAAGGCATACGGCATGCTTTCCTTCATCGGACGGGGTATTGAGTACTACGGTTGGCAGGTCATGTTACAGTTGTATAAGACTTTGGTTCGGCCACATTTGGAATACTGCGTGCAGTTCTGGTCGCCACATTCCCAAAAGGATGTGGATGCTTTGGAGAGGGTGCAGAGGAGGTTCACCAGGATGTTGCCTGGTATGGAGGGCGCTAGCTATGAAGAGAGGTTGATTCGATTAGGATTATTTTCATTAGAAAGACGGAGGTTGAGGGGGGACCTGATTGAGGTGTACAAAATCATGAGAGGTATAGACAGGGTGGATAGCGAGAAGCTTTTTCCCAGAGTGGGGGATTCAATTACAAGGACACGAGTTCAAAGTGAAAGGGGAAAAGTTTAGGGGGGATATGCGTGGAAAGTTCTTTACGCAGAGGGTGGTGGGTGCATGGAATGCATTACCAGCGGAGGTGGTAGACGCGGGCACGATAGCGTCTTTTAAGATGTATCTAGACAGATATATGAATGGGCAGGAAGTAAAGAGATACAGACCCTTAGAAAATAGGCGACAGGTTTAGATAGAGGATTTGGATCGGCGTAGGCTTGGAGGGCCGAAGGGCCTGTTCCTGTGCTGTAATTTTCTTTATTCTTTGTTCTTTGCCAAGGCCCCCCCTCGCTCTCGCTCTAATCCCATTCTCCAGCACTTGGACCATAGCCTTGTATGCTATGGTATTTCAGGTGCTCATCTAAATACTACTTAAATGTTATGATGGTTCCTGTCTCTACCACCTCGTCAGGCAATGTTCCAGATTCCCACCACCCTCTGGGTGAGAGAACTTTTCCTCAAATCCCCTCTAAACCTCCTGCTCCTTCCCTTAAATCTATGCCCCCTGGTTATTGACCCCTCCACTAAGGGAAAACGTTTCTTCCTATCTATCCGATCAATGCCCCTCATAATTTTCTATACCTCAATCATGTCCTCACTCAGCCTTCTCTGATCTAAGGAAAACAACCCTAGCCTTTTCAGTCTCTCTTCAGAGCTGAAATGCTCAAGCCCAGGCAACATCCTGGTGAATCTCCTCTGCACCCTCTCCAGTGCAATTACATCCTTCCTATAGTGTGGTGAGCAGAACTGTACACAGTACTCCAGCTGTGGCCGAACTAGCATTTTATACAGCTCCATCAAAACCTCCCTGCTCTTTTATATTCTGTGCCTCGGCTAATGAAGACCAGTATCCCATATGCCTTCCTAACCACCTTATCTACTTGTGCTGCTGCCTTCAGTGATCTATGGACAAGTACACCAAGGTTCCTCTGACCTTCTGTACTTCCTCGGGTCCTACCATCCATTGTGTACTCCCTTGCCTTTTTCGTCCTCCCAAAATGCATCACCTCACACTTCTCAGGATTAAATTCCATTTGCCACTGTTCCGTCCATCTTGCCAGCCCATCTATATTGTCCTGTAATCTAAGGATTTTCTCCTCATTATTTATGACACCACCAATTTTCGTGTCATCTGCAAACTTACTGATCATACCTCCTATTCTTTCTTTCTTTTGGGCCTCCTTATCTCGAGAGACAATGGATACGCGCCTGGAGGTGGTCAGTGGTTTGTGAAGCAGCGCCTGGAGTGGCTATAAAGGCCAATTCTGGAGTGACAGGCTCTTCCACAGGTGCTGCAGAGAAATTTGTTTGTCGGGGCTGTTGCACAGTTGGCTCTCCCCTTGCGCCTCTGTCTTTTTTCCTGCCAACTACTAAGTCTCTTCGACTTGCCACAATTTAGCCCTGTCTTTATGGCTGCCCGCCAGCTCTGGCGAATGCTGGCAACTGACTCCCACGACTTGTGATCAATGTCACACGATTTCATGTCGCGTTTGCAGACGTCTTCATAGCGGAGACATGGACGGCCGGTGGGTCTGATACCAGTGGCGAGCTCGCTGTACAATGTGTCTTTGGGGATCCTGCCATCTTCCATGCGGCTCACATGGCCAAGCCATCTCAAGCGCCGCTGACCCAGTAGTGTGTATAAGCTGGGGGTGTTGGCCGCTTCAAGGACTTCTGTGTTGGAGATATAGTCCTGCCACCTGATGCCAAGTATTCTCCGAAGGCAGTGAAGATGGAATGAATTGAGACGTCGCTCTTGGCTGGCATACGTTGTCCAGGCCTCGCTGCCGTAGAGCAAGGTACTGAGGACACAGGCCTGATACACTCGGACATTTGTGTTCCGTGTCAGTGCGCCATTTTCCCACACTCTTGGCCAGTCTGGACATAGCAGTGGAAGCCTTACCCATGCGCTTGTTGATTTCTGCATCTAGAGACAGGTTACTGGTGATAGTTGAGCCTAGGCAGGTGAACTCTTGAACCACTTCCAGAGCGTGGTCGCCAATATTGATGGATGGAGCATTTCTGACATCCTGCCCCATGATGTTCGTTTTCTTGAGGCTGATGGTTAGGCCAAATTCATTGCAGGCAGCCGCAAACCTGTCTGAGACTCTGCAGGCACTCTTCAGTGTGAGATGTTAAAGCAGCATCGTCAGCAAAGAGGAGTTCTCTGATGAGGACTTTCCGTACTTTGGACTTTGCTCTTAGACGGGCAAGGTTGAACAACCTGCCCCCTGATCTTGTGTGGAGGAAAATTCCTTCTTCAGAGGATTTGAACGCATGTGAAAGCAGCAGGGAGAAGAAAATCCCAAAAAGTGTGGGTGTGAGAACACAGCCCTGTTTCACACCACTCAGGATAGGAAAGGGCTCTGATGAGGAGCCACCATGTTGAATTGTGCCTTTCATATTGTCATGGAATGAGGTGATGATACTTAGTAGCTTTGGTGGACATCCGATCTTTTCTAGTAGTCTGAAGAGACCACGTCTGCTGACGAGGTCAAAGGCTTTGTTGAGATCAATGAAAGCAATGTAGAGGGGCATCTGTTGTTCACGGCATTTCTCCTGTATCTGACGAAGGGAGAACAGCATGTCAATGGTCGATCTCTCTGCACGAAAGCCACACTGTGCCTCAGGGTAGACGCGCTCGGCCATCTTCTGGAGCCTGTTTAGAGCGACTCGAGCAAAGACTTTCCCCACTATGCTGAGCAGGGAGATTCCACGGTAGTTGTTGCAGTCACCGCGGTCACCTTTGTTTTTATAGAGGGTGATGATATTGGCATCGCGCATGTCCTGAGGTACTGCTCCCTCGTCCCAGCACAGGCATAGCAGTTCATGTAGTGCTGAGAGTATAGCAGGCTTGGCACTCTTGATTATTTCAGGGGTAATGCTGTCCTTCCCAGGGGCTTTTCCACTGGCTAGGGAATCAATGGCATCACTGAGTTCCGATTTAGTTGGCTGTATGTCCAGCTCATCCATGACTGGTAGAGGCTGGGCTGCATTGAGGGTGGTCTCAGTGACGGCATTCTCCCTAGAGTACAGTTCTAGGTAGTGCTCAACCCAGCGGTCCATCTGTTTGCGTTGGTCAGTGATTATGTCCCCCGATTTAGATTTGAGGGGGGCGATCTTCTTGATGGTTGGCCCAAGAGCTCTCTTCATGCCATCATACATTCCTCTGATGTTTCCGGTGTCTGAGGCCAGCTGAATATGACTGCATAGGTGTTGCCAGTAGTCGTTTGCGCAACGCCTAGCTGTTCTTTGTGCAGTACTTCTGGCTGCTTTAAGTGCTGCGGATGTTAAATCGCTGGGGGCTTTCTTGTAGTTCAACAGTGCAATGCGCTTAGCGGCTATGGCAGGTTCCAGCTCTTCATTATGAGATTGAAACCAGTCTGCATTTCTCTTCGCACTTTTGCCGTAGGTGGTCATAGCTGACTCATAGATGGCGTCTCTGATGTGGGCCCACTTGGTCTCAGCATCCCCTGTGGGAGTGTTTTGAAGGGCTGTTGCAAGTGAATTTAGAAATTTTTGTAACAGCTGTGGGTGAGAAATTCTGCTCGTGTTGATGCGCGGGTGGCCCTTCTGCTTGGAATGATGCAACTGCTTTGGTCTGAGTCTAACCTTGCTGCACACCAGGGAGTGGTCGGTGTCGCAGTCCGCACTGTGGAAGCTGCGTGTGATGTGAACACTGTTTAAGGCGGCTCGCCTTGTGACAATGAGGTCTAGCTGGTGCCAACGACGCGATCTTGGGTGCTTCCATGAAACCTGGTGACAGGGTTTAGTGTGAAAGAACGAGTTGGTGATGCAGAGGTTATGATAGGTACACAACTCAAGCAGTCTCTGCCCGTTCTCATTCATCCTTCCAACGCCATAGCGCCCAAGGCAGGAGGGCCATGAGTCATGGTCGGCCCCAACCCTGGCATTAAAGTCCCCCAGCAGGAATAGGTGTTCGGTGTTGGGGATGCTGCTAATGATATGGAGTTGTTCATAGAACTGGTCTTTAGCTTCAGGTGGGGAGCAGAGTGTTGGAGCATACATGTTCAGTAGGTGTACTGGACCAGAGGTGGTGAGCAGTCGGATGGACAGTATGCGTTCCGAGCCATTTGAGGGAGGCTCCATCATGCTGAGCAAGGAGTTTCTGATGGCGAAGCCCACTCCATGCTGTCTTGGTTCTTCAGGATCCCTGCCCTGCCAGAACAAGGTGTAGTCTTGCTCTGCTAGAGAGCCACTCGTGGGGAGGCGAGTCTCCTGAAGTGCTGCAATTTCCACATTGAATCTACTGAGCTCGTTGTTAATGATGGCGGTCTTCCGAGAATCGTTGATTTGTGTAAGGTCTTCCGACAGGCCAGGACACATAGTTCTGACATTCCAGCTTGCAAAGCGAAGGGCTGGTACCTTCTTTCCTTTTTTCATGTTGTTTGGTGTGGTGTATCAGTCCACCTTTCGGGCAATGACCCTGAGCTCCAAGCACCCATTGAAGCAGGCGGACTGTGGCGGGACAGAACCTTATTGACCGGGGGCTGCCCGGTTTGAGGCGGGCGGTAGCTGTCCAGTGAGGTGCAATGACCTCTCCCACCGACAAAGGCAACCCGTGGCGCCCAGTTTCTACGCCAATTTATCTGGACTTATAACCCGTAACTGCTGCCTTCCGTGTTGTTTTAGTCGCTGTGAGGCAACGATGGAGTGACCTCTCCATGGCGCATGCCTGGGCAAATTTATGGAGGTTGAGAGTTGCCCAGCCGTCAAAACCCCCCTCTCGGCCTTTCTGGTGGGGCCCAAAGGAGTGCAGGACACGACGTTTGGCACCAGTATGGCTGCAGGAACTGCCGGAAACATGCCAAAGGTGATACCTCCTATATTCACGGCTAAATCATTAATGTACAGTACAAACAGCAAGGGTCCCGGCACCGATCATCCCTGTGGTACACTGGAAACGACCCTTGACCATCGCCCTCTGTTTCCTGTCACTAAGCCAATTTTGGATCCAAATTGCTCTGGATCCTATGGGCTCTTACCACCTTAAGGTCCCGCACGGGAGATAGGTAATCAAAAGCCTTGTTGAAGTCCATGTAGACTACATCAACTGCTTTACCCTCATCTGCACATCTAGTCACCACCTCGGAAAATTCAATCAAGTTAGTTAGACACGATCTGCCCCTGACAAAGCCATGCTGCCTATCCCTGATTAATCCTGTCCCTCAGAAATTTTTTCCAATAGTTTCCCAACCACTGTTGTGTACAGTCTCTTTTTGGAACCTGAAGTCTATGTTGGGATGGCCATTAAAAGACCATGGGTTAGTTCAGATCTGTTTAGGCAGGAAGCTTGGAGTCATTGATCATTTGAGGCTGACTTTGAGATGCAAGACTGGAGGAATGACTTAATGGAACTGGATTACTGTTGTGTAAACTTGTAACATTGCTAATATATATAGTAATATGAGTTATTAAGCTCTGCAGCTTTCGAATTAAGAAACTCATCATCTGTAAATGGGGTACGTTCCATTTGACTCAGGGCAGTGGGATGTGAAAGATTCGTCAGCTCCTTCATGTAAATGTACAGATCACTTGCCTGTTTAGACAAAACGCTGGGGAAGTGTAATTGTTGCTGACTGATTTGTGAATATATGGCTGACACAAGAAAGGAATATGAAAACCGTTCTTGAGGATTCTGTAATGTGCAGTCTCTTCCAAAGACTTCAGGCTTGAGTTTCTTGAGAAGTGGGTTAGTCAAATGGCACAGTCATCTTGAATTAGGAATATTTCATTCAGCCTGCTGTCGGTCTGTACAAATGTTCCCGTCAGCCAAGTAGATTGGAGTGTATGCAGACTTTTTTTAAATCACTTATGGGAGATTTTATTGCCCATCCCTAATTGCAATTGAGAAGGTGGTGGTGAGTGGCTGCCTTGAACCGCTGCAGTCCATGAGATGTAGGTGCACCCACAGTGCTGTTAGGGAGGGATTTCCAGCATTTTGACCCAGTGACTGTGTAGGAACGGCGATGTAGTTCCAAGTCAGGATGGTGTGTGGCTTGGAGGGGAACTTGCAGGCGGTGGTGTTCCCATGCATCTGCTGCCCTTGTCCTTCTAGGTGGTCGAGTTTGTGGGTTTGGAAGGTGCTGTCGAAGGAGCCTTGGTGAATTGCTGTAGTGCATCTTGCAGATGGTACACATTGCTGCCACTGTGAGTCTGTGGTGGAGGGAGTGAATGTTTAAGGTGGTGGATTGGGTGCCAATCAAGCGGGCTGCTTTATCCTGGATGTCTCACGTGTGCTCGGTTACATGGACCACAACAAAGAAAGACTTTCATTTCTATAGTGCCTTTCAAGACCTCAGTGTTCACAAGAATTAGGAACAGATGTAGACTAGATGGCCCATCGAGCCTGCTCCACCATTCAGTACAATCATGGCTGATCTTGGGGCTTCAATTTCCCCCTTCCTCCCTGCTCCCCATATCCCTGCATTCCCTGCGAGACCAAAAATCTATCTATCCCAGCTTTAAATGTATTCAATGATGGAGCATCCACAACCCTCTGGATAGAGAATTCCAAAGATTGTCCTGAATGATTGGCCCTTTTATCCTGAGACTGTGTTCCCGTGTTCTAGATTCCCTGACCAGTGGGAGCAATCTCTCAGCTTCCACCCTATCAAGCCCTTTCAGAATCTTGTATGTCTCAGTTAGTTCACCTCTCATTCTTCTAAACTCCAGAGAATATAGCCCAATTTACTCAGCCTCTCATCATAGGACAACCCCCTCATCCCAGGGACCAATTTAGTAAATCTTCACCTCACTGCCTCCAGTACAAGTATATGCTTTCTTTAAATGTGGAGACCAAAACTGCACAGAGTATTCCAGGTGCGGTCTCACCAAAGCCCTGTACAATTTTAGTGAGATTTATTTATTCTTGTACTCCAATCCACTTGCAATAAAGGCCAACATGCCATTTGCCTTCCTAATAGCCTGCTGCACTTGCATGTTAACTTTATGCATTCCTTGTACATGTACACCCACGTCTCTCTCAACATCAACACTTACCAGTTTCACAACTTTTAAAAAAATATTTTGCCTTTTTATGACCAAAGTGAACAGCTTCACACTTCCCTAGATTTCTACTCCATTTGCCATCGTGTTGCCCACTCACCTAACCTGTCTATATCTCTTTTCAGCCCCCTCTGTCCTCCCCACAGCTTCCCTTTCCACCGAGCTTTGTATCCTCAGCAAACGTAGATACATTACTCTCTGTCTCCTCTTCCAACTCATTCATAGAGTGTAAATAGCTGAGGCTAATATTTTCGGACTGAGATGAGAAATATCTTCACTCGGAGGGTGCTCAATCTTTGGAATTCTCTACCCCAGAGAGCTGTGGATGCTAGGTTTATGAGCATATTCAAGACTGAGGTTGACAGATCTTTGATCTCTATGGGAATCGAGGGATCTGGGGATCAGGCTAGATGGTGGGGTAGTGGTATTGTCACTGGACGAATAATCCAGGGTATTCCCCTGGGGGCTTGGGTTCAAATCCTACTATTGCAGGTTGAATTTTTATGAATAGGATGGGAATGGACGGATACAGTCCCCGGAAGCGCAGATGTTTAGGCAGGCATCAAGATCGGCGCAGGCTTGGAGGGCCGAATGGCCTGTTCCTGTTCTGTACTGTTCTTTGGTGCAAGCTCGAGGGACTGTATGGATTACACCTGTTTCCATTTCTTATGTAAAAGCAAAATACTGCGGATGCTGGAAATCTGAAACAAAAACAAGAAATGCTGGAATCACTCAGCAGGTCTGTCTGGCAGCATCTGTGCAAAGAGAAGCAGAGTTAACGTTTCGGGTCAGTGACCCTTCTTTGGAAGAGTTCCGAAGAAGGGTCACTGACCCGAAACGTTAACGCTGCTTCTCTTTCCACAGATGCTGCCAGACCTGCTGAGTGATTCCAGCATTTCTTGTTTCTGTTTCCATTTCTTATGTTCTCTCTTGTATTCTTGAAGCCTGCTTTTGGAGTGGTACATGGATGAAGCCTGTTGTTTTTTCTCTCTGTGGCCGCCCTGTTCTGAATTCCAAAATAGCAATGTGCCATTGGATTGTAAATGGATCTATTCAAGTGATGTTCCCAAGGAAATGTGTTTGATTATGTTAAACCTGTAGTTTGCAGCCATTTAGTTTTCCCAAAATCCCAACAAAGGAAATGTAAATGCTTGCTACTGAAGGCATTTTCACAGCTGATAGTCATTAATGGCATCGTGTATGTGAAAGCAGTAGCTTGAGGGGAGGTATTGGAGGTGGAATCTATGTGTAAGGGATTGTTTAAATTTAACTATCTCTTAACAGATGGGTTCTTGGAACATTTTTTGCCAGTTTGAACTCAATGATTGAGTGAGTGAAAATGCCGATTTTGGCAGGGCATTTGCAAACTTTTGTAGAAGTTTGGGAAGCTAAAGGTGGCAGTGCTGTTTAAGAACTCCCAGAACTTAAATCATTGCTTTTAATCTGTCATTTACGGCGCAAAAGAAGGCCATTCAGCCCATCGAGTCCATGCCGGCTTGTTTTAATTTGGATTAGGCCATGCTATCAGAGCAGAGAAGTTTAAGGGGCAGTTTTAACAGGTTTTCAAAATTAAGGTGTTTTGAGAAGGAGAAACTGTTTGTAGTGGCAGTAGGGCAATTAACCAGAGGACACAGATTTAATGTGATTGGCAAAAGAGCCAGAGGGGAGAGGAGAATGTTTGTTTATTTTTACACAGCAAGGTATCGTGACGTGGAATGCACTGTTTGAAAGGGCAACGGAAGCAGATTCAGTAGTTCCTTTCAAAAGGGAATTGGATAAATACTTGGAAGGGGAAATAATGCGCAGGGCTATGGAGAAAGTGCAAGGAAGTCACTAATTGGATAGCTCCTTCAGAGAGCCAGTATAGGCATGATGGGCCAAATGGCCTTGTTCTGCATCAGAGTGCAACAGAGTTAAATCTCTCTGGTCTTTTTTTTAATCAGAAATCAGTTTTCAACTGAAAGTTATTGATGCCCACTGAAACTTCTACTGTCAAAATACGTTTGCAGTATCTTCGTCAACAGATATAAATAGATCAATACCTCATTGTTAGAGATCCCCATGTGCATCAACACTGGCTCAATCTCGTCTGGTTTTGTGATACCAGAGCTGAAAGTAATGTTTAACAAATTTCATTGGCTCGGCTTGTACTCTGAGTATGGAAGACGAAGGCGTGCTCTAGTCAAGGTGTCTATGCTGATTAAAGGAGTTTATAGGGTAGATCGCGAGAAACTATTTCCTCTGGTGGAGAGCCCGGAACAAGGGGTGTAACCTTAAACTTCGAGCTGGACCATTCAGGGTTTTGTCAAGAAGCAGTTCACACAAAACAGTGGTGAAAATTTGGAACTCTCTTTCTCCACTTTCCCTCGGGGTGGGTGGGGAAGCTGTTGGTTTGAATCGGTGGGACCATTTGAAAATTTCAAAACTGCGATTGATATATATTATAGTGATAGGTATTTGTCAGGCAGGAGTATTAAGGGTTACAGAATCAAGGAGTGTAGATGGAAGTGAGATGCAGATCAGCCATGATTTAATTAAATGGTGGAACAGGATTGAGGGGCTGAATGGCCTCTTCCTGTTCCTATGTTTCGTCCTTTTTTAAGTAGCTGCAGGAGCAGTCTGTGTGTGTGTGTGTGTGTGTGTGTGTGTGTGTATAAAGCTGCTTGTGTTTGTGTGGTGTTTGCTATGTTGTCATGCTTTGCTGGGCCTGCTCAATGATGTAGAATGAAAGCTACTGCTCACTGTCGCCTCCCCCATTCCGCCTCCACCCCTCCCCGCCCCAATGATTCAATGTCAGCAGTGAGGGATTTGTGTGCCTGCGCTTGACAAAAGAGCGAAAATGAGTCAGCGGAGCAAAGCAAAATGCCTGCGACAGCATTTTAATCCATAACTACTTGATCTCTCCTCGTCAGCAAGTTTTCTGCGATGTGTCCTGAGAGATCATTCACAGTTCACGCTCTTAATTTACAATACCGATTTTTTTTTTTTTTTTTTTCCCTCCCGTTCTTATCCATTCTGAAAAGCAGTTGCAAACTCCAGGTTTCCCGCACGTTTTCTGTTCTGGTCGCCAGAAAGCGGTGGATATTTGGGAGGGTGGTGGCAGGTGTATTAACAAATGTGTGTGAATATTAAATGGGTGGCAATTCCAGCTTGTTTCGTTGACTACTTTTTTTTTGTGTGTGTCATTGTTCTGTGTCTACCAAGGCCTCATCCCTGGTGCCGTTGTTGATTCTTCATTGGCCTGATTATTGTGACGGTCTTGAGAGTTGTGGGAAGAGGTTGTAAAAAGCCGTAAAGAAAATAAGACTGCCTGTGGATTCCCAATTTTCATCTAATTAACAAAGCCAGAGCTAATTACAGTTTAATTAAGCCATCCACCAATAGAAACCACAGGCTGGAAAATTTAATTGCCAGCTTTAACGTGTGCTGTACTACATTGAATTATGGGAAGATGGAAACGTGTAATAATTTAGATGATACGCTGTGTAACTTCAAAGGTAAATCTCTTTATTGAGATCAGTCTGCATCAGAACCCAGGCTACAAATTGTCTGCAGTCTTCTGCTGTCATATTAAGTTATAAATGAGATCGCTAGTGCACTTTCATGGCCATAAGGTAATTCTGATCTACAACCTGAAATTTTAAGAATGCTTTGTAGTGAGGAATTCACACAGGGTTAATGTGTTGCACTTTTCTGGACAATATATACTCCTGGAGCTACTGAGCCACAGGCTCCAAGTCTGCTTTTAATGTGCACCTCTGCTAATTGCTTTGTGCGGTTGCTGTTTTTAATTTATTGTCTTGGCTGTCGTCCTCCTCTAAGTAGTTTTCTGCATTCCTTCCATTGTAGCCTCTTGAGCATTTCCCACTTGGTCCCATCATTGGCAACTGGGCCTTCAGCAGACATTCCAACTCTAGTAAAGAGATGCAATTTCCCCCCCCCCTCAAATTCACCATTGATTTTTTTTGAGATCTCAGCGAATTGAGGGATACGGGGAGCAGACGGGAAGTGAAGCTGAGGTCGAAGATCAGCCATGGTCGTATTGAATGGCGGATCAAGCTCAAAGGCCTGTATAGCCTACTCCTCCTATTTCTTATGCTCTCACGAGAGGGCTCTGAAAACGAGGGATTTTTAAAGCCATTTGCACCTGCACGCTTAATCAGTCGCACTCCCCATGCACCTAGACTGGAGAGAAAACCAGCATTGGGGTCTGCCGAGGAGTGTTGCTTTTTTGAGTCTGGAACCACAAGCCGCATGCTAGCTGTGCTGTTTGAGCTACCAGGCAACATAGCATGTGGTCCCAAAGTGTGTACTTGAGCCGGACAGAAAAGACCTGTTGGTGGATTCGGGATACTCAGCGCCACCGCACAGAGCAGGTAAGAGGCTCTGAGGCGGAGGAACGACTGGAGTCCTGGGATTGTTTACACAGAGCTGAGGAAGCCCTGCCAGACAACTCCAACGGAGGCTTGGGGAATGGGGGGAGGGGAGGGCGGTGGAAGAGAGACAGAGGGTAAGAGGGGAGACCCCCACTCGTAGAGCCTCACTGGAAGGAAGTGGGGGGGATGAGGGAGAAAAAGATCTGAGCCTTCCAAGAGAACTCCCCCTGCCCCCACCCCCCAATTGGTGGGAGCAGGCCTGACATCTGGATATCCCAGTCTCCCCCGACGAGTCCTAATTCAGGCATTGAATCCTTCAGATGTCCTTGCAAGGGCCCCATCATGGGCAACCACTCTGTCTGAAAAATAGGCTGATGTAATCTCCGGTCGAACATCCTTTAGGTGCCCCCAGGACGTTGATCCCTGAAATTGAGCCTCGATTTGCCCAAATGGGGCAGCGGTATAGATTTTCTAAAGAGCTCTGATCTGTTGGAGATTAAATAAGCCACGAATGAAGTTTATAAACCACTTGGCAATCTCTGTTGGTTTATATTTGAGGAGGAAAAATAGCGACTTTTTTTTATACTAAATCTCTTGGTTTTTGAGAGCTTTGTCTCTTGATTTAAGAAGGTGGAGATGGTAAATGGGAACATACAAGCATACAAATTAAGAGTAGGAGTAGGCCATTTGGCCCCTCAAGCCTACTACTTTGCCATTTGATAAGATGATCTGATCTGATTATGGCCTCAACTTTACTTGCCTGCCGACCCCTTGTAGCCTTTGACTCTCTTGTCAATCAAGAATCTCTCCAACTCTCTCTCAAACATATTCAATGACCCTGCCTCCACTGCTGTCTGAAGAGAATTCCACAGACTAACGACCCTTGGAGAAAATATTTCCCTCCTCTCCGTCTTAAATGGGAGACTCTTTATTTTTTAAACTGTCCCCTGGTTCTAGTCTCGCTCTCTCGCTCGCTCTTTTTTTTCCTCTCATATGAGGAAACATCCTCTCAGCATCCACCCTGCCAAGTCCCCTCCAGATCATAGATGTTTCAATAAGGTCACCTCTCATTCTTCTAAATTCTAATGGATACAGACCCAACCTGTCCAACCTTTCCTCCTAGGATAACCCCCTTCATCCCAAGAATCAAGTCGACTGAACCTTCTCTGCACTGCTTCCAATGCAGTTATATCCTTTAAGTAAGCAGACCAGAACTGTACACCGTATCCATATGCAATATGTGGTATTGGTGACTCAATTCTTTATTTTAAAAAAAAGCCCACAGTATCAGATATGTAGAATCTTTGTCTTCGCAACTTACACTCCTACCTATCTTAGTGTCATCAAATTTAGCAACCATACCTTGGGTCCCTTCATCCAAGTCATTGATATTGTAAATAGTTGAGGCGCCAGCACTGATCCCTGTGGCACTCCCACTGATCACAGCTTGCCAACCTGAAAAGACCCATTTATCCCGACTCTCTGCTTCCTGTTAGCTGACCAGTCCTTTTATCCATGCTAATATGTTACGCCATACACCGTGAGCTCTTATTTGTGTAGTAACCTTTTTGTGGCACTTTATGAAATGCCTTTTGGAAATCCAAGTACACCATATCTACAGGTTCCCCTTGATCTTTGTAGCTTGTTACTTCCTCAAAGAACTGTAATAAACTGGTCAAACATGGTTTCCCTTTCACAAAGCCATGTTGACTCTGCCTGATCACATCAAGATTTCCCTATGACAGAAGTTAGGCTAACTAGCCTGTAGTTTCCTGCTTTCTGTCTCGCTCCTTTCCTGAACAGAGGAGTTACATTCACTATTTTCCAATCTGATGGGACGTTTTTAGGGAATTTTCCAGAATCAAAACCACTTGGCCACTTTTAAGACGCTAGGGATGAAGTCCATCAGGTCCTGGAAACCTGTCAGCCTTTAGTTCCATTAGTTTCTCAGTACCCTTTCACCTCGTGATTTACAAGTATTTCTGGGATGTTGTTTGTCTTCTACAGTGAAGACTGGCACAAAATATCTGTTCAGCGCCCACAGTACCAGATATGAAATTCCAGGACTACAATGCAGATTTAATACTGAAGGTTTTTAAAAAAAAAAAATGATAAATAAACGTAATTACTCATGACCATGTGAGTGAGAGGGAGGAATATCTGTTCGGCAACTTTATGGACTTGTGACTGCTTATTGCATCCAAAATCGATGGTCAAATGTTAACAGAAAACTGAACTTTAGTTTAGACATCTTTTTGAGGAAGTGTGATGGAGTGTATTTTGGCAATAGGGATAGGAATATAGACTTAATAGCACAGTTCTAAAGAGTGTGCAGAACAGAGGGACCTATTATTTCCTTATTTTCGATTAATTCCCCAGGCTCTGAAATTCCCTTACCCTCTTTTTTTTTTTAAGATGCCCATTGAAACCTACCCCTCGCACAATGGCATTGCATGTAGGAAAGGATTTAATAAACTCGCTTTTTGGTTTAGTGTATGTGTTGCTGAAAAACTGAAGTGTCATGGCACACAAGGCTACTGTACCATGGGAGAGGTCAAAGGTCAGATTTGGCCAGACATGGCAGGTATAAGAAGTGGAAAATTGAGTTAGTCGTTACGACCCAGAAGTTGGCCCATCGAGTCCGTGCCGGCTCTCTGTCAGCAATCCAGTCAGTCCTATTTTCCCCCATTCTATCCCCGTAGCCCTGCAAATTCATTTCCCTCAAGTGCCCATCCAATCTCCCTTTGAAATCATTCTTCATCTCAACTTCCACCACCCTTGTGGGCAGCGAGTTCCAGGTCATTACCACCCACTGTGTTTAAAAACAAAAGTTCCTTACATCGCCACAACCGCGCCCCCCCCCCCCCCCCCCCCCTGCTCTGCATCTCTTGCCCAAAACTTTAAATCTGTGTCCCCTAGTCCTCGTACCGTCAGCTAATGGGAACACTTTTTCCTTGTCTACCTTCGTCTAAGCATGTCATACTCTTGTATCCCTCGATCAGATCTCTCCACGAGAATCTCCTTTGCTCCAAGGAGAAAAACCCCAGCTTCTCCAACCTAACCTTGTAGCTAAAATCCCCCATCCCTGGTAAATCTCCTCCTCTGCACCCTCTCGAGGACCCTCGCATCCTTCCTATAGAGTAGTGACCAGAACTGGATACAATACTCTAGTTGGGGCCTAACCAGAGCTTTATAAAGGTTCAGCATAACTTCCTTCCTTTTTGTACTCAATATCTCTATTTATGAAGCCCAAGATCCCATATGCTTTACTAACTACTCTCCAATGTGTCTGTCCTTCAAAGATTGATGCACATGCACCCCCAGGCCCCTCTGTTCTGTACACTCTTTAGAACTGTGCTGTTAAGTCAATATTGCCTCCCCCTATCCTTTCTGCCAAAATGCGTCATATCGCACTTCCTCAAAAAGATGTCTAAACTAGAGTTCAGTTTTCCGTTAACATTTGACTATCGATTTTTGGGTGCAGTGAAGAGTCACAAGCTGCAGAACCGATATTCCTCCCCCTCACTCGGTCATGAGTAATTATGTTTATGTTTGATTTTACTTTTTAAAAAACCTTCAGTATTAAATCTGCATTGTAGTCTGGAATTTCATATCTGGTACTGTGGGCTTTTTTTGGAATGTTGTCAGGAATACCAGCGCACTTCACTTAGTGCAGGAGTTGAATTGTGGAACAGTTTGTTCATCCTTTCTTCCTGTAAATCAAGAAAACCGTTGACTACGCAACTGCTGTGCAAACTTCCTTCACAGGCAAAATACTGTGTCTGCTGGAAGTCTGAACTACACCAGAAAATGCTGGAAATACTCAGCAGGTCTGGCAGCATCTATGGAGAAGAGAAGCAGAATTAACGTTTCAGGTCTGTGACCTTGCATCAGAATTCTGAAATGTTTTCCAACTTCTCAAGTGGAATTTATTTCAATAACTTGGTGGAAAATGGACCCTGAATTAGAAGGGTTGCTGGTTCAATCGTCCTGTGTTGAGGCAGCTCAAAATAAAGACTTGCATTTATATAGCGCCCATCACAACATCACAAATCTGTGTAGCTGATGTGTAGTCGCTATTGTAATGTAGGAAACATGGCAGCCAATTTGTGCACAGCAAGCTCCCACAAACAGCAGTGTAAAAGACACCATTTCAAAATTTGCGGACGATACAGAACTTGGAGCAATTGTGAACTGAGGAGGATAGTGTAGGGCTTAAAAAGGACATAGACAAGTTGATAGAATGGGTGGACAAGTGGCAGCTGAAATTCAATATTTAGAAATGTTGAGTATCATTTTGCGAGGAAGAACAAGGAGAGACAATATAACATAGGGTACAATTCTAAAGGGGGGATGCAGGAGCACAGGGACCTGGGTGAATGTGTGCATTGAAGGTGGCAGGACAGGTTGAGAGCATGGCTAATAAAGCATAGTGTCCTGGGCTTTAATAGGAGCATAGAGTACAAGAGCAAGGAAGTTATGTTGAACTTGTATAAAACACTAGTTTCTCCTCGGCTGGAGTATTGCATCCAGTTCTGGGCAAAACTCTTCAGGGCATTGGAGAGAGTACAGAAAAGATTCATGAGAATGGTTCCAGGGATGAGGAATTTCAGTTATGAAGATAGATCGGAGAAGTTAGGTGGTCGGGAAATATAGGGACAGTTGGGGATGTGGTAGGAATATGGGATTACTGTAGGATTAGTATACATGGGTGGTTGATGGTCGGCACAGACTCGGTGGGCCGAAGGGCCTGTTTCAGTGCTGTATCTCTAAACTAAGTTGGGACTATTTTCCTAGGAGAAGAGAAGGCTGAGAGGAGATTTGATGGAGGTATTCAAAATCATGAGGGGTCTGGACGGAGTAGATAGAAACTCTTTCCACTTGATCAAGAGTGAGAGGGCACAGATTTAAGGTAATTGGCAAATAAAACAATGGCGACATACTGTGCTTTTAAAAAAAAAAAAAAAAAATTTCCTTGAGTGTTTAGGATCTGGAGTGCACTGCCTTGAGGCGGTGGAGGCAGGTTCAGTGGAGGCCCTCAGAAGGTAATTAGTTATCTGAAAAGGACGCATGTGCAGGGTTATGGGGAGAAGGTGGGGGAATTGCATTAGATGAATTGCTCGTTCGGAGAGCCGAATGGCTGTCTTCTGTGCTGTGATAATGACCAGATAATCTCTCTCTTAGTGATGTTGGTTGTGGGATAAATATTGGCCAGGACACTGGAGAGAACTTTCCTTCTTTTCTCGAAATAGTGGCCACCGGTGATCTTATATGGGGAGACAGGGCCTCTTTTTTTTTTGAAAGATGCCACTCCTGGCCGGGCAGCCTCAGTACTGCACCAGGAGTGTCTGCCAAGCTTTCTCTGCTCTAGTCTTTTGAGTGGGTCACAAACCTTCTGATTCAGAGACAAGAGTGCTACCCACTGTTGACTCATCTCATTTGGGAAGCAGTAATTGCTTCAACTGGTCACGAATAGCCTGTGGAGAAAAAAAAAATCAGACGAGGATTCCTCCTGTTGACACCTATTTGTGACTCTGATCAAAGGCATGTAGGTGGATGTTTGATACTGGCTCTAGTTTGACTTTGATGTCTTCATGGTTTAACGCTTTAGAGCAGCCGCTGGCCTAAGCTTGCACTTTAGGATTGCCCGTTTAGGCAGGGTATTGTTAGGTGATAAATTGTTGGGACTGTAGGGGAAGTTGTTACATTTTGAAAGTAAACAAAAGCTCCTGATGACACCTGACAACCAACAGTGACCGAAAATAACGGCTGGCTGCCTTACTGGAGGGCGACCGATATTGACGGAATCACATCCCAGTATCAACTTGCATTTATGTAGCGCCTTTTAACTTCGTAAAACGTCTCAAAGCGCTTCGCAGGAGCATTAGCAGACAAAGCCTTTACACCCAGTCACCTAACACAATGGTTGGTTGACATCCTTCCATCTGTGAAAACTGATGGACACGCAGCAAACAATCCATTTATGTCGGGGTGTCTTCTGGTGCACCTTTGCTGATGGCTGTGAAGGCCAGTCCTCGAGAGGCAGGTTCTGCCACAAGTGACGCTGCGAGTTGTTTTTTGACGTTGGCGCCTGTTGCCGAGCTGCCGTAGCAACCAGTCATGCACAACAGTCCACAGGATGTGTCGACATAGTAAGGGCAGTAATCCAAAAACTTGGTCAAAGAGGTAGGATTTAAGCAGCGTCTTAAAGGAGGAGAGAGGGGTTTAGGGTGATGATTCCAGAGCTCAGGCTGGACAGCTGAAGGCATAGCCATCAATGCTGGAGTGATAGAAATCAGGGGAATGCAGGAAGCCAGAATTGGTGGAGCAAGGAGTCAAAACCATCTGTAATGGGAGGAAATTGACTTGTTATTTTAAAAGTAGCCTTTTAACACTTGACCAGCTCTTGCTGCACAGTGGCAGAAGGGTCAACACTCCATGTGATAACTTGCTACACATTGTGTTGGTAGTGGAGATCCTTGAGTGCTCCTCGTTGGCTTTTGACTTGTAGATAAGCAAGTTCCATCATTCATTCCTAAATTAAAGGTTAAGTTAGTAAGATGACTGTCCATGTTCATTGTTGGTTTTATCCAGTTGGTCAAGCTTCTTCTATTGGTTTAACATTACAAGCGTGGTAGTTTGAAGGTTTGACGAGTGTTTATCTTTTCAGTCTACTGTCAGAGCCTTCAGGGGGCCACATATACAAAATTGAAAGTTATACAAGGAGAATAGGGTTTATGTTGGGAGATCTTGGTGATGTAATTTAGAATGTTAAATCTGAATGAGACTACCGTAGGGGGGAGCAACGCCATCCATTTTCAAACCTCATGCTCTACAAAACTTACAACTGGCAAACTTGTAAATGAAAAAGCATTTCAAATGGGTTTCGGTTGTCTGAGCTGTGGGTGCAGGAGGGGTTGTCTAAGGGCTATACATTGGATATTCTTGTGTAAGACTGTCACACTGAACTGAGCTTCAGGCACCACATGTGGTCCATGACTACCTTGATGATGAGGCGTGCATTTAACCAGCACCCTCGGGGCTTCCCATAGTGCTTTCCTGCCAAGGAAATACTTTTTGAATGCTCGGTTGTAATGTAGGAAATTCAGTAGCTGATTCACAAGCAGCAAGATCCCACAAAGTGCAATGTGATAAAGACAAGATAAATTGATTTTAATGTTGGTTGAAGGGTAAATATTGGGCACAACACACCTCTTCAAGATAGTGGGGTCTTTAATGCCCACCTGAGGGAGCAGATGGGGCCTGACTCCACCCATTCTTTACTCTCTGCCACCAAAACTCTCATCGTATCCTTTGCCATCTCCAGGCTTTTTTCTCCAGTGCTTCTCTCTGAATGTTCACTCATCAGGATCCTATGCTGTACACACTCTCAAAACTCTGAAATCTGCTGCTCACAACCTACCCCATAATAGACTCTCGCCCTGCCTCTCCCATTCCTACTCCCCTGTATTATAGTGGGAGGAAACCACTGGAAATGTTGGATATCTGATTAAAAATTGAGAATGTGCTGCCTGAAAGGGCAGTGGCGGCAGATTCAATAGTAACTTTCAAAAGGGAAAATGTGCCGGGTTATGGGGAAAGAGTGGGACTAATTGAATAGTTCTTTCAAAGAGCCAGCGCAGGCATGATGGGCTGAATGGCCTCCTTCTGTGCTGTATTGTCCTATGATAATAGGAACACTTGTTTTAGCTGCAATGCAGTGTGCGTAATTGTAAGCAGCAACTTTGAAATTTGATGCAAATAGAAGATTAGTTTCTTTTTTGACCAATTTTAAGCAATTGTCCAATTTAAACGTGGGCATTTTTTTTAAGTAGTGGTGACTGTGCTCGTGTAATAGTGTCATGATACAATGCCAAAAGGAGACCATTCAGCCCGTCGTGCCTGTGCCAGCTCTGTGAAAGTGTTATCCAATTAGTCTTTTTCCCCATAGCCCTGCAAAAAAATTTTTTTGTGCAAGCACTGTTTTGTTTTAAACGTTTGCACAAATATCTTGATCTAACAATGCTGTTTTTTTTTTTTACAGTGGGGTTTGATGACTGCTATGGGAGCGTGGTGGTGCAGTATGAAACGAGTAACCCACGTTTCAGGGTCCAGCGGGACGGTGTGGTGTACGCAACCAAAAACGTCCACCTCTCTGGCAAACAGTTGAAGTTTGCGATAACGGCACGTGGAACCGAGACCCGGGAACAATGGCAAACTGCTGTCAAGCTAACAGTGAGGCCCGAAAGTAATACCAAACACAGTGGACAGAAGGTACCTCGCCATATGCTTAGCAGTAACAACGTCGCATGCATTGAGTCTGTTGCCTTTTCGGGTTCAGTTCCCTAACATTACTCTTGGCAATGTGTACCTCCACAGGGAGAGCATATAAATCGGGTGGGAAGGTGGCAGGGTCCTCACCTGCCATCTTCCTGCCTACTCCCCAATTAAGTCTGTGGCCAGAAGTCCTGTGGACAGCCATCTTGCCCCTCTGCTAATTGTGGCCCTTAAGTGGGCAGTTAATGCCTAATTAAGGGCCTTATCCTGCCCCTACCGGTATTAGCCCAGCAGAGGGCGGGCTTCTCTCCACATGGGGAAGACAGCAAGCTAATCTGTGCGGGTGCCATCTTCGGAGTGTGGGTATGGGGTGGGAGGGGGATAGTGGGGAGAGAAGTTCCCCTCATTCAAAGGAACTTGGTGCCTGATCAAGTTACCCAGCAGTGGGAAGAGGGGGGTCTGCAGAGAGCCGCCACCACTGCCCTTGATGCCAACCACCCTCCATAAATCCCTCCCCATCTCCCCCACGCTGCAAAACCCCTCCAGCCATGACTCACCTGTGGGGCCTGGCTCCCTCAACCATCCTAGGCCTTGGGTGGCTGCATTACCAGCAAGCAGCCACTGCCCCCCCGAAAGGGGTATAAAAGTTTGGAACTCTTTCACAAACTGATGCTAGATCAATTATTAAAATTAATCAACCTCAAAGTTAATTTTTTGTTGACCAACGTTATTAAAGGATATGAGGCAATATGGAGTTTGGTCGCAGATCAGCCATGATCTCAATGAATGGGGGAACCGACTCGAGGGGCTGAATGGTCGTCTCCAGTTCCTATATTTCTATATTTGTCATTTAATCTCTCCTGCCTTCCACCCTTGCACAGACCTTTGTTTGTTTTTCTTCTACCCCTCCCCCTTTTCCCGCCTCTACAGTTTGGGGGGCGGGGGGGAGGAGAAACTCTAACTTATAGCAGTCGAAAGGTCATAGACCTGAAATGTTAAATCTGTTTCTGTCTCCACAGATTTTATTTTACATTTCTAACATTGGCAGGATTTTGTTTTTTGTTTTTGTTAAGATTAGAGATACAGCACTGTTAACTTTCTATAGTATCACTGGCTCATTGTTATGACTAGAAGCTTGTTCCATAATTTGTGATATTTATGAAGAATTGCTTGTTTGGTGTGAATCGAGTTAAAGCAAAACACTAGCAGTGCTGTCATAGGTGTTCTGAAATCAGAGGCCATGCTGTAACCTTTGGTCACCAATTCACTGGTCAGAGAAAATGGTTTCTCACCACTTGCTATATCAGAGCCTCTTGTCATTTTGAATATCTTTATCTGTGCTGACTCTCATTAAACTGTACTTCTCAAAGTGTGAATTAATTAATTTTGTCCTTGTCTTTGACAATGGTCACTTGTGGTTTTCCCAACACTGACGTTCACCTGCCTGGACTATAATTACCAGCTTTACACTTCTTCCCTTCTTCGAATAGGGGCGTAGCATTTGCAATGTTCCAGTCCTCCAGAACTACCCCCATATCCAAGGAGGATTGAAAGATTGTGGTCTGAGCTTCTGCTAGCTCTAACTTTTTACACCCTTCAGTCACCTGGGGTCCAACCCATCTGGGCCAGGCGACTTGTTAACTTTGACACTAATCTATTTAGCGCCTGCTATCCAACATTGTTACTGCAATATTAACTTCATCCACTTCTTTGGTAAAGAGAAATGTAAGGTACTCGTGCAGTAACTGAGTCATCTCTCTGTAGCCACAAGGTTATTTTCTTTTTGGTCCATAGACCAGCCTCCTCATTGGTTACTAAAGATTTTTGGGTTCTCTTTTATGTTAACTGCCAATCCTTTCTCATTCTCTCTTTGCCGTCCTTGTATTCTTTTTCAGTTTCCTCCTGCGCACTCTATATTCTGCCTGATTTTTTGATTTGTATTTGATTGATTGTCATTCAGGGAGCGCTGGCTTTGGATGCTCCATCTTTCCTTATGGGAACCTTCTTGCTTTGTATCTGAAGAAACTCGACCTTGAAGGCCTGGCATTGTTCATTTATTTTCTTGGCCATCCTTTCTTTCCAGTCTACCTATTCAATCCCTTAAATCAATAGAATTTTCTCCAGTATTTTCACTGCTAATTTTTTCTGTTTCTTTCCATAACTGCTTTTAAAGCGAATTATATTATGATCGCTATTACCCAGATGTACCCCCCCACTGTAACACTGCCCTACTTCATTCCCCAGAACTAGATCCTGCACTGCTTCCATCCTCATTGGGCTCGAAACATACTGATTTAAAGAAGTTCTCTTGTACCCATTTTACAAATTCTTTACCCTCCTTGCCCTTTTATTCTGTTTATTTCCCATTCTATATTGAAGTAATTGAAGTGCCCTAGTATTACTGCTGTTTTTAAATTTCTCTGAAATTTGCTGACAGATTTGCTCTTCTGTCGTATTCTCGCCTTTTGGGTATCTTTAGTGAATGCTGAGCAATGTAATAGTTCATTTTCTGTTCCTTAACTCTAATCAGATAGGTCCAGTCTTTGAACCTTGTTGTATATTGATCCTCCTGTAGAACTGTAATATTTTCCTTTGATCAATACTATGGCATCCCCATCTTTTCTCCTTCCCTAACCCCCGACCGAATGCATTGTAGCAGGAATGTTTAATTCCCAATCCTGTCTCTTTAAGCCAGGTCTTTCTACACTGTTCTTTGTTCTGTTGCTCTTTGTGCATAGAAAACTAGGAGGGGCATGTCTCCCTGCTGCTACGTCTGGTCCTTGTGCCAAATTAGTTTAAACCCTCCCTCATGGGACTGCACCGCGAGGACATTGGTCCCAGTTCTGTTCAGGTCCCAGAACTGGTCCCAATGCCCCAGGAATCTGAAGCCCTCCCTCCTACACCACGTCTCCAGCCATGCATCTACTTGTCTTACCTATAATAAAAACAAGAAATGCGGGAAATACTCAGGTCTGGCAGCATCTGTGGAGAGAGAGAAGCAGAGTTAACGTTTCAGGTCAGTGACCCTTCAGGGTTCTGAAGGGCCTGTTTCTGTGCTGTAAAACTCTATGACTCTATGTTGCACTGAGAGTAACCCAGAAATTACCATCTTTTCTTTCAACTTTTTTCCCCTCGCTCCTGAAAATCTATTTGTAGGACCACAAACCTCTTTCTGACCTACATTAGTTCTAACACGGGCTGTGACTTCTGGCTGTTCCCCTTCCTCCGCAGGATATCCTTTACCCTGGCACTGGAGGCATTTGGGACTCAACTCTGCAGTTGTATAAACATACAGTCCCCCCGATTATTGAATCCCCTGCATTTGTGTCCCTTTGTGAAGCCGAGTCTCTCTCGGTGCTGTGGATTTGTTTGACAGCGCTCCCCCAAGCTGCCCTCACCATCGCTGGTGTTCAACACTGAATGCCACTTAGACAGTGCCACCCTTCGAGGCGATTCCAGCACTGTCTGCTTCATCCACGTCCTCCTCCCCCAGTGGTCACCCACTCCCTCCCTCTCCTTCCAAACTCTATCTGCGGAGGGACTGCCTCAATGAATCACCACTATCGACAAAACATGCAGCTTCCTATGTACAGTGTAGTGTGTCGTGTCACCAGCTTAGAAGCTCTGAGCTCAAGCAGTTGGCAGTCCTTCCTGCATATGTAGTTTTCCAATACACACAGCACAGAATGTGCAGGCAATGGACCCCAGCTGTCTTAGTCTGTTAGCTAACAGTTCTTCCAAAATTTGTTCGGCTTTAAGGCTGTTTAACTGTTCAGTGAATGCTTAAAACTCTTAACCATTTTTTAAAAAAGCTCTTTAATAACATTCTTTTTTTTTAAAACTCACTATTTAAAAATGAAATTTAGCTTCTAAAACACTAACCAATAAAATAAATACTTACACTAACTTACACCTGCTGCTGCTGCTTGTGTTGTGATGTCACAGTTTGATTGTTCTGTCTGTTTTCGACCTCTTGCTGTGCTCTGTGATTGGCCGATCTTGCACGCACTGTTTATGTAACTGCTCCGAGAGGCCCCTAGCAATGCTATCGACATCAGAGCACTGAGTTTCTGCAATTGTAACAGCACCTCCTGTATTTTGATCAGTTAGAAGCCGAGCACCTGAGGAAAAGTTCTTTCCTAAAACTCTTCCCAATTCTCATCCTGATTTTCAAACCCTTCTGTGGCCTCGCCTAACTCTGTAACCTCCAGCACTACAACCCTCTGAGATCTCTGCGCTCCTCCAATTCTGGCCTCTTGAGCACCCCTAATTTTTAATCGCTCCACCATTGGCGACGGTGTCTTCAGCTGCCTGGGCCCTAAGCTCTGGAATTCCCTCCCTAAACCCCCTGCGCTTTGCGTCCTCCTCCTTGAAGACGCTCCTTAAAACCTACCTCTTTGACTTAGTTTTTGGTTGCCTGTTTCCTAATGTTTCCTTGTGTGGCTCGAAGTCAAATTTTGTCTGATCAGTCCTGTGATGTGCCTTGAGATGTTTCACTACATTAAAGGTGCTATATAAATGCAAGTTGGTGGTGGTTTCATTCATATAAACTAGAAAATTCCCAGTTTTGGCCTGGTCTGTGTGGAGTTGGCTGATCATTACCAGAGCAGATTGTGGCCACCACAGGCATCCTGTCTTGTGTGGGAGTGTTGGGAGTAATCGGCAACTGCTGCTGACTGAAATCCTATTGATGCAGGCGTTAAGTGATATGTGCAAATGGAAACCATCCCGTTCCAGCCCTTCCAGTCCATACATGCCTCTATGTACAACGGCATTGGAATTATACAGTACAGAAAGAAACCATTCAACCCAACTGCTCCATGCCAGCATTGATCCTTGACATAAGTTTCTTCCCACCTTTTTTCATCTTCGTCAGTCATGGCTTAGTGGGTAGCACTCCCGCCTCTGAGGTTAGAAGATGGTGGGTTCAAGGCCCACTCCAGGACTTGAGCTCAAAACTCCCCGTGCAGTACTGAGAGTGCTGCACTGTCCACAGGTGCTGTCGTTTGGATGAGATGTTAAAATGAGGCCCCATGTGATTTAGAA
Organism: Heterodontus francisci; assembly: GCF_036365525.1. Classification (NCBI taxonomy): domain Eukaryota; kingdom Metazoa; phylum Chordata; class Chondrichthyes; order Heterodontiformes; family Heterodontidae; genus Heterodontus; species Heterodontus francisci. The sequence continues at coordinate 13,264,629 of NC_090375.1, read as the reverse complement.
GGGTTGATTTGATTGCAGTTTGATATATATCAACGGGAACTCACAGAATCACAGAATAATACAGTGCAGAAGAGGCCCTTCGGCCCATCGAGTCTGCACTGATGCATTAAAGACACCTGACCAGTCAACCTAATCCCATTTGCCAGCACTTGGCCCATAGCCTTGAATGTTATGACGTGCCAAGTGCTCATCCAGGCACTTTTTAAAGGATGTGAGGCAACCTGCCTCTACCACCCTCCCAGGCAGTGCATTCCAGACCGTCACCACCCTCTGGGTAAAAAAGTTCTTCCTCAAATCCCCCTTAAACCTCCCGCCCCTCACCTGAAACTTGCTTCCCCTCATAACTGACCCTTCAACTGAGGGGAACAGCTGCTCCCTATCCACCCTGTCCATACCCCTCATAATCTTGTACACCTCGATCAGGTCACCCCTCTGTCTTCTCTGCTCCAGCGGAAACACCCCAAGCCTATCCAACCTCTCTTCATAGCTTAAATGTTCCATCCCAGGCAACATCCTGGTGAATCGCCTCTGCTCCCCTCCAGTGCAATCACATCCTTCCTATAATGTGGCGACCAGAATTGCACACAGTACTCCAGCTGTGGCCTTACCAAAGTTCTGTACAACTCCAACATGACCTCCCTGCTTTTGTAATCGATGCCTCGATTGATAAAGGCAAGTGTCCCATATGCCTTTTTTTTTTTAACCACCCCATTAACCTGCCCTTCTGCCTTCAGAGATCTATGGACAAACACGCCAAGGTCCCTTTGTTCCTTGGAACTTCCCAGTGTCAGGCCACTCATTGAATACTTCTGTGTCACATTCTTCTTATCTTCTCCTCTTCTTTGGCCTCCTTATCTCGAGAGACAATGGATAAGCACCTGGAGGTGGTCAGTGGTTTGTGAAGCAGCGCCTGGAGTGGCTATAAATGCCAATTCTAGAGTGACTGGCTCTTCCACAGGTGCTGCAGAGAAATTTGTTTGTCGGGGCTGTTACACAGTTGGCTCTCTCCTTGCGCCTCTGTCTTTTTTCCTGCCAACTACTAAGTCTCTTCGACTTGCCACACTTTAGCCCCGCCTTTATGGCTGCCCGCCAGCTCTGCCGATCACTGGCAACTGACTCCCACGACTTGTGATCAATGTCACAGGATTTCATGTCGCGTTTGCAGACGTCTTTATAGCGGAGACATGGATGGCTGGTGGGTCTGATACCAGTGGCGAGCTCGCTGTACAATGTGTCTTTGGGGATCCTGCCATCTTCCATGCGGCTCACATGGCCAAGCCATCTCAAGCGCTGTTAACTCAGTAGTGTGTATAAGCTGGGGATGTTGGCCGCCTCGAGGACTTCTGTGTTGGAGATACGGTCCTGCCACCTGATGCCAAGTATTCTCCGGAGGCAGTGAAGATGGAATGAATTGAGACGTCGCTCCTGGCTGACATACGTTGTCCAGGCCTCGCTGCCAAAGAGCAAGGTACTGAGGACACAGGCCTGATACACTCGGACTTTTGTGTTCTTTTGTGTCACATTACTCCTTCCAAAACGTATCACCTCACTTTTCAGGGTTAAATTTCATCTGCCACTTTTCTGCCCATTTGACCATCCCGTCCTATATCTTCCTGTAACCCAAGACACTCAACCTCACTGTTAACCAATCTTTGTGTCATCTGCAAACTTACTGATCCTACCCCCCACGTAGTCGTCTGCCGTTTATATAAATGACAAACAATGGGGGACCCAGCACAGATCCCTGTGTTACGCCACTGGACACTGGCTTCCAGTCAGTAAAGCAGCCGTCTGTCATCACTCTCTGTCTCCTACAGCTAAGCCAATTTTGAATCCACCTTATCAAGTTACCTTGTATCCCATGTGCATTTGCTTTCTTGATAAGTCTCCCGTGTGGGACCTTGTCAAAGGCTTTGCTGAAATCCATGTAAACTACATCAACTGCACTACCCTCATCTACACACCTGGTCACATGCTCAAAAAATTCAATCAAATTTGTTAGGCATGACCTCCCTCTGACAAAGCCATGCTGACTATTCCTAATCAAATTTTGCCTCTCCAAGTGGAGGTAGATTCCTTCTCCTTCAGAATTTTCTCCAATAGTTTCCCTACCACTGACGTGAGACTCACTGGTCTGCAGTTCCCTGGCTTATCTCTACAACCTTTCTTAAATAGTGGGACCACATTAGCTGTTCTCCAGTCCTCTGGCACCTCCCCTCTGACCAGGGAGGAATTAAAAATTTCGGTCAGAGCCCCTGCAATCTCCATCCTCTCCTCCCACAGCATCCTGGGACACAAATTGTCCGGACCTGGAGATTTGTCCACTTTTAAGCCTTCCAAAACCTCCCAATACCTTGTCACTTCCTATGACAATTTGCTCAAGAACCTCACAGTCTCTCTCTCTCTCTAGCTCTCAGTTCCAGATCTACATCCTCATTTCTCTTGGGTGAAGACAGATGTGAAGTATTCGTTCAACACCCTACCAATGTCCTCTGGCTCCACCCACAGATTTCCCCCTTGGTCCCTAATCGGTCCAACTCTTGCCCTGGTTATCCTCTTCCCATTGATATACTTATGGAATATCTTGGAATTTTCCCTACTTTTACCAGCCAGAGCTTTCTCATATCCCTTCTTTGCTTTCTTAAGATAGAACTTCTTAACTGATAGAATACATAGAGAGAAATGACTGCAGAGTCTAGGACTTGGGGGTAAAGCCTAAAAGTTGGGGCCAGACCTTTCAGGAGTGGAATTAGGAAACCTTTCTGCACGTAGAAGTTTGGAATTTTCTTCTACAAATGGCAATTGATGCTAGATCAATTAATTAATTCTTGGGAGATTGATTTTTCTTTTGTTGGTCTAAGATTATAAAGGATACATAATGTATGAATTCGGAGCAGGAGTAGGCCACTCAGCCCCTCGAGCCTGCTCCTTCATTCAACTCCGTCATGGCTGATGTGATTGGATGTGGGACAAAGTTGGCTGAATGGAGTTAGGTCGCAGATCAGTCACGATCTCATTGAATGGCAGAACAGGCTTGAGGGACTAACTGGCCGCCTCCCTGTTCCGACAAGACTTCTAAGACTCTTTTCCATCAACATAGAAGTTCAGTTACCACCACTTCTTGAGCCAGGATTATTGAAGCACATATCTGGCTGTAATGAAAGTTTCCCTTTCACGCTGGTCTGCAGCAACCCATTGTTAGATGGGTGAAACCTCTGTCCTTTCACTTTCTGCTGCATTCCTTGACGCTTAATAGACAACTAGCCCCTGAGGTAAAGTGGCACAGTCCAGTGCATGTCTAAGACTTGAACATTTGACTGTGCTGTACTTTATTGAGCTGAACTTGATTCTGTGTCAAATGGAAACCAAATTGAAACTGTCTGGGATTCCATCGCTTAAAAGAACTGACAGCATAAATCTAGACTTTAATTTATGTTGTATTTTAGTTGCTAATTTAGGATATTGGAAATTTGCATCACATTCCATCAACCAGCTCCAATTCTTTCGATTTGTACTTGCAAGTACTGGCCGGTAGTGATACTGGCCGGTGCAAATTTATAAGCTTTTTGTACACGTTGCATATAAGTAATATATAACGTTGCTCAAAGGAATTGCTCAGTGCTGGTATCAAAAAGTAATTCAGGAGAAGTTAGAATGTGGAACTTGCTTCCGCAAGGACTAGTCGTGGTGAATAGTATCAAAGTATTTAAGAGGAAGCTGGATGAGTGCATGAGGGAGAAAGGGAAAGAAGGATATGTTGATTGGGTGGGAGGAAGCTCATATGGCGCATAAACACCAGCATAGACCAGTTGGGCCAAATGGTCTGTTTCTGTGCTGTAAATACTATTTCATGGTTTATTGGAACAGAGTCACAGGAACTCTGAAGCCCACATGTGGCTCTTGGCCTCTAGAAGGAGGGATTCATACTGAGACATGAAACCAGGTTTGCTTCATATGATGAAACCACAAATAGTCATTATTTTCAGATCAATCCCCCACATTACTTTGACTGTATATTCCTCAATTCTTAACTCATTGTAAGGATAAATCTCCTGCTTCAGTCTTGCTTTCTCCTCTCTGCTTTGTTGCACTGTGAATAAATTAGAGGATAAGTGTAGTTATGCTCGGTCTGTTTTCAGCGATGAATTGGAAGAACATGAGTTTCTACTTAGACACTGAAGCTCATTGTAAATCTGCCAAATGTTACTGGACAGCTGAGGGCACTATTTGTCAGCTGCAACGACGCCACCCCCAGCCCCCACCTCCTCCGGAGAGCTGTAGTAAGACTGTAGGGACCTCGCAAATAGGGTTTCAAAGAAATAAAAACCTGTGGTGGTTGGTGCTGCACTCTGGCAGAGTAACACTCGTGATGAAGAGGAAAACTTTCCCCATTGTATTTTTTGCAGCGCTGTATGTAGAATGATGTAACACAGGAGGAGGCCATTCAGCCCTTAATTTCTATTACAACCAGGTGAGAAAGGTGTCGAGGGTTCCCTTTCAGCCGTCACCTGGTCTTACTGTAACAGGATTTACTTTTAAACAGTCTTTTTAGTTCCCTCTTGGTGAATCCTTGTTCATTGCTTTCCAATTATAAGACAAAGAAACCAGCACAAACAGGCTTTCTTAAATTTAAACTTTTCTTCTTTAAACCTATTTAACTTTAAACTCGGTTGACTCCTATGGATGCACGACACGCCCACGCTGACATGTATACGTGATACACCCATGCAAATAGAGACAGAAAAGAGCAGAAGAAAAATAAAGTGGAATGTTTGAGGCAAAATCTGAAGAGTTGTTACGGTTCTTCGAGCTCACTGTAGAGTCCTTGATTGTAGGTAGATCTTGCTTTTTGTTGGGGCCCAGTATTCTTCTTAAACCTTGTTTGCTGTAGGAGACTTTTCTCTCTTGAGGTTCATGTGTCTTCAGTGGATTCGGACTCTTGTGAGAAAGATGGGAGCAGACAGGAAAGAGATCTTCAGTCCAGGAGCAAACAGACACTCTGTCCAAACGGTACAAATTCAAAAAACTCAAGTTGCCCCGGCTGACCGTATCCATTTGTGTATTCAGCCATCTTAAGTCAACCTGGAATGTGAGCTCCCCCACCTTCAATGTCTGGTGATCAAAAGTCCATTGTGGGTTGAATGTGTCGGAATGGCTGCTTTGTCCTTGCAAACACTTCTGTTAATATACAAATGTCTTTTCCGGCCACAGCTGATCTGTTTAACAAGTCCTTTCGTCTCTCCAGTGACGGTTTAAAATCAATGTTCATGACAAAATTAATGTGCCTCATTCTTGGCAGGTGGGGACCTAGCATGACAGTTTGTGTTTCATCTTTTTTGCAAGAGCTATCCAATTAGTCCCACTCTTTTCCCTCCCCACCCGTTGTCTTAGTTTTCCTTTTCAAGTATTTATCCAATTTCTCATTGCAAGTTATTGAATCTGCTTCCACTGCCTGAAAAGGCAGTGCATTCCAGATCACAACAGCTCACTGTGTAGAATGGTCAACTGGGGCTCATTGGGCATCACTCTCTCCTCTGAATCAGGAACATTATGGGTTCAAGTCCCAATCCAGAGACTTGAGTGCACAAATCGCGGCTGACCCTCCAGTGCAGTACTGGGGGGAGTGCTGCACTGTCAGAGCTGCCATCCTTCGGGTGAGACATTAAACTGAGGCCCCGCCTGCCCCCTCTGGCTGCTATTTCGAAGAAGCGCAGAGTTGTCCCTGGGGCCTTGGCCAGTATTTATCCCTTAATCAACATCGCAAAAACAGATTATCTGGTTATCATATTGCTGTTTGTGGGAGCTGACTGTGTGCAAGTTGGCTGCTGTGTTTCCTTCATTAGAACAACAATGTAGTCACTGTTGTAGTCTCAAAGGAGCACAGGCATCACTCTCCATTAGCGAGAGACTGTTAGTAATTTATAGCTTGAGGGTCACCACTCTGCAAGTGTGGGGCAAGGTAAGGTGGCATGAACTATCACAGCCGATAACTGCAATTGAACACGCGCTATTGCTGTCTTTCTGCATCACACTCTAGCTGTCTAGCCAACTGAGCTAACTGACCCCCACCCGTCCAGTGACTACACTTCAAAAGGTATGTCATTGTTTGGAACGCACTTTGGGATGTTCTGTGGTTGTGAAAGGTGTGTGAGCCTTTTTACATTTGATTAAAGTTGTATTTTTTTTTTATTTCCAAAATATACTTTATTCATAAAAATCTGTAAAAATTACATTGCCAAACAGTTTCAAAAAATACAAACATTGCAAGGGAGATCAGTTTCCTTCACTACTGTCATGAGTTTCTTCACAACCCTTCCATTTCGTAATTGTCATGCCAATTACAGTTTTACATTTACAGCAAATGAAAATATCAATGATACAGTTCGAGGGGTTTCCCATGGATCCAGCCCCTCAGTTCAGCTTGGTGGGGGAACCTTACACTGTGGTCTTTCTCCATTGAGCCTTTGCTGCTGCTGCCCCAAGCTTTAATGCGTCCCTCAGCACGTAGTCCTGGACCTTGGAATGTGCCAGTCTGCAACATTGGGTGGTGGACAACTCTTTGCGCTGGAAGACCAGCAAGTTTCGGGCAGACCAAAGGGCGTCTTTCACCGAATTGATAGTCCTCCAGCAGCAGTTGATGTTTATCTCGGTGTGCGTCCCTGGGAACAGCCCGTAGAGCACAGACTCCTGTGTTACAGAGCTGCTTGGGATGAACCTCGACAAAAACCACTGCATCTCTTTCCACACCTGCTTTGCAAAGATACATTCCAGGAGGAGGTGGGCGACCGTCTCTTCCCCACCACAGCCAACGCGGGGGCACTGTGCGGAGGGGGCGAGACTTCGGGTGTGCATGAAGGATCTGACGGGGAGGGCCCTTCTCACCACCAGCCAAGCTACGTCTTGGTACTTGTTTGAAAGTTCTGGTGATGAGGCATTCCGCCAAATGACTTTGACGATCTGCTCGGGGAACCATCCGACAGGATCCACCGTCTCCTTTTCCCGTAGGGCCTTGAGGACATTCCGTGCAGACCACTGCCTGATGGACCGGTGGTCAAAGGTGTTTTCCCGCAGAAAGTGCTCCATGAAGGATAGGTGGTACGGCACGGCCCAACTGCATGGAGCGTTCCGCAGCAATGTGACCAGGTCCATCCTTCGCAACACCGGGGACAGATAGAACCTCAGCACGTAGTGACACTTGGAGTTTGCGTACTAGAGATCTACACACCGCTTGATGCAGCCGCACAAGAAGGTGGTCATCAGGATGAGGGCCACGTTGGGTACATATTTCCCGCCCTTGTCCAGAGATTTGAACATCGTGTCCCTCCGGACCCGGTCTATTTTAGATCCCCAGATGAAGCGGAAAATGGCTCGGGTGACTGCCACGGCGCAGAAGTGGGGAAGTTGTATTATCTCACCTCTGGTTATTTTGCCAATCACCTTAAATCTGTGTCCTCCTGGTTACGGCCCCCCCCCCCCCCCCCCCCCCCCGGACAACGGAAACATCTTCCTGGTGATGCTGCATTTATCATTGAACAACAGAAAGTGTTTTAAAATCCAGTTACTGAAAATCGGAGTTGACCTCATTCTAAAAGTTGGTGTAAGACTTGAAAGCCTTCAGACTGCGCTTATTTTCTCTGAAGGCTGTTTACATACTTCAGTTATCTTTTGGTTTTGTTCTATGTTTAAGGCTGTCAAGGGATGTGTTTGGTGCTGACACTGTGTATAATCCAGCTGTTTTGTGTAGAGGATGTTTATTTGGTCTGTGACAGAAACCAAATGCTTTTCACATCGTTTACTAGCAAAAAGGGCATTGATGGAATCAGTAAATATTTAAATTCTTGATTTGAGCAACTTTGTAATGGCCCTAAACTTCCGATGACTCTTTTTATATCTGGCGACATCCTATTTTTAGCCTTAGTTGATAGGACATTAATTAACAATCAGGTTGCAGTGACAACTGAGAAAGTTCTCCCAGCTGTCTTGATTCAGCAGTGCACATTTTTGACTATGGTGTGATGCAGCTGCAAATTTATTTGACTTTTTCCAGCGTTTAAAAAGCCACAACATTGAATTTTGGCAAGAGGTTGGGGTTTCATGCTTTCTATTTTCCCAAATGTCAAAACTGAAACAATTTACCCTTGCATAATCACCTTTTGTCATTTAACCACAGGCCCTTTCCCGGACACCCTCCCTTTGCCTTGTCTGTTTCAGTTGCTTAAAAGCTATTCATCTCTTTCATCATCTCGCTCTTCTGAAAGAAACAGGGGCATGACCTTAAAATTAGAGTCAGGGGTGATGTCAGGAGGCACTTCTTTACAGAGTAGTGGAAATCTGGGACCCTTCTCAAGAAAGCTGTTGAGGCTGGGGGTCAACTGAAAATTTCCAAACTCATTTGAATTCTGTTGGGTAAGAATATGAAGAGTTATGGAGTCAAAGTGGCTCAATGGAGTCGTTTCAGATAGGCCGTGTTCGAATTGAACGGTCTCCTTTTCCTGTGTTTCTAGATCATTGCTCTGAAATGTTGACTTTGGATTTGTATACTGCCTTTAACATAGCAAAACATCCCAAAGGCGCTTCTCGGGAGCATTTTATCAAATAAAATTTGGTATTAAGAAATGTAGAGCGATATTAAGACATGACCCAAAGCTAGGATCAAAGAAGTAGGTTTTAAGGAGGAGATGGAGGCAGAGGGGTTTATGGAGGGAATTCTAGAGCTGAGAGGGCCTCTGCAGCGGAAGGCACGGTTGCCAAAGGTCAAGTGATGAAAATCAAAGATCTGCAAGAGGCCAGAATTGGAGGAGTGCAGAGATCTCTGAGGGCTAGAGGAGGTTCGGTTTGGGGAGGGGATGAAGCCATGGTGGGATCTGAAAACATGGATGCGAATGTTAAAATCGAGAGGTTGCTGGACTGGGAGCCAATGTAGATCAGTCAGCACAGGAATAATGGGTGCAGGGATTTGAGTAGCATCCTGAAGGCTTGGGTATTAATGGAGGGTAAGAGACTGACCAGGAATGAATGTCTGAACCCTTATCTAGAGGTATTGCGTTGGATGAGTTATTTGGGAATGATGGTGTTCCAGAGGTGAAACTAAACATATGGTGGGATAGCTCTCTTATCTGCCAACGTTCACCTCTAAATATTCTGTGAACTAATTCCCAAATGTCCTCTGCAATTCTTTCATTCAGCAATGTTGCAATTATGTTCCCATTCTTCAATAAATGTGACTTATTCTTTTAGTTCTGACATCAGGTTATATCTTAAATGTTAATATTGATGCTGATTTGGACTATGTATTTGGAGTGTTCTATATTTGTTTCAAATTTCAAGTGATTTCTTTTATTTCTCTTGCTGTACTCTCCGAGTTGGCAACAATCCCCTCCTTCTTTCCCTTCTCCTTTCTCTCCAGAAGACCACCTGCTGAACATGCTTGGGGCTATTTTCTCCTGGAAAGAAAACGGCCGAGAGGTGACCCGATCACTTATAAAATTCTGATTGAGTTCAATAGGCTGGACTTGAAGATGTTTTCACTTGGGGGAGGTCAAAACTCGGGGCAATAAACACTGTTCCTGCACAGCCGCCTAGCAAGTAACGCACAGTCCTCGCTCTTTAAAATAGCGAGCGTACAGCAGCTACACAAAAAAAAAAAGTCAAGAAACCGTGCATTAAAAAAACTGGTAGCACACCAGAGCGGAATTTTACAGAGGACATTACCATAAATCTAAACTGTCATTAACACTAAAATTCAATCAGGAATTCAACAGAAAAACTACTTTATCCAGAGAGTGGTGTGAATTTGGAACTCGCTATCACATGGGGTAATTGAGGGGAATAGCATAGATGGATTTAAAGGGAATCCCTTTTTGTCTTTCCATTCCTGAGCTCCGGAATTAATCCTTCTCCCTGGCAGCTGTCTGAGACGAAACCAGACTCTTCTCAACCTTTGGCGTTGTAATTGACCCCGAGGTGAGCTTCCAACCATATATCCATGCAATCTCTTCAGACTGCCTATTTCCACCTCCATAACATCACCTGTCTCTGACCCTGCCTTAGCTCATCTGCTGAAACCCTCATCCATTCCTTTGTTACCTCTAACCTTCACTCTTCCAATGCACTCCTGGCTGATCTCCCACATTCTACTTTCCGTAAACTTGAGGTCATCCAAAACTCTGCTACCCGTGTCCTTATGCACGCCAAGTCTCATTCACCTATTACCCCTGTGCTTGCTGACCTACATCGGCTCCCGGTCAAGCAACTCCTTGATTTATAAAAAAATTCTCATCCTTGTTTTCAAATCCCACCATGGCCTGGCTGCTCCCTACCTCTGTAATCTCTTCCAGCCCCAGAACCATCTGAGATCTCTGCGCTTCTCCAATTCCGGCCTCTTGCGAATCCACAATTTCCAATCACTTTTCCATTAGTGGGTGTGCCTTCAGTTGCCTGGATCCCATGCTCTGGAATTCCCTTCCTGAAGCTCTCCTCTGCTCAACTTCTCTAAGATGTTTGTTAAACCAACCTCTTCGGCCAAATTTTTGGTCATTTGCCTTCATGTTACTTTATGTGGCCTGGTGTCGAATTTTTTGCTTTATGAAGTTCCTGTGAAAACGCCTTGGGATTTTTTATTACATTGAAGACGTTATATAACCATAAGTTGCTGATGAAGCTAGATAAGCACATGAAGACCAGAATAGAAGTTTATGTTAATGGGGTTGCATTCTGAATGGTCAAATGGAGTTCCAAAGAGCCCTCAGGGTTCATGTACATAAATCATTAAAGTTTTGTGAACAATATAAAAATATAATATGAAATGATAGCCTTTAAATCTAGAGGGCAAGGGGGTGGAAGTCATGCTTCAGCTATGCAAAGCCCTGGTTAGACCACATCTCAAACTGTGAGCATATTAGGAAGGAGGGTATTGTCTTTGAAGGGAGTGCAGTGTAAATTTACGTGACTGATATCTATCTGGACTCTAGGATTAAATTACAAGGGGAAAGTACACAAACTAGGATAAAAGCAAAATACTGCGGACAGTGGAAATCTGAAATAATAACAAAGTGCTGGAAATACTTGACAGGTCTGTGGAGACAGAAACCGAGTTAACGTTTCCGGTCAGACTTGGAATGTTGAAGGTTTAAGGGTTGGTTTGATCAAAGTTTTCAAGCTATTAAGGGGAACAGATGGGGTAGACAGACAAACTATTACCGCTGGTTGGGGAGTCTAGAACTAGGGGACATAGCCTAAAAATTAGAACCAGACCTTTTTCAGGCATGAAATTAGGGAACACTTCCACACACACAGGGCTGGATTTTTTTTTCTGTCCTGGAGGTGGGTGCAGAAAATGGCGCCTGCCGCGATTATTTGGTGGGAGGCTACTTAGCATATTCACGGCGGCCAATCACGTGGTGGGGACGGCATTGGCGATGCTGTTACCTGATGTGGGGATCTGGTGATGGCGCCATTTTTAAAAGGCTGCCAGCCCTGCAGACAGCTCAACAAAAATGCAGAGTTGGCCCCTTGCCCACCTCTGTGCCAGCTTTCCCTGGACGGGAAGAAAGACTGGGCCCGGCAATCCCGGCGTCTGGTTGCGTGGTGGCTGCTGCCGCTCCGATTCTCTGGCTCCCCTGCAACGGAACCCAATGTCACGCTGGGAACTAAATCCAACCCAAAGGGTGGTCGAAGTTTAGAATTCTCTTCTGCAAATGGCTATTGATACTAGATCAGTTGTTTTAATTTTGAATCTGAGAATTTTATTAACGCAAGGTATTGAGGGATATGGGGCAAAGGCGGGTGTATGGTGTTGGGTCACAGATCAGCCAGGATCTTATTGAATGGCGGCGGGTCAGGCTTGAGGAGCTTATTGGCCTCCTGCTATTCCCGAAGTAGGATGGGGGAGAGGCTTGTGTGGAGCATAGACCTCAAGGCAACGAGTGGCCTGTTTCTGTGCTGCAGGGTCTTGTGTAATTACAAGACAGCGGATTATCAGATCAGCATTCAGATTAACACGTTGAACTTGGTCTGTACTTGTCTCTACAAACTTAAATCCCATTTCCAACCAAATGCTTCTCTAGTTCTTTATTTTAATCAATTCAGTAAAGGAAGAAAGGGAACGATTGGGAGAATTTCTTTTTGCCAAGGGTTGTTGGCACATGGAATCCTGTATCACTGGGTGGACTTGAGGTAGAAATCCCTGTCTTTTAAGGGAAGCAGAGGATGGCACAGGTCCATCAAGTGGCGGTCGGGGGAGAGGGGAACAGTGGGATTAGTGTCAAGCTGCTTCAGTAAAGAGCGGGTACCTACAGAAGAATGTATGGCCCTCTTTTGTGCTGTAAACATCTATTTACTCCAAGCGTGCACCATGTATTCACAATTTCCATCTCTTAATTTTAGCACTGCTTTTTTAAAAATTAAAATTCATCAAATAGCCTGTTTTTTACAAGCACTTCCCTCCAAATCATTTGTGAACAGTTAACAAGCTCAAAATCCAAGTCTGTAGCGTAGAGCGAACCATCTCCCTCCCCCCCCCCCCCCCCACCCAGCTAGGTCATAATTCCCATGTGCGGAATTCCATCTCCAATCTGAACTGCAAAGTTGGAAAAGGTCAAAATATTTGCTTAAAAGTCCGCTAAATCTCTAACATCTTCCAGTTCTGACAAAAGGTCATCGACCTGAAACATTAACACACCCTCACTTTTTTTTTTTCTCTCTCTCTCTACATTTAGAATTCTCTTCTGCAAATGGCTATTGATACTAGATCAGTTGTTTTAATTTTGAATCTGAGAATTTTATTAACGCAAGGTATTGAGGGATATGGGGCAAAGGCGGGTGTATGGTGTTGGGTCACAGATCAGCCAGGATCTTATTGAATGGCGGCGGGTCAGGCTTGAGGAGCTTATTGGCCTCCTGCTATTCCCGAAGTAGGATGGGGGAGAGGCTTGTGTGGAGCATAGACCTCAAGGCAACGAGTGGCCTGTTTCTGTGCTGCAGGGTCTTGTGTAATTACAAGACAGCGGATTATCAGATCAGCATTCAGATTAACACGTTGAACTTGGTCTGTACTTGTCTCTACAAACTTAAATCCCATTTCCAACCAAATGCTTCTCTAGTTCTTTATTTTAATCAATTCAGTAAAGGAAGAAAGGGAACGATTGGGAGAATTTCTTTTTGCCAAGGGTTGTTGGCACATGGAATCCTGTATCACTGGGTGGACTTGAGGTAGAAATCCCTGTCTTTTAAGGGAAGCAGAGGATGGCACAGGTCCATCAAGTGGCGGTCGGGGGAGAGGGGAACAGTGGGATTAGTGTCAAGCTGCTTCAGTAAAGAGCGGGTACCTACAGAAGAATGTATGGCCCTCTTTTGTGCTGTAAACATCTATTTACTCCAAGCGTGCACCATGTATTCACAATTTCCATCTCTTAATTTTAGCACTGCTTTTTTAAAAATTAAAATTCATCAAATAGCCTGTTTTTTACAAGCACTTCCCTCCAAATCATTTGTGAACAGTTAACAAGCTCAAAATCCAAGTCTGTAGCGTAGAGCGAACCATCTCCCTCCCCCCCCCCCCCCCCACCCAGCTAGGTCATAATTCCCATGTGCGGAATTCCATCTCCAATCTGAACTGCAAAGTTGGAAAAGGTCAAAATATTTGCTTAAAAGTCCGCTAAATCTCTAACATCTTCCAGTTCTGACAAAAGGTCATCGACCTGAAACATTAACACACCCTCACTTTTTTTTTTTTCTCTCTCTCTCTACATTTTTAAAAATCTGTACTTTTTCAAGGGATGTGTGGTTGATTAAAAAAACACTAAAATACAGCAGGAGTTTGTAACTGGTTGCAGTTTCTAGTAATAAAAGCAGGAAATGCTGGAAATACTCAGGTCTGCCAGCATCTGTGGAGTGAGAAACAGTTAGCATTTCAGATCCGTAACATTTCATCATAATTGTATCCAGTTAACCACAAGCACCATTATAATTTTTGATATCTAGAGGGGTAACTCCTCACTCTTGGTGAAGAGCTTTACTTGCTGGCTGTGGATGTCAGGAATTCAGGGGAACTGGAGGTTTGCAAATTATGAACTTGCCTGAATTCCCAGTACATTTTTTAACTCATCCCTGGGGTGTGAGCGTCACTGGCAAGGCCACTATTTATTGACCATTCCTAGTTGTGGTTGAGAAAGTGGTAGTGAGCCACTGCCTTGAACCGCTGCAGTTCAGGTGGTGATGCTCCCACAGTGCTGTTGCACTCTGTACAAGAGCAGCTCTACGTTGGAAGAATTGAAGACCAAATAATGTTGCCTATTATCTGTGATAAGCAAATGTATTCAGTCCAATTGAAATGTGCTAATTTTTGTTCCTTCCTTTTTTTTTTTGCATCTACAGAGCTGGAAGTCAAGTCGTGTTGTTCTGCCTCAGAACATTCCAGACATTGTGTTTCCGCAACTCCAACCAGAGCACCAGGGTCAGCTGAAACGGCAGAAGAGGGACTGGGTCATCCCTCCAATCAATGTGCCTGAAAACTCTCGTGGTCCTTTCCCACAGGAATTGGTCAGGGTAAGGGTCCTCTTTAGCTCATTGCCCCAATTGCGGACAGATACAAGGTTTGTAGAAGCCATGTTTGCTGAGTTGTATTGTGGGTGTTTTTTATTTAATGCAAGATTCTGGATGACCTTCACGCTTATTGGTTGAAGATGAATCATTAAATGAAAACCTCCTTGCATTCATGGGTGTAATTTTTTTCTAAATGCGCACACTATCCCTTCAAGCTGAAGGGATTTATTAACCTGTGCCCATTAACGCACATAACTCATAACAACCCAGAGTTGGTATTGTTGCTATAGTAACTAATGTATTTTTTATTGGTGTTATCTGTGTCTCAGCAGGTATCTCTCTTGCCTCTTGAGTCAGAAGTTTGTTGACTCAAGACCCATTCTAGAGACTTGAGCGCACTATCCAGGCTGATTACTCCCAATGCAGTACTGAGAGAGTGCTGCACTGTTGGAGGTGCTGCCTTTTGGATGAAATGTTAAACCAAGACCCCGTGGACCCTTTTGCTTGGACATAAAAAATGCCATGAGCACTATTGCGAGGAGGAAGGAGCAGGGGTGTTCTCCTGGTGCCCTGGCCAATATTTACCCCTCAACCAAATGTGGTCGTTTGTGCGTTGCTGTTTGTGGGATCTTGCTGTGCACAAATTGACTGTTGCGTTTCTTGCGTTACAATAATGACTGCACTTCAAAAGTACCTCACTGTCTGTAAAGTGCTCTGGGATGTCATAAGGATATGTCATATGAATCCAAGCTGTCTCTTCCTTTTTAGTAATTTAATGTCTCTTAAATATCTCTTTTCTCTCTGGATTTCCAGATCCGATCTGATCGTGATAAAAACCGTTCGTTACGCTACAGTGTTACAGGACCAGGAGCTGATCAACCACCTACTGGGATTTTCAGCATCAGTCCAATCTCTGGCGAGCTAGCTGTGATGAAGCCTTTAGATCGGGAGCAGATAGCTTCATATCATGTAAGTTTTTGATTGTAAATAAGATTTGAACGTGAGCGCTTTTGATGAGTAGATATGGAGAAACAATTTCCACTGGCAGGAGGGTCGGTAACCAGAGGACACAGATTTAAGACTATTGGCAAAAGAATCAGAGGAGAGATGAGAAATAGTTTTGCACACTGGAGGCTAATGGAATGCTATCCTTTTTATTACGAGAGGAATTGAAAATAAAAGTAAGAATGTTCTGCTTCAGTTATACAGGGCAATTGGTGAGACCACATTTCATACTGTGTGCAGTTTCACTCTCCTTACTTAAGGAAGGATGTAAATGCGTTGAAGGCGGTTCAGAGGAGGTTTACTAGATTGATACCTGGAATGAGTGGGTTGTCTTATGAGGAAAGGTTGGACAGACTGGGCTTGTTTTCACTGGAGTTTAGAAGAGTGAGGGGAGACTTGATTGAAGTTTATAAGATCCTGAGCAGTCTTGACAAGGTGGATGTGGGAGGATGCTTCCTCTTGCGGGCGAGTCCAGAACTAGGGGGCACTGTTTTAAAATTAGAGGTCGCCCTTTTGGGACAGATGGACAATTTTTTTTCTGAGGGTTGAGAGACTTTGGAACGCTCTCCGTCAAAAGGTAGTGGAGGTGGGATCATTGAATATTTTTAAGGCGGAGGTAGATAGATTGTTAGGCAAGGGAATCAAAGGTTATCAGGGATTGATGGGAGTGTGGAATTCAAAACGCAATCAGATCAGCTGTGATCTTATTGAATGGCAGAGCAGGCTAGAGGGGCCGAATGGCCTACTTCGGCTCCTAATTCGTACACTGAGTTGTGATCGGGAACATACTGCTTTAAAGGACAGGCGAAGCAGATTTAATCGTAATTTTCAAAAGAGAATTGGATAAATGATTGAAGGGAAAAGATTTTGCCAGGCACTAGGGAAAGAGCATGGGAGTGGGACTAACTGAAAAGCTCAACGAGCCAGCACAGGCACGATGGGATCCTTCTGTACTGTATCATTTTGTGTCTCTCAGAAGCAACTTTTAAATTTATCAAAGGAAAATCCATGGCTGTTAAGGGCCTAGTATTATCCACTCTAATAAGGTTTCACAGAAACTTTCTGAAAAGTTTTAGAATTTGTTTGGAAGTTTTTTTGAAATTTAAATCTCACTAAATGTTTATGCAACATCTTTTAATGTTGGGAAATATTAAACAATAAATGGAAAAGCCACTTCATTAGAATGTGAAAAAGGGAGTTTACACTATGCATTTTTTTTTTACCTCAAGCAATGAATGATATTTGTGGCCCAGTGTTTGGAAGTATTTTTAGTCTTGAGGTTATCCGTTGCTCTTTTAAATGGAGTATTGATGTGATTATTGTCTTGCAGCTGCGAGCCCATGCTGTAGACTTGAATGGTAATCAGGTGGAGAATCCTATTGACATAGTTATAAATGTCATTGATATGAATGATAATCGGCCAGAATTTCTGCATCAGGTTTGGAATGGCTCTGTCCCCGAAGGCTCAAAGCCAGGTAAAATTTGCTTAAATCCTTGGTTGTGGAAGACGCGAAATGTGTCTCAAATGCTGTCATTTATTTCGGTGGCTTCATTCGCAAGCACCATCCTCTGAACTGTGAAGGAGATATCCGCTATGTGACTTGCAAAGCCAACTTGCCATAATGGCGTTTTATCCTCTTTCATCTTGACCTTAATTGTGAAATGATTTTTTTTTTTCTTAAAATGAGTTTAGTGTAATCCTGAGCACCAGGACTGTTCCCTTTTATGTGGTTCATTCATGGGATGTGGGCATCGCTGGCAAGGTCAGCATTTATTGCCCTTGAGATGGTGGTGAGCCACCTTCTTGAATATAATGGAGTTTCTTGCTAGGGCATTTAAGAGTCAACCACATTGTTGTGGGTCTAGATTCGCATATAGACCAGACCGGATAAGGACTGCAGGTTTCCTTCCATAAAGGATATTCGTGAACCAGACAGCTTTTTGTGACAATCCAGTAGTTTCATGGTCACTATTACTGAGACTAGCCTTTTATTCTAAATTTATTAACGGAGTTTAAATTCCCTAGCTGCTGTGGTGAGATTTGAACTCATGACTCCAGATCTTTTAGCCCAAGCCTCTGGATTACTAGTCCAGTAACATAACCGCTAAGGTATTGTACTGTGTTCCTGGTGACTAAGTTAGGAAAAGTGCTCTTGATCATCTTGAAGAATTGATATGTTAGATAAGTGTATAAGATATATTACCACATGAATCAAGTCAAGTGTTTTTAAAGTAAACTTGTTTTAAGTTCTATATAAACAGTTTGGCTTCTATAGGAGATTCAGTTTTCATTTCTCTTTATTCCTAGGAACGTTTGTAATGACAGTAACTGCAGTTGACGCCGATGATCCCAATTCAGCCAATGGCATGTTAAGATACAAAATCCTTTCTCAAACGCCAAGCAGTCCTTCTGCGAATATGTTTACAATCAATAATGAGACTGGAGATATAATCACTGTAGCTGCTGGTCTTGACCGAGAGGTATTGTATATATCAGGAGAGAATGCAGCATCACTTGGTTTACAAAATATTCTGCGTGGAATAAATAAAAGCTGTCAGAGATTAATGTGTCTGCTTTTGCATGGCGACCGATCTTTAATTAAGAAACTTTTGGTCAGCAGCTCGACCTTATTCATTAACTAGCTTGCCTTAGGAAACATCCAGAAAGATTATGCTTAAAGCTTGTTTTCAATAGAAGCTGGTTCGGCCTCAGCTGCAGTATTGCGACCAGTTTTGGACACCACACGTTTTAAGAATGTAAGAAATAGGAGCAGCACTAGGCCATTCCACCATCTGAGCCTGTTCTGCCATTCATCAGATCATGTTTATCTATCTCAACTCCACTTTCCCATCCATAGCCCTTGATTCCCTTAATGCCACAATATCTATCAATCGCAGACTTGAATATACTTGACGACTGAGCATCCACTGCCATCTGGGGTAGAGAAAGATTCACAACCCTTTTGAGTGAAGAAATTTCTCCTCATCTCAATCCTAGATGGCCAACTCCTTACTCTGACACTGTGGCCCCTAGCTCTCAGCCAAGGGAAACAGCCTCGTCACGTCTACCTTATCAACCCATCTAAGAATTTTATATGTTTCAATGAGATCAGTCGTCGTCTTCTAAACTATAGGGAGTAGAGGCCTAATCTGCTCAATCTCCCCTTCATTGGATAATCCCCTCACCCCATGAATCAGTCTAGTGAATAATCATTGCATTCCTGTTCAGGCAAGTTTATCCTTCCTTGGGTAAGGAGACCAAAACTGTTCAGTTTTTTTAAATTCATTCATGGGATGTGGGCATCGCAGGCCAGGCCAGCATTTATTGCCCATCCCGAGTTGCCCTTGAACTGAGTGGCTTGCTAGGCCATTTCAAGTGCATGTAAGAGTCAATCGCATTGCTGTGGATCTGGAGTCAAAGAACAAAGATAATTACAGCACAGGAACAGGCCCTTCGGCCCTCCAAGCCTGCGCCGATCCAGATCCTCTCTCTAAACATGTCGCCTATTTTCTAAGGTTCTGTATCTCTTTTCTTCCTGCCCATTCATGTATCTGTCTAGATACATCTTAAAAGACTCCATTGTGCCCGCATCTACCACCTCCGCTGGCAATGCGTTCCAGGTGCCCACCACCCTCTGCGTAAAGAACTTTCCACGCATATCCCCCCTAAACTTTTCCCCTTTCACTTTGAACTCGTGTGCTCTAGTAATTGAAACCCCCACTCTGGGGGGAAAAAGCCTCTTGCTATCCACCCTGTCTATACCTCTCATGATTTTGTACACCTCAATCAGGTCCCCCCTCAACCTCCGTCTTTCTAATGAAAATAATCCTAATCTACTCAACCTCTCTTCATAGCTAGCGCCCTCCATACCAGGCAACATCCTGGTGAACCTCCTCTGCACCCTCTCCAAAGCATCCACATCCTTTTGATAATGTGGCAACCAGAACTGTACGCAGTATTCCACATGTAGGCCAGACCAGGTAAGGACAGCAGATTTCCTTCCCTAAAGGACATGAGTGAACCAGATGGGTTTTTACAACAATCGACAATGGTTTCATGGCCATCATTAGACTAGCTTTAAATTCCAGATTTAATTGAATTCAAATTCCACCTTCTGCTGTGGTGGGATTCGAACCCATGTCCCCAGAGCAATACCTGGGTCTCTGGGTTACTAGTCCAGTGACATAACACTATGCTACCACCTCCCCTACGACGTACTCCACATGTGGTCTCATCAAGGCCCGAAACAATTGCAGTCATTTTTTTTTTACTCTTGTACTCCAGTCCCTTTGTAACAATAGCCAACCTACGAATTGCTTTCATAATTGCTTGCTGTCCCTGCATGTTAACTCTGATTCATGTACAAGGAGACCCAGGTCCCTCTGAATACCAATATTTCCCAGCGTGTCTCAGTTTAAAAAAAAAAATTCTGCTTTACTACTTTTCCTACCAAAGTGGATAACTTCGCATTTCTCCACATTGTATTCCATTTCCCATGTTCTTGTCCACTCACTTAATCTGTCTGTATCCTCCTAGCAGCTTACTTTGTATCATCAGCAAGCGAGAATTTGTTGCATTTGGTCCCCTCATCTAAGTCATTAATTTAGATTTTAAATAACTGAGGCCCCAACACTGATCCTTGCAGCATTAGTTAGAAATAAAGCTATCAAAGGCCTTAATTCTTGATGTCTATTAGGTCACCTCTCAGCCCTTTGTTTTTTGGACAAAACAGACCCAGCCTGTTCACATTTTCCTTTATTTGTATAACCTCTCAGTTCTGGTATCATCCTCGTGAATCTTTTATTTTGTATCTTCTCTGGTGTCTCTATATCCCTTTTTTGTGTAATTAAGGTGACCAGAACTGTTACTAATACTAACCAAGCTTCAATATAAGTTTAACATCTCTTCCTTTTCATTTCTGTCCTCTTGGAAATGAACTCTGGGCTTGGTTTG
The DNA here is from genome assembly GCF_036365525.1 of Heterodontus francisci. Lineage (NCBI taxonomy): Eukaryota > Metazoa > Chordata > Chondrichthyes > Heterodontiformes > Heterodontidae > Heterodontus > Heterodontus francisci. The sequence goes on along the minus strand of NC_090375.1, from coordinate 13,244,129 downwards.
CATTTATAATGCATCGCACAAAAGGCTTACTAAATAGTTACAAATGTTGGTACCTGCATGATGAAGGAATGTTGTAGAGAAAGTGGGGACTTTTCTCATTGTTGCATTTTTAAAAATTTGATCAAATGTTTTTTGGGTCTCCTTGTACATGAATCAGAGTTAACCTGCAGGGGCAGCAAGAAAAAGGGCAATAAATATTTAAATAGAAAATCTTAATGCTGGGGGAGGGGGGGGGGGGGGGTGGGGTTCGATTTTACGGGAGTCATTGAAATATTAATATTTAAGCCTTCAGTAGAAATCAATTCATTGATTCTTGAAACATTATCCCTTCCAGTAGTAAGCCAGGTCAGGTCTGCTGAATCCTTGTGTATTCTTTATCTGTATGAAGGGAGCAAACAAATGCAGGTTCCCTGGTGTATTGTAATCTGTGACTGGAGAGGCTGGTAATGCAGGTAATTCTTATTAGGTTGCTGAGGGAAGCTAGATTTTATGTACAATACGCGAATTAATACAACAAGGGTTTTGTGTCCAAATATGTATCGCAGTATGTAAATTATATTCAGTCATTCAAACATCAGGACATGTAAGTCAACAATCCACGTTCTGTGCTTGTATCAACCTCTCTAGTATTAATTGTTGATCACCAGTGTAATTTAGAGAGCCTTGCCAAGTCAGATCTGGTAAATGGAGAGAAACTCTTTCCTCTAATGGGGTGGGTGGGGGACTTTGGAGAAAGTCCAGAGCTAGATCATTCAGGGGTGCTGTCAAGAAGTACTTCTTAAAAAGGATCATGGAAATCTGGAACACTCTTCTCACTGTCCCTCTCCTTCTCACCGTCCCTCTCCTCCCACCCCAAAAAAAAAGTTGTTCAACCTGGGGGTCAATTGAAAATTTCAAAACAGAAGTTGATAAATTTTTGTTAGGCAAGGGCATTGAGGGTTACAGAACCAAGGCGGATAGGTGGAGTTAAGATGCAGGCAACCATGACTAAATTGAAAACTGGCTCGAGGGATTGGATGGTCTCCTCCTGTTCCTATGATAAAGGCAGAAGTCTAATTAGCTAGGGAAAGATGAACAAACAGTAAAATGCTAAGGGAAACGAGTTGTCTAAAGGTGGATAAAGCAGTAACGGGGCCAATGTGTGAAGCTGTTAACATTCCTCCTTGACGTATGCAGATGGTCTGACCTTGTTAATTATCCACCAGAGGGAAGGTGATACTGGTATCTTGGGGAGGGAGGAAAGCCAGGAGCTCGTCTCCATTACAAAATGGAGGGTCAGTTTATACATGTGGCCAAAACCTGTCAACAGGGTAGAATTTTCTTTGATAATAGCACTTGGGAAATCTTTTGCTTGTGGTGTGGGGGTCAGGGGTAGAAAAGACTGGCTTTTTTTCTTGTGCGCACACAATTCATGGTGTTAAGTGATCTGTCTGTTACTTAGCAACCTGCACCTGAATGGTTCTGGAGAAGGAAACAGCTGTTAAGTATGAACACTGAACCCTTCGGGCTTTCGGCCAAGCTCTCAGTCTTTGGTGTTAGTGATATCACCCCTGCCCACGATTCATTTTGGGAGTGTTGAAATGTTTCTTGATGAACGTACAAAAGATGAAACTTTAGATGACGCTGAACAGGGGAGAGGTGTCGAACGCTGGTTATATAGTCTGCTGTGTTCAATGAAGTAAATGTTTTTTTGGCCCTTTTGAAATTGTCAAACATTCCATTTAGAAAAGCAGGGGTTTTAAATTTCTACTTAATGTATTCAACTCTGTAGAGTATTTTTCTATCCAGGTTTATGTGCAGTGCATCTGTTAACTGAAACTAGAAACACTAGTATAGGTTGCCCGTTGACTAGGATGTTGCTATATCACAGTATGTTGTATTTGCGGTCACATTTGACATTTTCAGCTCCTTCGGGATTGCCGAAAGCCCCTTAACTTTTCTGTCATTTTAATGAGATTACATGAATCCATTTTTTTTTTGATTGCACGACTTTAAAATGAAACCTAGAGTTAGATGAATACAGGCCTATTTGAAAATGATTACTATGCCTTTGTAGTTCAAACTCCTCTTCTCCTGGTGCTTTCTGACACACACTCGTTCTCCACTCCTTCCCAGTCTGCAGTTTTTGTCAGCTGATAGTTCAAGATGGTGATCTCCATTTGGATAAGCAGCTGATGAGGACTGGTTGGGCCGAATGGCCTCTTCCTGTGCCTTGCAACATTCTGCAATCTTTAGGAATGGTCTGGATTTTCATAGCCGTATTGGGAAGTCTGTATAATTGGGAAACAGATGAGATTTGCTCTACTGGAGCTGATGGGAACCCTGCATGTGATTGGGTGTTAACGGTTACACATGTTTCTTAATTTTCTCCTTTTTTTTCCCCCCACCCCCTCCTTACAGAAAGTTCCGCAGTACACGTTAATAATTCAAGCCACTGATATGGAGGGAAGCCCCACATATGGCCTGTCTAACACTGCGACCGCTGTCATCAAAGTAACTGATGTCAATGACAACCCACCAGAATTCACAACGGCAACGGTAAGCATCGAGGCATCACGATTTGATTTTTCCAGCGGGCCTTTCAAAACGAAAGTTTCAGCTTCCTCTTCCCCTCCCCCTTCTTCCTCTTTTCTCCCCTCCCCCTTCTCTTTTTCCCGTAGTGACATAGTTGATTCTGAGACAAGGGTCCTGAATCTTAGTAAAGGAATCTACGAAGGTATGAGGCGCGAGTTGGCCATGACGGATTGGGAAACGTTCCTTAAAGGGATGACAGTGGATAGGCAATGGCAAACATTTAAAGAGTGCAGGGATGAACTGCAACAATTGTTTGTTCCTGTCTGGCACAAAAGTAAGACTGGGAAGGTAGCCAAACCATGGCTTACAAGGGAAATTAGAGATCACATTGGATCCAAGGAAGAGACATATAAATCTGCCAGAAAAAACAACAGACGTGAGGATTGGGAGCAGTTTAGAATTCAGCAAAGGAGGACCAAGGGATTGATTAAGAAGGGGAAAATAGAGTACGAGAGTAAGCTTGCAGGGAACATAAAAACTGACTGTAAAAGTTTCTGTAGGTATGTGAAGAGAAAAAGATTGGTGAAGACAAATGTAGGTCCCTTACAGTCAGATACAGGGGACTTTATTATGGGGAACAAAGAAATGGCTGACCAACTAAATGCATACTTTGCTCCTGTCTTCACAAAGGAGGAGACAAATATCGTACCAGAAATGTTGGGGAACACAGGGTTTAGTGAGAGGGAGGAACTGTAGGAAATCAGTATTAGAGAAATGATGTTGGGGAAATTGATGGGATTGAAGGCTGATAAATCCCCAGGGCCACATGGTATGCATCCCAGAGTACTTGAGGAAGTGGCCCTAGAAATAGTAGAGGCGTTAGTGGTCATCCAAGATTGTAGACTCTGGAACAGTTCCTGCAGATTGGAGGGTAGCTAATGTAACCCCACTATTTAAAAAGGGAGGCAGAGAGAAAGCAGGGAATGAAAGACCAGCCAGCCTGACGTCGGTAGTGGGGAAAATTCTAGAGTCCATTATCAAAGATTTTATAGCAGAGTACTTGGAGAACAGTGGTAGAATCGGGCAGAGTCAGCATGGATTTACGAAAGGGAAATCATGCTTGACAAATCTTCTAGAATTCTTTGAGAATGTAACTAGTAGAGTTGATGAGGGGTTGCCAGTGGATGTGGTTTATTTGGACTTTCAGAAGGATTTTGACAAAGTCCCACATAAGAGATTAGCGTGTAAAATTAAAGCGCATGGTAGTGTATTGCGATGGATAGAAAATTGGTTGGTCGACAGGAAACAAAGAGAAGGGATAAATGGGTCTTTTTCCGAATGGCAGGCAGTGACTAGTAGTGGGGAACCGCAGGGACCGGTGCCAGGACCCCAGCTATTCACAATATATATATTAATGATTTAGATGAGGGAACTAAATGTAATATCTCCAGATTTGCAGATGACACAAAACTGGATGAGAGGGTGAGTTGTGAGATGGAGTCAGAGAGGCTTCAGAGTGATTTGGACAAGTTGAGTGAGTGGGCTAATGCATGGCAGATGCAGTATAATGTGGATAAATGTGAGGTTATCCACTTTGGTAGCAAAAATAGGAAGGCAGATTATTATCTGAACGGCTATAAACTGAGAGAGGGGAATATGCAGCGAGACCTGAGTGTTCTTGTACACCAGTTGCTGAAGGTAAGCATGCAGGTGCAACAGGCAGTAAAAAAAGGCAAATGGTATGTTGGCCTTCATAGTGAGAGGATTTGAGTACAGAAGCAGGGATGTCTTTCTGCAATTATACAGGGCCTTGTTGAGGCCACACCTGGAATATTGTGTGCAGGTTTGGTCTCCTTATCTGAGGAAGGATGTTCTTGCTATAGAGGGAGTGCAGCGAAGGTTTACCAGACTGATTCCTGGGATGGCGGGACTGATGCATGAGGAAAGATTGAGTTGGTTAGGATTATATTCGCTGGAGTTCAGAAGAGTGAGGGGGGGCGGAATCTCATAGAAACCTATAAAATTCTAACAGGACTTGACAGGGTAGATGCAGGAAGGATGTTCCCGATGGTGGGGGAGTCCAGAACCAGGGGTCATAGTCTAAGGATACGGGGTAAAACTTTCAGGACTGAGATGAGGAGACATTTCTTCACCCAGAGAGTGGTGAGCCTGTGGAATTCGCTACCCCAGAAAGCAGTTGAAGCCAAAATATTGTATGTTTTCAAGAAGGAGTTGGATATAGCTCTTGGCTTTAAAGGGATCAAAGGTTATGGGTAGAAAGCGGGAAAAGTTACTGAGTTGGATGATCAGCCATGATCAAAGAACAGCACAGGAACAGGCCATTCGGCCCTCCAAGCCTGCGCAGATCTTGATACCTGCCTAAACTAAAACCTTCTGCACTTCCGGGGTCCGTATGCCTCTATTCCCATCCTATTCATGTATTTGTCAAGATGCCTCTTAAGTGTTTCTATGGTACCTGCTTCCACCACCTCCCCTGGCAGCAAGTTCCAGTCACTCACCACCCTCTGTGTAAAGAACTTGCCTCGCACCTCCCCTCTAAACTTTGCCCCTCTCACCTTAAACCTATGTTCCCTAGTAACTGACTCTTCCACCCAGGGGAAAAAGCTGCTGACTAGCCACTCTTTCCATGCCGCTCATAACTTTGTAAACCTCTATCATGTCGCCCCTCCACCTCCGTCGTTCCAGTGAAAACAATCCGAATTTATCCAACCTCTCCTCATAGCTAATGCCCTCCAGACCAGGTAACTTCCTGGTAAACCTCCTCTGTACCCTCTCCAAAGCCTCCACGTCCTTCTGGTAGTGTGGCGACCAGAATTGCACGCAATATTCTAAGTGTGGCCTAACTAAGGTTCTGTGCAGCTGCAGCATGACTTGCCTATTATTATACTCTATGCCCCGACCGATGAAGGCAAGCATGCCGTATGCAGCCTTGACTACCTTACCCACCTGCATTGCCACTTTCAGTGACCTGTGGACCTGTACGCCCAGATCTCTCTGCCTGTCAATACTCCTAAGGGTTCTGCCATTTACTGTTTACTTCCCACCTGCATTAGACCTTCCAAAATGCATTACCTCACATAATGAATGGCGGAGCAGGCTTGAAGGGCCGAATGGCCTTCTATTTTCTATGTTTTCTGTTTCTTTTTCCTCTTTCTCTTTTTTCCCCCCCCCCTTCTCTTTCCTCTCTTTCTCCCCCACCCCCCCAGCATGTCAAGTAGAATGAATATTACGCGATCGTGTGTGGTATCTATGTGAACTCGTTCCATAGCCAGAAGTGGATTATGTTTTCACAATGTACGGCAGATTTTGAGGGGGTGGGAAGTGAAAGATCGTCAATGCTTGACAAACTGATAACAAGTGGGCTAAACTCTGGATTATCACTGAGCGAAGTCGAGAGTTTATTTTGTCTTGAGAAAATAGGGATGTTTCCTTGTGGCCATTGAGGCAGAGCCTGGCTGCAAAAAGCAATTGGATAAGTATTGAAAAAGAAGACTAATACAGGGGATCAGGAAAATGGGATTACACTAAAAAGCTCCACATGGTATAGTAGCACAGACACAAGGGACTGAATAGATTGCTTCACTCTCATTTCTGTCATGCTGCTGAATTGGCCGATAATCACAGGTAGGTCATTGTTCCAGTTTTAGCAATTGGATCAGGAGTGTCCTACAATGTTCCCGTCTACCATACTGCAAAATAAATAACAATATAGATAGCCTAGAGCTCCATGGCCGGTGGTTGTTTTAATTAAAATAACTTGTAGTCAATGATCTCTTGAGAAGGAGGAATCATCAACCAAGCTACAACAGAGATACCACCTGCATTATTGTCATTGGAAAAGCTCCTGATTTTTATTTTCCATGTAACCGATATGCTTTTGTGGGGTACAGATGGGAGGTTTCTGTTGGGTTAGTCTCATCTGAATGGAATAATTAGTGTTACGGAAGACTTGCTCTGGTCATGGGATGGTCTGCATGGGAAGCAGGCCCTGCACTTGGTGTTCTGCAGCAGACATACGTTTCTGGAGTGCAGGCAACCAAGCTGGGGGTGTCTTTCAGTTCTGAGGAACCTGATTGGAGGGGTGAGCAAGATTGCCTGGTTCAGCTGCTGACTCGAGCATCTTAGGATGGGCACTGAGTGGTGGCTCACAGTTTCACTTATAAAATTTTATTTGATTTCTCCCTTCCTTCCTTTTTTCCTTTTTTTTTTTCCTGTTTTCCTTTTCTTTTTTTTCCCTTTCCTTCCTTCCTGCCTGAAATCCCTCCAAGGCCCAGCCCCACAACCCTCCGAGATATATTTAGAGCAATGCTCTAAATCTGGCCTCTTGGAGTGTTTAAAATGGGGAATGCTCACCATTGCTGAGCGTGCCTTCAGCTGCCATGGCTGTAGGCTCTGGAATTCCCTCCCTATAACCTCTCTGCACCCCTTTCCTTTTTAAGGTGCTCCTTAAAAGTTACAACCGAGCTTTTGGTCACCTGGCCTAATATCTCTTTGTGGCTGGGTGTCAAATTTTTTATTTGATATATGCTCCTGTGAAGCGCCTTGGGATGTTTTACTACAGTAATGGTTGAGTCCACCATCTACAAGGCACAAGTCAGGAGTGTGGTGGAATACTTTCCACTTGCCTGGATGGGTGCAGCTCCAACAACACTCAAGAAGCTCGACACCATCCAGGACAAAGCAGCCCGTTTGGCACCCCATCCACAAACATTCACTCCCTCCACCACAGTGGCAGCAGTGTGTACCATCTACAAAATGCACTGCAGCAACTCGCCAAGGCTCCTTCAACAGCACCTTCCAAACCTGCGACCTCTACCACCTAGAAGGACAAGGGTAACAGGTGGATGGAAGCAGCCCTACCTGCAAGTTCCGCTCTGAGTCTCTCTCACGCGTTGCTGTTCCTTCACTGTCTGTCTGAGTCAAAGTCCTGGAACTCCCTCCCTAACAGCACTATAGATGTACTTACCCCACATGGACGGCAGTGGTTCAAGAAGGCAGCTCACCACCACCTTCTCAAGGGCAATTGGGGATGGGTAATAAATGCTGGCCTAGCCAACAACGCTTGCATCCCGTGAATGAATACATTAAATTAAGGAACATAAAACAAATGGACATTGTAATGTTTGAGCCAGGAGGAACACTCTTTCTTCTCTTGTCTCTACAATAAGCAGGTATCTGGAGATACTGCAGAAGCTGGATTGCTCTCTTTAGAGCAGAGATGGGGAAAGGCAGATTTAATAGAGGCATTGTAAATCATGAGGGGTTTCAACAGAGTAAATGGGAAAATTTCCACTGGCTGAAGGGTCAGTAACCAAAGGACACAGTTACAGTTATTGGCAAAAGAACCCAAAAGGGAGATGATTTTTTACGCAGTTATGATCTGGAATGTGCAGCTTGAAAGGGCAGTGGAAGCAATAGTAACTTGCAAAAGAGAATTGGATAAATACTTAAAAGGAGTAGGATGGGGTGAAATTTAGAGCTGTGGAGAAAGGGTGGGGGAATGGGTTTAACTGGGTAGTTCTACCACAGAGCCAGCACGGATATGATGGGCCAAATGGCCGCCATCTATGCTGTATGATTCTATGAAGTAGTGTTTGAAAAGAAGACTTGCTACAGATTCCCCCTTCAACCTCAATGCCTCTGTAGTTCTCCATCTTTTTTCGCACCAAATGCATATTTATATTCGAACAAAGCACTTCGTGAGAGGTGTTCGTCAGCACGTATTGGTTTGCAAAAGTATAGTCGCACGCTCCCTTCAATCTCATCCCATTGAGGCATCTGTGTGTTGAGTGCCAAACAGGTGGTTTTTCAGTTAGAGAAAAACTGCATCCATTGTCAACACAAATCTTTTATTATAGAACAACTATGCTTTGCAGAACCAAACCCGGGCTTGCGATTTTTCTAAAAATGTACACAAGTCTTGAGTGCAGAATGTTGGTGCATGATCAATGAGGCACTGGTTCCTACAGCTCTTAAATGAATTTTGTTTGCGCTGTGCCGTCCGGGTAATGTGCTGAGCGGGATCGATACATCCATCTGCACACAGGAGTCCGATGTCACTGTATGCATTTTAATTGTCATCGTAAAGTCCACCTGCATGTTTTCCAAGGAGCACATTATCATTCTCTTTTGGGAGAGACAGATGAAAATTAGTTCTTTTAAAAAGCATTTTATTGAATGGCGGAACAGGCTCAAATTGCACCGTCTATTCCTGTTCCTCCTACTAGTGTTCTATAAAAAATCTCTTTTTGGGGGGGAAAGAAATTTGCACTTAACTAGTTGGCGACGATAACTAGTTAAGTTGCTAAATCCTAAATTTCATGTTAAATCAATGCCATTTCCACGTAAATTACCTCAGTTCTTTGCTCAATGTTTTGTAAGTTGCAGGTGAGATTGAAAGGTGAAGGATTTAGGCTGATAAAATGGGTGTAACCCTTGAGAAACATTCTGTATTTTTTTTTTCAAGGTTAATTGATCAGAAAGTTTGATAATTTTGCAGCCTAAATTGACTTACATTGTGGAATGTACTTGTTTCAAATGTAACCGTTCAGGAGCTTAACCCATTTTATTTTTGTGTTCATAGTTCTATGACGAGGTGCCGGAAAATAGAATTGATATCATCGTTTCAAACCTGACGGTAACAGATAAGGATCACCCTCATACTCCAGCATGGAATGCAGTTTATAAAATAACTGGTGGAGATCCCACAGGACACTTTGCTGTTCCAACTGACCCAGTCAGCAACGATGGTCTGGTAACGGTTGTCAAGGTCAGTGACGTTTCAGATTTCAGCTCCAAACACTTCACTCCTTACATAATGGCTAGCGAGAAAGTAGGGTTGTCAACTGTGGAGGTTTCATCTCGAAATGAAAAAGGTTCATGCCTCTGCTCTATTCCTTTTACTCCTGTGTTGCTGGCAGCTGTGTTGGAGATGGAGTTCCTGCAGACTCCAGGGCAATCCTGGAGGGTTGGTAACTGTTGTAGAGGGACCTGAAACAGTTAGGTTGCTGAATCCTAAGTTTAATAAATCAGTGTGGTTTTACATGAAAGTTACCTCATCAGTTCTTTGCTCAGAATGGTGTCTTGTTTAAGTTACAGATGAGTTGAAATGTTAAGGATTTAGGCTGACAAGTTGCTGAAGTTTGTCGTAAGTCCTTTCTTCACACCTTGTAAATGTACTTTTATTTTAAATTATACCTGTATAAATAGAGCCAGAGTGTGGAAACAATTGATTTGATTACATTCCATTTAAAAAAAGATGTTTTCAATCTCTCTCTACATACCTCACCTATAAAATAAAATTGTGGAAGAGAAGTGTGCCTCTATTTGGTATGAACATGTTTGTGCTTTTGTTTTTATTGAGAAGTGTTTCCCATCTCTCATGGATATGGTATGTTTTCTGAGTTTCTGTAGCACCATTCTCCAACAGGAAGACCATCGTGCATTGTTTTGTCTGTTGTGGTCTGTCTCACTTGAGTTAGATAGCGCTCAAAGAAGGAACTTGTGTTCCTACAACACTTTCACTATCTCGGGATGACCCAAAGCACCTTACAGCCAATTAAGTCTTTTTTCTTTTGAAGTGTAGTCACTGTTGCAATGTAGGAGGAATAGCAGCTAATGTGCACACAGCAACGGCCAGATCATCTGTGTGTGGTGTTGGCTGAGGAATAAATGTTAGCCAAGTCTGCTCCAAGTCAAAACAATATTCCTTACAAATGAACAAAGGTGTCCCTTTCTTACCAAAGTTCATAAAGGGATAGAAACGGGAGGTCATTCAGCTTGTCAGACACAAGAACACAAATAGGAGCAGGAATAGACCATGTGGCCCATCGAGCCTACTCCACCATTCAATACAATCATGGCTGATCTTGGGCTTCAATTCCACTTTCCTGCCTCCTCACCGTATTCCCTGCGAGACCAAAAAATCGATCTGTACTAGCCTTAAATGTATTCGGCGATGGAACACCCACAACCGTTATATCTTGGCTGATCTGTATCTTAACTCCATCCACCCGTCTTGGTTCGAAGAACATTTATAAAAAAAAATAGGAGCTAAATTAGGCCATTCAAACCTGCTTCACCCATTCATACAATCATGGCTGATTTGACCTGAACTCATCCACTATCCTTGTATCCCTTTAATTTCCTTAGTACCCAAAACTCTTACCAGCCTGTGTCCTGAATGGATTCAGTGACTGAGCATCCACTGCTTTCTGGGGTAGAGAATTCCAAAGATTCACCACCTACTGAGTGTAGAAATGTTTCTTCCTCCTCAGTCCCTAGCAGGCTTGGTTGGCCGAATGGCCTGTTCCTGTGCTGTATTGTTCTTTGTTCTAAGTGGCCGACCCCTTATTCCGAGACTGATCCTCTAAACCCTTAGATTTTCGTTGGTCAAAGGACTTTATCAATCTCCGTTCTGACATTTTCAGTTGACCCTCAGCCTCTACAGCTTTTTAAGCGGAGAGAGTTCCAGATTTCCACTGTGTGAAAAAGTGTTTCCTGACATAACCTTAAAATTAAAGTTAGACCATTCCGAGGTGATTTTCCCCCTGGTTCTGGACTCCCCCACCAGAGGAAATAGTTGTTCTCTATCTACCCTATCAACACCTTTTTAATTTTGGGGATCTAACCAGAGTTGTATGTAGCAGGAAGATAACTTCAGATGTTCCCCACCTCTCTATATCTTGGAGCTTGGGTAGGTGATTGCACTGATGTCTGACTGTGTGTGTCTGTCTGTCTAGTTAGTTCTAATCTGGTTCCAGGCGCTGACCTCCCTCCCCTTTTTTTGTCCTGTACTCCATTTTTAGTCATTTACATCATGACTTTCTTTCCCTGTCTTGGCTCACACACCAAGTCCCGTTTCCCTATAAACCCTATGCACACTGACCTACATTGGCTTCCGATCAAGAAATGTCTTGATTTAAAAAAAAATCTCATCCTTATTTTGAAATCCCTCCATGGCCTCACCCCCTCCCTATCTCTCTCATCTTCTCCAGCCCCACAAACCTTGCAAGCATCCCCAATCTTAATTGCTCCACCATTGGTGGTCATGCTTTCAGTTGTCTGGGCCCCAAGCTCTGGAATACCTTCCCTAAACCTCTCCGCCTCCCTACCTCCCTTTCTTCTGTCATGATTGTATATGTGGGCTTGAGTATTGGAGACAATATGGTACTTGGAAGGGAAACTGAAAGTGGCTTTGTGCTTTGGGGAAAACGCCTGACCTGGGGTTGTTGATGGGTTACGCTGCAGTAGTGAGAATGGTGAACAGAATTCTACAGAAGTCTTTAATAAAAGACTTGTTAATGTTAAAGCTGTGATTTCAAGTGTGATTCATTTCAGCCTGAGATGTGGCATCCTCCTAAATGACACTCCTGAACACCTACCTCTTTGACCCAAGCTTTTGGTCACCTGACCTAGTATCTGCTTATGTTGCTTGGTGTGATATTTTATAATGCTCCTATGAAGCATCTTGAAATGTTTTATTATGTTAAAGGTATTATATAAATATAAGTTTTTTTTTTTTTGTTGACTTTATTGATGCACTAACAACTCCCCCATTCCCACCCACATACCACCACTGAGAGTGGAATCTCGAGGCCTATAGGAGCTTGGTCACCACAGGTTGGGGTTTAAACTCCAAGCCACTCCTTTTAAACTTCCTGATAACAAAAACGGGAAATGCATGGTAGGTCAGTCAGTATCGAATGGAAAGACTGTTGCATTTTTGGGTGGGGTTCTTGTATCAAGGTAGACTTGCACAAAAATGCCAAGTCGTGTTTTCCCAGCATTTTGTCTTGTCTTGTCAAATTTTGGAATTTTTTTCATCTTTAATGGCAATTTAGTAGAATTTTAAAGTAGTTGTATAATTTATATAAATGATCAAATGTAAGCTGTAAAGCTAGTCATCTTTGGCAAAGTATTCAATTAGTTCGATTAATTGAACTGAATACAGTAGGCACTGACAGCAGAAGGTATAATGGGTCAGATTAACTGGTCAGTCAGTCTAATTTTCTGTCTGGGCTCCTGCTGTGTGCCAAGTTAGCTGCCTGTGTTTACTGACAGTACGTATTTCGAAAGTAGTTCATTGAATTTTGACCCTTTTTTTTTAAGGATACATGAGGTTGTGCATTATAGAGTACAGGCCATCGGGCCTTGTTGAAATTTTAAACTGTTATTGCCACTAAATTTTTGCCATTTGCAGAGCTCATCAAGGTTGTAAATTGTTAAATTTGTAATGTGGTAAAGTGCCCTTGGTTGAGTTTTTTTTTAGAATTCTTTAGAATGGGTGGCGTAGTGGTTAGCACCGCAGCCTCACAGTTCCAGGGACCCGGGTTCAATTCTGGGTACTGCCTGTGCGGAGTTTGCAAGTTCTCCCTGTGACCGCGTGGGTTTCCGCCGGGTGCTCTGGTTTCCTCCCACAGCCGAAGACTTGCAGGTTGATGGGTAAATTGGCTATTGTAAATTGCCCCGAGTGTAGGTAGGTGGTAGGGAATATGGGATTACTGTAGGATTAGTATAAATGGGTGGCTGTTGGTTGACACAGACTCGGTGGGCCGAAGGGCCTATTTCAGTGCTGTATCTCTGAATAAGTAATAAAAAATAAAAATTGTAGAATGATTACAGAGAATCTGGCCACTTGGCCCTACATGTCCATACTGACCTCTGCAAGAGCTACTCAGTTAGCGTCACTCCATCACCCCATTGCCCTGCACATTTTTTTCTCTTTAGATAATTATCCCGTTCTCTATTGAAAGCCACAATTAAATTTTTCTCCACCATACTCTCAGGTGGGGCGTTCCAGATCCTAACCACTCACTGCATTTAAAAAATGTACATGTTGGTTCTTTTGCCAGTCACCTTAAATCGAGGTCCTCTGGTTCTCGGCACTTCTGCCAGTGGGAACAGTTTCTCATCAACTCTGTCCAGACCCTGCATGATTTTGAACACCTCTTTCAAATCTCCTCAACTTTTTCTTCTCCTAAGGAGAACAGCCCCAGCTTCTCCAATCTACCCACTGACTGAAGTTCCTCATCCCTGGAACCATTCTCGTATATTATTTTTTAATGCCTGAGCAAGAGGGGCTCTTGTCTATTAAGCTGTAATGTAGTAAGTTTGCACTTCTTGCTTTTCCAGATGTTCCTGTTAGCATGTGTGACTTATTGAATCACTTGTTCCTTCACAATTTAGAACATTGAGGAGATAATTTAAAACTGGACCTCTGGCTGAACGCCAGAATATTGAGCAGCATTCCTGACCGGAAACGAGAATCCCTGTGTTGGAAATCTCGAGCCGTAAATTGAAGTATTCTGAAATCTTGTGACGTCTGAATACAAGTATCCAATGGAAATGTAGCCAAGTTCCATTTTTTTAAAAAGGCTCCTGTAAATGATTTTCTGCCATTGCAATGAAATAGCCAATTTTAAAATGTGCTCCTCTATCCATAGCCATGCTCACTAAATTTTAGGTAAGTGTCCTCAAACTGCCATTCAGTTAGGTCATAGCTGATCTGTATCTTAACTCTATATATCAGCCTTGGTTCTGTAATCTTTAATTCCCTTGCCTGACAAAAATCCCCTTGTTCTGGGCTCTCCCGGCCCCTACCCGCACAACCAGAGGAAATAGGGTAGATAGAGAGAAACTATCAACTCCTTTAATCATCTTTAAACACCTCAATTAGATCACCCCTTTTATACTGAGGAAATACAAGACTATGTTCTATGTGTACTTGTAATTTAATCCTTGATCACGGACAAATTTTATTCCTTTAGAATGGAGGACTGTGCTGTAGTTTTTCTGTGTGTGATGCAAGTTCACTTTGTTTTAAGGATAAGTAGTCTGATATTTGTAATATGCTATATACCATGTAGTATTGCAGAATTTTCCCTGAATTTAAGCAGAAGAGCTGTAAAGCTAAAGGCATTTGAATCTCTAGGATTGAATGTCTGTCTTTTGTGGACATTTCTGACGAGGCCAACATTTCTTGACCATCATTAGTTGTCCTGAGTAGCAGTTTGCTACAACTGGGTGCCTTACTGGGCCCCTTCAGAGGGCAATTAAGAGTCAACTACATTTGGTGTTTGCCTTGAGTCAAATATAGGATCAGACCCGGTAAGGATGGCAGATTTCCTTTCCTAAAGGACATTAGTGAACCAGATGAGATTTTATAACAATCGTGGTCACTTTTGTTGATATTGATTTCCACTTTTTTTTTTAAACTCTGTTCAGATTCTCAAACCACCTTTTTTTGTTCCTGGTCACTTACAGTCCAGAACCCAACCACTCTCACTAATGCCCCCATTTGATGACAGTGATTATATTGCCAGGCGCTGAGTTACTGTGAAGATAGTGTGTTTGTGTCAGCTGTGACTCGGTAGGTTCTACTCTCTCCTCGGAGTCAGAAGGTTGAGTTCAAGTCCCGCTCAAAGACGTGAGCGCTAAATCCAGGCTGATTTCCCCCCATTGCAGTACTGAGGGAGTGCTGCACTGTCGAGGTGCCTTCTTTCAGATGAGACATTAAATTGAGGTCCCCGTCTGCGCGCTCGTGTGGCAATAAAAGATCCCCTGGCATTATTTCAAAGAAGAGCAAGGGAGTTCTCCCCGGTGTCCGAGCCAATGTTTATCCCTCAAACAATATCACCAAAACAGGTTTATCCAAAAGAAAGACTTGCATTTCGAACGCCTTGCAGGCCTTCAGGACGTTTCATAGTGCTTTACACCCAATTAATTACTTTTCAAGTGTCATCACTGTTGTAATGCAGGAAATGCAGCAGGCAATTTGTGCACAGCAAGATTCCACAAACAGCAAAATGGTGATGACCAGATCATCTGTTTTTTTTTCCCAGAGTTTGATTGTGGGATAAATATTGGGCAGGACACCAGGGAGAACTCTGCTGTTCTTCAAAATAATGTCCTGAGAAGACTGATCGGGCCTCAGTTTAATGTCTCCTCTGAAAGTCAGCACCTTTTGACAGTGCAGCACTCCCTCAGTACTGGCACTGACTGGAGTGTCAGCCTAGATTGTTGTGCTCAAATCCCTGGAGTGAGACTTGAACCCACAAACTTATGAGAGTGTTCGCCACTGAGCCACAGCTGACGCTGATAAACTAGTCATTATCCTCTTGCTATGCTCAAACGGACTGTTGCATTTCCTGCATTACAGCACTTCAAAAAGGAAATCATTAGCTGTAAAGCACTTTAGGACCTCCTGAGGATGTGAAAGGTGCTATATAAATGTACCTCTCTGTGGATGAGATAGGGTTTCCTGTAGACTTTTCCAGCTTCATGCCAGAAATTGCCAGGTTTATTTTTGCAGCTGTTGTAGTATAGTAGCAATCTTACATATTTAAAAAAAAATGTGCAGAGCAGATTACTGGCAGGGATAATGTCAGATTATGGATGTGATGCTAAGATAGAGGTCAGTCATTTCAGATGACCCACTAAATATTTAACATGTTACTTAATTCACTGATATTGTGATAATTATGTCCTAGAAATGTTCTTTGTCTTGTTTCACTGTCATTAGTTAAGGAATTAAAAACGCGGTAAGCTAAAAACAGTTTTTGTGATGTACGTTATTTTCCTGTAGACTTTACATCTTTTAAGACTTATTTTGTTTCCTCTCTCCCTCAGCCTATTGATTTCGAAACCAATCGAGCCTTTGTACTGACAGTGATTGCTGTAAATCAGGTGCCTCTGACAAAAGGCATTCAGCTTCCTCCTCAGTCAACCGCCACTGTCTCCATTACCGTTATTGATGTGAACGAGAGTCCATATTTTGTTCCAAATCCTAAGCTGGTCAGGCAGGAAGAAGGTCTTCCTGAAGACAAACTCCTCACCATCTTCACCGCTGAGGACCCGGATCGTTACATGCAGCAGACTCTTAGGTACAGTAACCTCTCCGATTTATGTTTCCAACATCATAGAACCATACAATACTGCAGAAGTCTGTCCGGATCCAAACGGATAGGTTTTCAATTTTCCCAAAAACCCCTGTCCTATTGAACGAGCAGAGACCCGCAAAACATTTGCGGTCATGTTAGTATCTTCTTTAGATGCAGGATTTACAATTATTCTTTCGCCGAAGACTTGAACGGAATCAAAACTACTTCCTCCTGGAAATAGCTACATTAAACTGTCTGTGGAATAACCGGGCTAGGAATATAAATACGAATTTTGTCGAGTCTGGCCTTGTGACTTGTTTATAGATCTCCTCCTTTCCTTGCTTGCCAGCCCCTTAGCCTCCCCTCCCATCAATCATCTCTCCAGCCAGAGTAACTTTGTTGCGTTCCCCTTACCTTCTGTTATGTTTGTTCTCTACCAAACCCCACCACCGCCAGCACCGAGCCTTGGCAGCCTCGCGTGCGTCTCACACGCCAAACCTCCGCATACCCTGTGTGCCTCCACATGTGCCAGGCACTGCCCATCAAATAAACCCACTGACTCATGCGTCCCAATCAAAACAGTCCGGACAGATTACAAATAGAGTATTATTATAGGTCTGCTTTCACTACCCTTTCAGGCAGTGAATTCCAGATTATCGTAACTCACTGTGCAAAATAAAATTCTCCTCACTTCCCCTCTAATTCTTTTGCCAATTACCTTAAATCTGTGCCATCTGGTTACCGATTCTCCTTATTTACTCCTCGTGATATTAGGCTAGATCTCTTTATGGACCATTTTTCTCAGCCAATTTCCTTCCTTCCAACCCTCCCCGGGTTTTGGTTCCTCACTAAAGTGAGCTCTCACTGACGTCCTTCATTCTCTCATACCTTACCCAAGAGTATGCACTGGTGTGAGGCAAGTTGGTGTGACCTTTGATCGCTGAGTGCGATGCAGCAAAAGCCAGTCTGGTCCTCCGAACGTAAAGCAAAATCAAAGCTGCAGGGGCTGGCAATCTGAAATACAACCCGACAATGCTGGATGCACTCATCCAGTCAGTCGGCATTTGTAGAGGCAATAGGCAAGTTCATGTTTCTGGGTGACCCTTTGTCTGAGGGAGTGTTGCACGGTCAGAGGTGCCGTGTTTTCAATGGAATGTGAAACCAGGGCGCTCTCTACCCTTTCTTGTGAACAAAAAAGATCTTGTCGCGATTTGGAAGAAAAGCAGGGGAGTTCTCCCCAGTGTCCTGGCCAATATTTATCCCTCAACCAACATCACTAAAACAGATCATGTCGGTTTCTCATTGCGGTTTGTGCGAGCTTGCTGTGCACAAATTGGCTGCTGCATTTCCTGCATTACAACAGTGACTATACTTCAAAAAGGACTTAATTGACTGTAAAGTGCTTTGGGACTTCATGAGGTAACGAAAGGTGCTTTAGAAATGCAAGTCTGTCTTTGCTGTTCTCCGTGTGGTTGCTGATCTGGAGCATTTCCAGCATTTTCTGTTTTTGTTCTAATCCTCTACTTGCCTGACATTTTCATAAATGTGCTTCCATTAATGGTCTTTTGAAGGGATGACATTCCTGGCAAAGTCGGTTTTTTTTCTTTTTCTCCTCCCTTTCTCTAAATGCAGAATGTTCTCCCGACAATTTTCACTTCCATCGGACCCTTGACTGAGGTCTGCTAACTGGACACGATCAGAACCTGATCCTGGAACATTCCTCATCTTAATGGCTCCATTGCTCACTGGGATAAAAATATTGAGCTAATAAGGGGCCGTGTTACTGCATAATAGTGAACCACTGTGGGGACTGGTCACTGGATAAAGATATTTTTCAAATTCATTCACAGAGTGAGTGTGTCACTGGCTCGACCAGCATTTATTGCCCATCCCTAATTGCCCTTGGCAAGGTGGTGGTGCGCTGCCTTCTTGAACCGCTGCAGTCCATTTGGGGTAGGTACACCCACAGTGCTGTTAGGAAGGGAGTTCCAGGATTTTGATCCAGCGACAGTGAAGGAATGGCGATATAGTTCCAAGTCAGGATGGTGTGTGACTTGGAGGGGAACTTGCAGGTGGTGGTATTCCCATGCATCTGCTGCCCTTGTCCTTCTAGGTGGTAGAGGTTGTGGGTTTGGAAGGTGCTGCCTAAGGAGCCTTGGTGCATTGCTGCAGTGCATCTTGTAGATGGTACACACTGCTGCCACTGTGCGCCGGTGGTGGAGGGAGTGAATGTTTGTAGATGGGGTGCCAATCAAGTGGGCTGCTTTTGTCCTGGATGGTGTTGAGCTTCTTGAGTGTTGTTGGCGCTGCACCCATCCAGGCAAGTGGAGAGTATTCCATCACACTCCTGATTTGTGCCTTGTAGATGGTGATGGGTCCCTCAATGGTTCCATCAGCCTAAATTCAAGTAAATTGGCTTTGGAAGTATAATTGAGGAGTTTAGTTGTCTGTGAAACATTGATAGTCATGGCAGAATACTTTTGTTCCCTCCCTTTTTACTTTTCGCACCTCAGTGTCACATTTCATTTGTGTTTTGTCCCTATTTACAAGTTCCTATCACTGCATTTTAAATAACTTGCATTTGATGCACCTGAAGTGACCATTTTTAATTGCCACAGAAGTATGTATACTGACTGCATTTTTATATTTTTTCACTTTTAGACAAAAAATCCCTTAAGTATCTCGTTTCCAGAGGAAGCGGTTTATGCGTTTGAAATATGTTGCGCTGTGCCATTTCATTCCCAATTAAATTCTGATGGTATGGTATAAATTTTTAGCCCAAAGCAGTAGATGGCTTCATGAATATTTATTCAATGTAATGGAGCCAGTGTTTCATTACATGGAATACATTGGAGAGGAGAGGTCCTTGAGATATTGAAAAGCAGTGTGTAGGTGTGGCTGCTGCAGTACCTGAAGATAGTGTTCAACCTATTCCACACATTGAGTCTGAGGAGCAATTTAATATGTTTGTAGTCAGTCTCCATCCCTGGTGGCTGGTCTAATTTACAGTGCAAGGACGGGTGATCATTTTTCAAGACTTTTTTTTGTCATGTATTGTTTAAGGACTGAACACTAACAATTGGAAAGGACTGAGCAGACAAGAGCTGTTCTCTGGGGAAGCGAAGGTTGAGGGGGTGACTTACTTGAGATGTTAAAAGATCTGAGGTCTTTAAAGTGATGAAGGTGTTCGATAGGATAGACGTAGAGAAGATGTTTCCACTTGAGTGGAGATCCAAAATGAGGGGCTATAAATATGATCGTTTATAAATCCAATAAGGAATTCAAGAGGAACCTCTTTGCCCAGGGAGTGATGAGAATGTGGAATTTGCTACCGCAGAGAGTGGTTGAGGCGAGTAGATGTATTGAAGGGGAAGCTAGATAAACGGGTGAGGAGAAAGGAGTAGAAGGTTATGTTGATGGGCTGAGATGAAGTAAGGTGGGAGGAGGCTCGTCTGGAGCATAAACACCAGCATGGGACCAATTGGGCTGAATGGCCTGTTACTGTGCTGCAACTTCTATAAATCCTATGGAATTCTGCACATTTAGTTCCTCTGGTCGACTTGAAACCGGCGTATCACAAGTCATTTCTGCTGCACGACCTGCAGTTCTTTCCTGAATGTTGGTGTCTCTTACTCTAGTATAGTAGTGCTGGTGACTTAGAGTGGCGTCTAGTGAATTCAATACCACCTGAATTTGTAAGATGAATGTTGCAGTAAATTCTCCCTGAGGACTGCAGGCCAATTATTAAAGAGCAGCAATTTATATTTATATAGCACTTTTTAATGTAGTAAAACATTCTACAGCGTTTCACACGAGCATTATCAAATAAAAGTATGATACCGAGCCACATGAGATATGAGGACAGGGTGAAAGAGAGTCTTTAAAGAGCATCTTAAAGGAGGAAAGAGGCGAAGAGGTTTAGGAAGCGAATTCTAGAGCTTGGGGCTCTTGGCCACCAATGGTGCAACCAAAATTCGGGGTTTTTTTTTATTAAAGAGGTCAGAAATGGAGTGTGGATCTCGCTGAGGACTGTTGGACTAGAAGCCATTGATTCCAGAAGGGATGAGAGTTTTCAAATTAGTGTTGTTTAACCGGGAGATGATTGAGATCAGTGAATGTACTTGACGCTAGTCACTAAAGAATGCCCGGACGACTGAAACAACTTTTCTCAGCTCAGTTGAGAAAGCTGTTTTTATTTAATAAAAGAATGCTATGATTATCCTGTGGTTTCCTTTTGTTGAAAACTGACATGTCTAGCTCAGCAGTTCCTGGCAGGAATTGACTTGCCATGGACCCGATCCTCCGACACACAAATGCCTCTTTCCGCCTCCTCGCTTCCTCCAAGTTACTGATTTGAACCATTTCCTCACATTTGTATAGTACCTTTTAATGCAGTAAAACATTCCAAGACCCTTCATTGGAGCATTGACACCAAGTCACAGATATTAAAACAGATGGTCAAAGAGGTAGGTTGAAACCAGGAAAGTAACCATTCAACGAACAATCTCAATTATGTATGTTTGTGGAGTACTCCCTCCATCCCACAGCGCTACATTCCCACAATTGTTGATTCTATATAAAAACTTTATGTGCAAGATGTCTGGCTTCATTAAACTTCACAGACTTCACTGGCGGGTGGTGGGGGAAAGCATTCTGGACTGATGCCTAATTCCTATTTTGTTGTGCAGCTGTATGTTTTCTGGAGTTTTTAAGATTCATTTCAAAATGTAGGTTTGTAAAGCTGTATTGCTTTTCTAGTAAAGGGGAAGTGTGCAGGACTATGGGTGGATTCACTGTGGGGCATCTGCGATGCTGAGGACATCGTGGATAGCACGTTTAGTGAGGTGGTCACACTGCAGGTAATGGCTGCACATGCAGAAAAGAGAGGGGTGAACACCAGACGGAGTAGTAGGCGCAGGCAGGTAGCGCAGGAGTCCCCTGTGGCCATTCCCCTCTCAAACAGATATACTGCTTTGGATACTGTTGGGGGGGGGGGGGGAATGACCTCCATGGGGAAAGTAGCAACAGCCAAGTTCATGGCACCACGGAAGGCTCTGCTGCACAGCAGGGGAGGAAAAGGGTTGGAAGAGCTATAGTGATTGGGGGGATTCTATCGTAAGGGGTGCAGATAGGTGTTGGGGATATCCTGGAGTATATCAACATTACAAAGGAGGAAAAGTTGGAGGTTTTGAAGTGCATTAAGGTGGATAAATCCCCAGGGCCTGACCAGGTGTATCCTAGGAAGCTATGGAAAGCAAGGGAGGAGATTGCTGGGGCCCTGGCAGTGATTTTTGTATCATCGTTAGCCACGGGTAAGGTACCAGAAGACTGGAGGATAGCTAATGTTGTGCCATTATTTAAGAAGGGCAGCAGGGATAAGCCAAGGAACTACAGGCCGGTGAGCCTTACATCAGTGGTGGGAAGGTTATTGGAAGAGATTCTGAGAGACAGGATTTATATGCATTTGGAAAGGCATGGTCTAATTAGGGATAGTCAGCATGGCTTTGTGCGTGGGAAATCATGTCTCACGAATTTGATTGAGTTTTTCGAGGAGGTGACCAAGAGGATTGACTAGGGCTGGGTGATGGACGTTGCCTACGTGGACTTTAGCAAGGCCTTTGACAAGGTCCTGCATGGTAGGCTGGTCCAGAAGATTCGAACACGTGGGATCCAGGCTGAGCTAGCAAATTGGATACAAAATTGGCTTGGTGATAGGGGGCAGAGGGTGGTAGTGGAGGGTTGTTTTTCAGATTGGAGGCCGGTAACCAGTGGTGTGCCGCAGGGATCAGTGCTGGGCCCTCTGTTGTCATATATATTAATGACTTGGATGTGAATGTAAGGGGCATGATTATTAAGTTTGCGGATGACGCCAAAATTGGTGGTATAGTGGACAGTGAAGAAGGTTGTCTAAGGTTACAACAGGATATATATCAACTGGGAAAGTGGGCAAGGGAGTGGCAAATGGAATTTAATGCAGACAAGTGTGAAGTGATGCATTTTGGGAAGTTAAACCAGGGCAGGACATATACAGTGAATGGCAGGGCCCTGGGGAGTGTTGTTGAGCAGAGAGACCTTGGGGTGCAAGTACATAGTTCCCTGAAAGTGGCAACACAAGTGGACAGGGTGGTGAAGAAGGCGTATGGCATGCTTGCCTTCATCGGCCGAGGCATTGAGTACGAGAGTTGGGACGTCCTGTTACAGTTGTACATAAAGTTGGTTCGGCCGCATTTGGAGTACTGTGTGCAGTTCTGGTCGCCGCACTACAGGAAAGATGGGATTAAGCTAGAGAGGGTGCAGAAAAGATTCACAAGGATGTTGCCTGGTTTGGAGGGCTTGAGTTATAAAGAGAGATTGGATAGGCTGGGTCTGTTTTCCCTGGAGCGAATGAGGCTGAGAGGGGACATGATAGAGGTATATAAAATTATGCGAGGCATAGATAGGGTAGATAGCCAGAGTCTGTTTCCCATGGTCGGGGTGAGTAAAACTAGAGGGCATAGATTTAAGGTGAGAGGGAGGAGGTTGAAAGGGGATCAAAGGGGTAAATTTTTCACACAAAGAATAGTGGGTATCTGGAATGAGCTGCCTGAGGAGGTGGCGGAGGCAGGAACAGTAGCAACATTTAAGAGGCATCTGGACAGGTACTTGAATGAGCTAGGCATAGAGGGATATGGAATTAATGCAGGCAGGTGGGATTAGTATAGATGGGCATTATGGACGCGGTGGGCCGAAGGGCCTGTTTCTATGCTGTATGACTCTGACTCTATGACCATGAGGAAAGAGCAGCCTTGGATTAATTGGAATGCACATTCAAAGAACGGGCAAGATGGACTGAATGGCCTCCTGTACTGTGTGATTTTGATGTAATAAGTAATACTTCTGAAAAGTGGCCTTATGTATAATATCTTTTTTTTTTCTTGAATTGTAGATATTCAAAACTATCGGATCCTGCAAACTGGCTCAAAATCGATCCACTTCACGGTCAAATTAGCACAATTGCATTGCTGGATAGAGAGTCCCCCTATGTTAAAAATAACATGTACAATGCAACTTTCCTGGCATCAGATAGCGGTACGTGGAGTTTTGTTTCACTCATGGGCAGATGGGAAAGTGTTAATCTTTTTTTTTTCTCTTGTTTTGCTCGATGTTTGCTGACCTCGTCACTTAACTATATTAGGTGTAACCATCAAAGTGATGCTGATTTAAAATGATGCAGATGTAGTTCCAATTTCCTAAAAGAGTTTGTTTTCTCTTGAACATGCAACCATGTTAAATTTTGACAAACAATCTTGCATTTTTGAGGTGCAAATGAAGGTAAAAATCCGATGTTTGCTTCACAATATTCAATCACTTCTCTTTGATGGTAAAAAGAGTTTGTTGCAGTCGTCGAAACTTCTTAGACATTTTTTTTTTTAAACGCCTACTTTCCTTTTTCCACCAGGTCCTGGTGAGGTCAGGGGTTAACGAGCATCCCCGAGTCACCAGAGTAATGTTACCATTAACTGGCTCAGGATGGGCCCTGGAGGAACTAGCCTGGCACAGAGTTCACAGAGGGGTCTGCTTCATGTCTTTTGCTACCTGCCTCTATGTGCTTGATACCAGGGTGATAGTTGGGACCTAAGATTGGTTTGGAAGTGTCAACTTGCTGCGTGTTCCGGTTCCCGGGTGGCCTTGGAGCGAGGCGGTCCGGTCCTCCGGCTGATGATGGGCTGGATCTAACCGTATCCCAAGCATCTCTTCCGAACATCGGGGAATGAGAGGCAGTATGAGCCCAGCTGGTACATCAAGACTGCCCCACACCACGAGGGATAGTGCATCATGACCGGGCTCTCGCTCGCTCGAATGCGGGACATGCCTCGCTGACCTCCTCCGGCAATCGGCACAGTCCACAATATCTCACTGACCCTGTATACGTTAACTATTAACCCACTTATCACCTATATGATGTAATGACCGTTGGTCAGGTATTGGTCCACCTGCCCCTCGATTGCAGAGTCCGCACCTGCCTAAAACACATTCCAATGTTTCCATATCGAGGCATTTAAATGGGATGTTGAATAAACACATGAAGAAGGGAACAGAAGGATATGTTGATGGGATGAGATGGAGGGTGGAAGGAGGCTCAATTTGAGCATAAACACTGGCATAGACTTGTGTAATTTTTGTTTTTAAGGTATTGAATTACTGTCATGAGATGTTGTCACGACTCCTACCGCCATTTCGCCCTTTCCCTGTGTCTGTCTTGTAGTTACTATAGGGCATTCCGAATTCTTAAGTGGTTTCTAATAACGGACAGGGCAAGTAGTGGGGAAAGACTTTTGATAGCCTTTTTGTCTCCAAGGACCCAGGACAGACGGGCCTGCAGCTCTGAGGGGCAGTGCAGAAGGAGTCTTCCCTCCTTGAGTAAAGGCTGGAGCAGAGCTTCGTCTCCTCTCCAAGTCCTGCAACCCAATATCACACCTAGCACAGGATAACTGCTGGAGTCAAGGCCAGTGCAGAACTGAGATGGTGGCGTAGTAGAAATGTCACTGAACTAGTAATCTAGAGACCCAGACTACTACCTTGGCCAACACTGGTTCAAATCCCACCACGGCAGCTAGTGGAATTTAAATGCAATTAATTTTTATTGAAAGCTAGAATTCTAGAATTGAAAGCTAGTCTCCAGTTTCATGGCACCATTACTATCATTGATTATCATTAAAAACCCATCTGGTTCATTAATGACCTTGAGGGAAGGAAATCTGCTGTCCTTACCTGGTCTGGCCTACATATGACTCCAGACTCTCAGCAATGTGGTTGACTCTTAAACTGCCCTCTGAAATGGGCCATTTCAGTTGTCTAGGGCATTTGGGATGGGCAACATATGCTGGCCTTGCCAGCGACGCCCACATCCCATGAAGGAATACGTTTTTTTTTTTTAAAACTGATCTCATTGGCAGAACAGTCCTGTTCAGTGTTCGAAGTAGCATCAGTTAGTCTGCAGTTCTTCCTTTTTGGAGCAAACTCCTTTCATCATATTCCCCACGAACATCTCAAAGCAACAGGCTAGGGCTCGGAGGTTCACACTTTGTTCTCCCAAGGGCATTAGTAATTGCACTCTAGTTACCCTCATGCCCTCCTTCACACAGTATAGTTGCCTTCATGACTCTTATTAGTATGCTTTGGGTTTACGATGACCAGCTTGGGGTAAAATTGATAGATTCTTGGAATCTAAGGGAATTGAAGGATGAGATGAGAAAGTGAAGTTGTGCTTGAAGCTTATTGAAAGGTAAAGCAGACTCGAGGGACCATATGGGCAACTCCTACAAATCCTCCTATTTCTTGTGTTGGATCAGAAGTGTGACTGAATACTTTTCCACTTGCCTGGATGGGTGCAGCTCCGACAACACTCGAGCTCGACACCATCCAGGACAAAGCAGCCCGCTTGATTGGCACCCCATCTACAAACATTCACTCCCTCCACCACTGACGTGCGGTGGCAGCAGTGTGTGCCATCTACAAGATGCACTGCAGCAACGCACCAAGGCTCCTTCAACAGCACCTTCCAAACTCAACCTCTGCCACCTCGAAGGACAAGTGCAGCAGATGCATGGGAACACCACCACCTGCAAGTTCCCCTCCAAGCCACACACCCTCCTGACTTGGAACTAGATCACCGTTCCTTCACTGTCACTGGGTCAAAATCCTGGAACTCCCTTCCTAATAGCACTGTGGGTGTACCTACCTCACATAGACTGCAGTGGTTCAAAAATTGCTTCACCACAGTATTGTTAAGTGAAAGTGAAGAATCCTAATTATGATCATCTTTCGATTGGTGGTGTGCACTTGGTCAGGATATAAATCACACACAACCTTCATGATGGTCTCTATTTGCTTGACCAGTTAACCAGTTTTTATATTTTTTTAAAAAATCAAACTGGTGAAGTTAATTAAGGGTTTAATCGTGCTCTGCATTTCTTTACAGATTGGTTCCGGTGCGATTGGAGGCAGTGTGAGTGTGAATGTGAATTGAGCTGCTTTGTGCTGTGGACAAATTTCTTTTGAAACGTATATTCAAGGGTGAAACATTGGAAGTGATGTGGTGATTTCAGGCCACAATTTGTATTGATGGGAGTGTAATCAGATATAGTACAAGAAACATTAACACTTCAGGACTAAGCTAGAGGTTAACATGCCTGTGGAATACAATTCCTCAGATACCTGGCCATGTGGTATGGACTGTGTGTGTGTGTGTGATTTGTGTTAGTGATTTGCCTTAACCCCTTCCTTAGCTTTCTGAGTTCTAAAAATGTCATTGAAACCTGTAATGGTCAGGAAGGGGCTGCTTGAAGTGTGTGTATTTTTTTTTTAAACTTTACGCAGTTTTGGTTATGTGAATAACTATTTTGCCTAACATCGGGTAGCAGCTTAATGTTCCCCTGTTTAAATGGACATCACAAGTGTAGCTTTTGTAAAGGCAATGAAGAATTGAGTATGCTAATGACCCTTTTCATTCTGTCCAGGTATCCCTCCTGCAAGTGGAACAGGCACTCTGCAAATCCTGCTGCTCGATATCAATGACAATGCCCCTGAAGTGTTCCCACAAGAGGTCTCCATTTGTGAGAAGCCAGATCCCAATGCCATTAATATCACCGCAGTAGACACTGATATCGATCCAAACACCGGGCCCTTTGCCTTCGAACTCCCCGACAACCCAGCGGACGTGAAAAGGAACTGGACCATAACCCGGCTTAGCGGTGAGGAAAAACAAACAGTCGTGCTTCTGTCACAAGTAACAAGTGAATTAATTTTGTCAAAGAAAGGAGGAACATACGAATTAGGAGCAGGAGTAGGCCGTTCAGCCTCTCGTGCCTGCTCCGCCATTCAATAAGATCATGGCTGATCTATTTGTGTCTTGAATTCCACACTCCCATCCACCCATGATAACCTTTGATTACCTTGCCTCACAAGAATCTATCTACCTCCGCCTTAAAAATATTCAATGAAACCACATCCACCACCACCGTCGCCCAATCCCGCAAACATATTATTTAAAAGTTCCAAAGTCGCGCAACCTCCAAGAGAAAAAAATTTTCTCCTGTATCTGTGCTAAAAGGGTGACCCCTAATGTTAAAACTGTGCCCCCGGCTCTGGACTCGCGCACAAGAAGAAACATCCTCTCTGCGTCCAGCTTGTCAAGACCGTTCAGGATCTTATATACTTAAATTAAGTCTCCCTTCACTCTTCTAAACACAGTGAAAACGAGCCCAGTCTGTCCAACCTTTCCTCATAAGACAACCCATTCATACCAGGTATCAATCTAGTAAACCTCCTCTGAACTGCCTCCAACACACTTACATCCATCCTTAAATAAGGAGACTAAAACTGCACACAGTATTCGAGATGTGGTATCACCTGTGATAACTGAAGCATAACATCCTTACTTTTATTTTCATCTCGTAATAAAGGATAGCATTCCATTAACCTTCTTTATTACTTGCTGTACCTGCATACTAACTTTTTGTGACTCTTGCACTAGAACACCTAGATCCCTCTGCACCTCGGAATTCTGCAGTCATTCTCAATTTAAGTAATACTCCGCTTTTTTATTCTTCCCGCCAAAGTGAACAAGTTCACATTTTCCCACATTATACTCCATCTGCCAGATTTTTGCCCACTCACTCAACCTATCTATATCGGTCTGCAAGCTCCTTATGTCCTCTATACTTTCCTGCCTATCTGTGTCATCTGCAAATTTAAATACCATGCCATCACACTCCTCCTCTAAGTCATTGACTCATTCAAGCACCTTTTTGAAGCTTGGTGAATATGAAAACGCGGCAGCCAATTTGCGCACCAAAAGATCTGCTCCTCTTCCTAATAGTGGTTGTGGGGTTTTTAATGGCCACCTAAGAGGACAGTCGGGACCTCCGTTTGTCTCACTCCACGTACTCTAGCTGTTGCGTGTTGTTGTGCTAGCTGTTGTTCAGTGGGTAGCACTCGCCTCTGAGTCACAAGGTTGCAGGTTCAAGTTCTACCCTAGGGCTTTAGCATAAAAAGTCTACACTGACACTGCAGTGTAGTACTGAGGGAATGCTGCTGTCTGATTGTCGTGAAAGGTGTTGTTTTTTTTTTTAAATCATATTCAGCATAAGGTGGGGCTTCTACTCACAGCACAGAGTTTTCTGTCCCCAGCCACTGAATTGTGGAGGTAAGAGGCTGGTGCTTTCAGACAACAATGGAAAATGTGAGACTGTTCCCCAGGTGAGAGGTATGTTCTTCTCAGCAGCTGCTGGCACCAAAGGAGCATGATATTTGCCAGTCTTCACAGGAAATAGGAGCAGGAATAGGCCATTCGGCCCATTGAGCCTGCTCGCCATTCAAACAGATCATGGCTTATCGTCTAACTCTACACCATTTTTCCCCACTATCCCATATCCCTTGATAGTATTCCGAAACTGATCGATTTCTGTCTTGAGCACGCTCAATCATTGAGCTTCCACAGCCCTCTAGGGTAGAGAATTCCACAGATTCACCACCCTCCGAGTAAAGAAATTCCTCCTCATCTCAGTCTTAAATGGCCTACCCCTTATTCTGAGACTGTGTCCCCTGGTTCTAGACTCACCAGCCAGAGGAAACATCCTATCCACATCTACACTGTCATGCCCTGTAAGAATTTTGTAAGTTTCAATGAGGTTAACTGACCAGTGGTGTACCGCAGGGATCGGTGCCGGGACCCTTGCTGTTTGTCGTGTACATTAATGATTTAGATGTGAATATAGGAGGTATGATCATTAAGTTTGCAGATGACACGAAAATTGGTGGTGTCATAAATAGTGAGGAGGAAAGCCTTAGATTACAGGTCGATTTAGATGGGCTGGTAAGATGGGCAGAGCAGTGGCAAATGGAATTTAATCCTGAGAAGTGTGAGGTGATGCATTTTGGGAGGACTAACAAGGCAAGGGAATATACAATGGATGGTAGGACCCTAGGAAGTACAGTGTCAGAGGGACCTTGGTGTCCACAAGGCAGCAGCACCGGTAGACAGGTTAGGAAGGCATATGGGATACTTGCCTTCAATAGCTGAGGCACAGAATATAAGAGCAGGGAGGTTATGATGGAGCTGTATAAAATGCTAGTTAGGCCACAGCTGGAGTACTGTGTACAGTTCTGGGCACCACACTATAGGAAGGATGTGATTGCACTGGAGAGAGTGCAGAGGAGATTCATCAGGATGTTGCCTGGGATGGAGCATTTCAGCTATGAAGAGAGACAGGATAGGCTAGGGTGGTTTTCCTTAGAGCAGAGAAGGCTGAGGGTGAACCTGATTGAGGTATACAAGATTATGAGGGGCATTGATAGGTTAGATAGGAAGAAACTTTTTCCCTTAGCGGAGGGGTCAGTAACCAGGGGGCATAGATTTAAGGTAAGGGGAAGGAAGTTTAAAGAGGATTTGAGGGAAACATGTTTCACCCAGAGGGTGGTTGGGGTCTGGAGCGCGCTGCCTGGGGTGGTGGTGGTGGCGGGAACCCGCAACATTTAAGAAGTATTTAGATGAGCACTTGAAATGCCATAGCATACAAGACTACGGGCCAAGTGCTGGAAAATGGGATTAGAATAGTTAGGTGCTTGATGGTCGGCACAGACACGATGGGCCGAAGGGCCTGTTTCTGTGCTGTATAACTCTTGACATTCTTCGAAACTAGAGAATCTCTCCTCATTAGACAATCCTGCCATCCCAGGGATTAATCTGGTGAACCTCCTTTGCACTCCCTCTATGGCAAGTATATCCTTCCTTCGATAAGGAGGCCAAAACTGTACACAATACTCCAGGTGTGGTCTCACCAAGGCTTTATACAGTGTAGGCAATACATCTTTACTTGTGTACTCAAATTGCCTTGCAATGAAGGCCAACATACCATTTGCTCCCTTAATTGCTTGCTGCACCTGCATGCTACCTTTTAGTGATTCATGAACAAGGACACCCAGGTCCCTTTGAACATCAACACTTCCCAACCTCTCTCCATTTAAGAAATACTCTGTCTTTGTTTTTTCTACCAAATTGGATAGCTTCACACTTCTTCACATTATATTTCATGTGCCATGTTCTTGCCCATTCACTTCACTTAGCCTGTCCAAATCCCCTTGAAGCCTCCTTGCATCCTCCTCACAGCTTACATTCCCTCTAGTTTGTGTCATCTGCATATTTGGAAATATTACAATTGGTCTCCATATCCAAGTCATTTATATAGATTGTAAACAGCTATGGCCCAAGGACTGATCCTTGTGGTGCCCCACTAGTAACAACCTGCCATGCTGAGAATGACCCATTTATTCCTACTCTCTGCTTTCTGCCTGTTAACCAATTCTCAATCCATACCAGTATATTACCCCCAATCCCATGTGCTCTAATTTTGTTTGCTAACCTCCTGTGTGGGACCTTATCAATATCCTCAAACACCAACAGGTTTGTCAACCATGATTTTCCTTTCACAAATCCACGTTGACTCTGCCAAATCATATTTTCCAAGTGTCCAGTTATCTCATCCTTTATCATGGATTCTAACATTTAGGAGTTCTAGGAGTGTGATTAAGTGAATAGGTTGTTAAAATCAATGTAGTGGTGCGTGTCTGTTATATTAAAATAAAAATGCATACTGAATGTTAAGTAGTATATGCTTGTGGAGCCCTCATCTATGCCTTTCTTACCTCCAGACTCCAAGCCAATGCTTTGTTAGCTGGTCTCCCATTTACTGCCCTCCACAGCCTTGAACTCCACAAAACTCATGTTTGTATTCTAACTTGCACAAAGTCCCATTCACCCAACACCCCTGTGTTTGCCGACCTACGTTGACTCACAGTCTGACACCATCTCAATTCTAAAATTCTCACCCTTTTTTTTGTTTTCAAATCCCTCATGACATCTCCCTCTCCCTATCTCTGTAACCTCCTCCAGCCCTACAACCATTAGATCTCTGCACTCTAATTCTGGCCTCTTGCACATCCCTGATTTTAATCGCTCCACCATTAGCGGCTGTGCCTTCAGCTGCCTGGGCCCTAAGCTCTGGAATTCCCTCCCGAAACCTCTCCACCTCTCTCCTCCCTTTTTAAGAGGCTTGTTAAAAACCTGCCTCTGTGACCAGGTTTTTGGGCACCTGTCCTGATATCTCCTTACGTGGCTCGGGGTCAAACTTGGTTTAATTATGCTCCTGTGAAGCACTTTGGGATACTTTAATATGTTTAAGGCACTATATGCTAATGTAACAATTAAGATAATTTTACAATTTATAATTCTCACTTTTTCGAAGTGCTCTGCATGGGCTCGTTTACAACGCATAGTTTAGTGAAGCAAAACCACTCGAGTATTCATTATACAGATATATTTTTTGGGTTTCTCATAACTCACTTATTTTTATTCAGGAGATTATGCCCAGTTGAGTTTGAAGATTGGAATCCTTGATGATGGCATCTATGAAGTTCCGATAATGATTATGGACTCGGGAAATCCTCCCCTGTCCGCCACATCTCTCCTTCTGGTCAAGGTCTGTCCGTGTGACGAAAATGGCGACTGCACTTCTGTTGAAGCTATTGTCGCTGCTGGCTTGGGAACTGGGGCCATCATTGCAATCCTCCTCTGCATCATCATCTTGCTTAGTAAGTATCCAGGAACTGTTGTCATTTAGTTGTGTTCGCTGAGTTTGGCTTGCTATCTATTTCATTTGAGTAATGATGTACCTTTAAACCATGCTCTGAGCAGTTAAATGAGGCTTGAATTGGCCACTGTTTATCAATATGGAGGATTCTAGTTTAGTTGTGTGGATGGGGATTGGGTTGTTAGAGTTTATGATCTAATGATGTAGAAACGTAGACAAAGGCCATTCAGCCCCTCGAGTCTGTTCTGCCATTCAACCCAGGGTACAGGAGAGGGTACAGAAGAGGTTTACCAGGATGTTGCCTGGTCTGGAGGGCATTAGCTATAAGGAGAGGTTGGATAAACTGTTTTCACTGGAACGGCGGAGGTGGAGGGGCGACATGATAGAGGTTTGCAAAGTTGAGTGGCATGGACAGAGTGGATAGTCAGAAGCTTTTTCCCAGGGTGGAAGAGTCAGTTACTAGGGGACATAGGTTTAAGGTGAGAGGGGCAAAGTTTAGAGGGGATGTGCGAGGCAAGTTCTTTACACAGAGGGTGGTGAGTGCCTGGAACTTGCTGCCAGGGGAGGTGGCGGAAGCAGGTACGATAGGGACGTTAAAGAGGCATCTTGACAAATACATGAATAAGATGGGAATAGAGGGATACGGACCCCGGAAGTGCAGAAGGTGTTAGTTTAGGCAGGCATCAAGATCGGCACAGGCTTGGAGGGCCGAATGGCCTGTTCCTGTGCTGTACTGTTCTTTGTTCAATCACCCTTCCCAATGTTAATGAATATAGGAAGAGCTGCTGATACATCTCTTGCATCCCCAGGGCCACCTACAGTGTAGTATACAGTGTCCGCTGTGCCTCCGTGGGCAACACACTCGCTTCCAATTCAGAGGGTTGTGAGCTCATGTCCACTCCAGAGTTTTTGGCCAATGCTCTCACTGCAGTACTGAGGGAACACTGCATTGTCAGAGGTGCCATCTTTTGAATAAGCTGTAAAGGCGATGTGCCCTCTGCCCTCTTGGGTGTTTGTAAAAGTTCCAATGGTGCTGTTCTGAAGAAGAGCAGGGGAGTTCTCCCCCCTGTCTTGGCCCATAGTTATCCCTCAACCAACATCACTAAAACAGATTACCTAGTGATTATCACATTGCTGTTTGTGGGATCTTGCCATGTTATTTATTATCTGAATGGCTATAAACCGAGAGGGGAATATGAAGCGAGACCTGGGTGTTCTCGTACACCAGTCGCTGAAGGTAAGCATGCAGGTGCAACAGGCAGTAAAAAAAGGCAAATGGTATGTTGGCCTTCATAGCGAGAGGATTTGAGTACAGGAGCAGGGATGTCTTGCTGCAATTATACAGGGCCTTGGTGAGGCCACACCTGGAATATTGTGTGCAGTTTTGGTCTCCTTATCTGAGGAAGGATGTTCTTGCTATAGAGGGAGTGCAGCAAAGGTTTACCAGACTGATTCCTGGGATGGCGGGACTGACATATGAGGAGAGATTGAGTCGGTTAGGATTATATTGGCTGGAGTTCAGAAAAGTGAGGGGGGATCTCATAGAAACCTATAAAATTTTAACAGGACTTGACAGGATAGATGCAGGAAGGATGTTCCCGATGGTGGGGGAGTCCAGAACCAGGGGTCATAGTCTAAGGATACTGGGTAAACCTTTCAGGACTGAGATGAGAAATTTCTTCACCCAGAGAGTGGTGAGCCTGTGGAATTCGCTACCACAGAAAGCAGTTGAGACCAAAATATTGTATGTTTACAAGAAGGAGTTGGATATAGATCTTGGGGCGAAAGGGATCAGAGTAAGGGGCAAAAGCGGGAACAGGTTCCTGAGTTGGGGATGATCAGCCATGATCATAATGGCGGAGCAGGCTTGAAGGGCTGAATGGCCTACTCCTCCTATTTTCTATGTTTCTATGTGTAAGTTGGCCACTGTGTTTTCCACGTTGCAACAGTGACTACCAAAAAGTGCATCATTGGCTGTAAAATGCTTTAGGCCCTGAGGTTGAAAACGGTGCTGTCTAAATTCAAGTCCATTCTTTCTAGTTCTAGTCTTGCTGTTTGTGATATGGATGAAGAGACGTGACAAGGAGCGTCAGGCTAAGCAGCTGCTGATTGACCCCGAGGATGACGTCCGGGATAACATACTGAAATATGACGAGGAAGGAGGTGGAGAAGAGGATCAGGTGAGATATGGTGAAGGGTTTTGGAGAGAGGTGGTGCCGAGAGTTGGGTTACGAGAAGAACGAATGAAGTTTTTCAACACTTTGTCCACTCAGAAGAAATGCTCAATAAGATGCTATTTGTGTCCACAGGACTATGACCTCAGCCAGCTTCAGCAGCCCGATGCTGTGGAGCCCGATTCGATAAAGCCAATGGGAATCCGACGAGTGGACGAACGACCTATCCACGCTGAACCTCAGTATCCAGTCCGGTCAGCCGCTCCTCACCCTGGTGACATTGGAGACTTCATCAATGAGGTGAATTAGACTCTGGTACCTTTTACACTGAAGCAAAATGTAATCAACACAAAAGAGTATTGTGTCCAGTTTTGGGCACAGTACGTTAGGAAGAATGTCAAGGCCCTCGGAGAGGTGCTGAGGAGATTTACCAGGGATGAGGGACTTCAGCTCCGTAGACAGACTTGAGAAGCAGGGCAGGTTATGGGGAGATTGAGGGAGATCGAGGGAGTGCTGTACTGTCGCTTGTGCCATCCTTTTAGATGTGTTCCTAAAGTGAGGCCATGTCTTCCCTCTCAAGTGGATGCACAAGATCCGACAGCAATATTTCAGAACAGAGCCAGGGGAGTTCTCCCGTGGTGTCCTGGCCAATATTTATCCCTCAACCAGCACCGGAAAATCACATTGCTGTTTGTGGGGGCTTGCTGTCCGCACACTGGCTGCTGTGTTTTCTACATGACAACGGTGACCGCATTTCGATAAAGTACGTCATTGGCTGTAAAGTGCTTTGGAATGTCCTGCGATCATGAAAGGCGCTACGTAAATGCAAGTTCTTTCTGTAAACTGTACATTAAAACTTCCTTTTTATGTATCGAGTCTTTGTGCTCTGCAATACCATGATTTTGTGCACTGTCATTCCATGAATGGAATTGTATTTGTGATGTTGATGCAGGTGAACTATGAACTATTTGAACTATGAACTATTTTTTTTGGGTGAGCTGAATGGGAGTCTGTTATAAACAGTAGGCTTATTCTCACCAAAGGTTTACAACCCAATGCATTTGCCCCTTTTGGAATATATCATCTTTGTTTACAAATCCCTCCGTGGCCTCGCTCCTCCCTAATCTCTGTAGCCTCATCCAGCCCGACAGCCCTCCGAGATAGCTCCTCCAGTTCTGGCCTCTTGCACTTGCCTGATTTTAATCGCTCCACCATTGGTGGCCATGCCTTCAGCTGCTGAGGCCCTAAGCTCTGGAATTGCCTCCCTGAACCCCTCCCCTCGCCTCCTTTTAAGACACTCCTTTTAAAACCTGCCTCTTTGGCCAAGCTTTTAGTCACCTGTCCCTAATAGTCTCTTAAGTGGCTTGATGTAAAATTTTGTTTGATAACGTTCCTGTGAAGCCCCTTGGGATGTCTCACTATGCTGAAGGCACCAAGTTGTCCCACCTGCAGCCTTGACTGTGATAAAGGAGTAAACTCTTTTCTTGAGCAAGAAGTATTACTAGAGGTCAAGACTGTTGTCAGGTTTTAACCTGTCGTAACAGTTTTGCACCACAGGAAGCATTATAAGCTTTTGCGAGAAACATCTTGTGGCAAGTCCGTAATTAAGGTTGATAAATATGAAATAGTTACTAATAAATCAAAAAGGGGAGTTCAGGAGAAACTACTTTACCCAAAGAGTTGTTAGATTGTGGTTGAGGTGAACAGATGCTTTTAAGGAGAAGCCAGATAAGCACATAAAGGAGAAAGAAATGGAAGGAGATGCTGATAGGGTGAAAAGTGGCTTGTGTGGAGCAGAAACATCAGCACAAACCCATTGGGCTGAATGGCCTGTTTCTGTGCTGTAAATTCAACGCAGTACCTCCTCCAATTTCATTTCCCCATCGGCTTTTTCCAAGCGCAGTATAACATTTGGATTTGCTAATTTAGCATCAGGGATTGATTTCAAATTGAGCTGTTGCAGTTTAAAAACCCCTCTTAAATCATTTTTGGATTTCACAATAGACGCGACCTTTTTGAGTTAATGAAGATTCCCACGGCCGGGGAGAGTTCTTTAATAAAACGCAAGTTGAGATGCTTTTCCAGTGGGTAGTTAACACTTGCACGCAACCGATTTATGTTGGGCGTGGGGTTCATGTGGAATAATTAGCCTTGCCTTTATTGATGCTTTTAAAATGTTTCATTCACGGAATTCACAATGTGTGTGTATTGATCTGCAGTGTGGTGGGGACAATAATGGATACAGGGTGGAGAAGCAAGTTCACAAGAAAAGTCCTTCAGCATCCAAAATAATATCGGATGGGATGAGTTTTTTTAAAGGATTTAACCAATTAAAGTGGATGTGGTTTTAAACTGCAGCTGAAAGTTGACCTGCTCTAATCCCATTCTCAACGGACAGTTGAAGTTCAATCTTTGTATTTAAAAGCATGAAACTTGTAAATTGCTTCTGCTCCATCCTTATTCAGATTAATTTAGTTCCATGTAGACCATTGGTCAAGCTGCAACCTCTCCACGGAGTGCTTGGTGGTTGCTGATTAATAGAGGTGTGAGTGTGTAGAGAACGGAAGTTAATTTTCTTATTAAATTGTTGGCGTGGGAGTGATGAACTCCAGAATTGCATCATTCCCAAATACTCCAAGGCGCACTACTCCGAGGCACAGGCTGCATATGTCTGCAGGGCAATGCAGCACTGAAGCAAGGTGAACTGATTCTGTTGATGACTGTAATTATATTTATTTTTAAACCATTCCTATATAGTTAAACCCATTGAGCATTCTGTTTCTCTTTTGGTCCTGTGATGTGGGACAGAGCTGGTGCCGCCTTTTTGTTTAAATTTAATATTCTAATTAGCGGGAGAGAATCAATGCAAAACATTACAATTGCGTTAGATTAAGTTGGGAACATTTTCAGATTTTTTTTTTCCCGGAAGGACGTTGTGGCATTAGTGAGCGCAGAAAAGATAGACAAGAATGGTCCCAGGGATGAGGGACTTCAGTTATGTAGACAGATTGGAGAAGCTAGCGTCCTTCTAGGAAGAGGTTAAGAGATTTGATAGAGGTGTTCAAAATTATGACTGGTCTGGACAGAGTAGATGGGGAGAAACTGTTCCTAGTGGAGGAAGGATCTAGAACCAGAAGACACCAATTTAAGGTGATTGGCAAAAGAAGCAATGGTGCCATGAGGAAAAACTTGTTCATGCAGCAAGTGGTTAGGATCTGGAATGCACTGCCCGAGCGTGTGGTGGAGGCGGATTCAATGGAGGCTTCCAGGAGAACCATTCTCCCTTCTCCAGTCTCCGTATGACTCCAGTCCCTCATCCCCAGTACTGTTCTCGTAAATCTATAGCACCATTTAACATATTAAAACATTCCAATGTGCCCCATCTAGCATCGGAGTTTGACACTTCGCCTCGGCAAGCAATACGGCTTGCTTGGATTATTATGCGTCAAAGAGCATGTTCATTTGACCTGAATGCAATGCGTTGTGCTTGCTGTATGGCACTGAGTGGAAAATATCTAATCTTCCACTTTAATAATTGAAGTAAATAATTATGGCGACGCATTTCCAAAGTCACGAATATGAAGCGTGTGAAGGATTGAAACATTTAATGGTGCTGTCTTAAAAGGACACTGAAAGATGGACAAATTATCAGTCGGTATTTGATATGTAGTTTAAATAGCAGCTTTGAGCAAATGAAATTCTCACAGCTCCATAATGAACAACTTAATCAAAAGGGAAACTGGTTTTCTGCTTGTCTAGTTAGATGGAATATTTAGAGCAATTGAGAATAGATGGTGAAAGGAAGTGATGAATGTTTTTCTGGGCAATCCTTTCCAGCAGTTCATGCTGAAATATACTTTGTAACTAGCATCGACAGAAAAAGATTGCATTTCTATGGCACCTTTCATGGCCTCAGTATGTCCAAAAGAGTGGCCAGTGAAGTACTTTTGCAGTGTAGTAACTTGTAATGTAGGAAACGAGGCAGCCAATTTGTTTGCAGCAGGTTCCCACAAACCGCAATATGATAATGACCAGAATTTCTCTTCCATGATGATTTTGAGTGATAAATATTGCCTAGGACACTGGGGAAACACCCCTGCTCTTCAAACTATTGCCAGGGGATCTTTTACACCCACCTAAGAGGAAAGACGGGGTCTCAATTTAACATCTCCCCCCCCCCCCCCCCCCCCCCCCCCAAAAGAGAGCACCTCTGACACAGCAGCTCTCCCTCCGATATTTGCATTCAAGCCTCTGGAGTGGGACTTGAACCCACAACCGCCTGACTCGGGTGAGAGAGATACGCACTGAACCAGAGCTGAATCAAGTCAACCCTTGTATTGCTACTTAGAGCATTTACCTAGAATTATGAAGTATTTACAGTACCAAAACAGACCATTTGGCCCAACGTGCCTGTGTTTATGCTCCACACGAGCCTCCTCCTATTCCTCTTCATTTCACCCTATCAGCATATTTTTTTCATTATTCGTTCCTGGGATGTGAGCGTTGTTGGCCAGGCCAGCATTTATTGCCCATCCCTAATTGCCCTTGAGAAGGTGGTGGTGAGCTGCCTTGAACTGCTACAGTCCATGTGGGGTAGGTGCACCCACAGTGCTGTTATGAAGGGAGTTCCAGGATCTTGACCGAGTGACCGTGAAGGAATGGTGATATAGATCCAAGTCAGGATGGTGTGTGGCTTGAAGGGGAACTTGCAGGTGGTGGTATGCCCATGCATCTGCTGCCCTTGTCCTTCTAGGTGGTAGAGGTCGTGGGTTTGGAAGGTGCTGTCTAAGGATCCTTGGTGTGTTGCTGCTGTGCATCTTATAGATGGTACGCACTGCTGCCACTGTGCATCATTGGTGAAGGGAGTAAATGTTTGTGGATGAGGTTCCAATCAAGCGGGCTGCTTTGTCCTGGATGGTGTTGAGCTTCTTGAGTGTTGTTTGAGCTGCACCCATCCAGGCAAGTGGAGAGTATTCCATCACACTCCTGACTTGTGCCTTGTAGATGGTGGACAGGTTTTGGGGAGTCAGGAGGTAAGTTACTCGCCACAGAATTCCCAGCCTCTGACCTGCTCTTGTAGCCATGGTATTTATATGGCTGGTCCAGTTCAGTTTCTAGTCAATGGTAACAACAAGGATGTTGATAGTGGGAGATTCAACGAGGCGAATGCTGTTAAATGTCATAGGGAAATGGTTGAATTTTCTCGTTGGTCGTTGTCTAGCACTTGTGTGGCACGAGTGTTACTTGCCACTTATCAGCCCAAACCTGAATGTTGTCCAGGTCTTGCTGCATATGGACACGGGCTGCTTCACTACCTGAGGAGTCGGGAATGGTGCTGAACATTGTGCAATCGTTAGTGGACCTTATGACCTTATGATGGAGTGAAGGTCATTGAAGCAGCTGAAGATGGCTGGGCCTAGGACACTATCCTGAGGAACTCCTGCAGTGATGTCCTGGATCTGAGATGACTGACCTCCAACAACCACAACCATATTCCTTTGTGCTAGGTATGATTCCAACCAGCGGAGAGTTTCCCTTCTATTCCCACTGACCTCAAATATGTTGGGGCTCCTTGATGCCATACTTGGATGTCAAGGGCAGTCGCTATCACCTCCCCTCTGAAATTCAGCTCTTGCACATTTGGACCAAGGCTGCAGTGAGTTCAGGAGCCGAGTGGCCCTGGCGGAACCTGGTGAAACCTAATATGAACAGACAATCCTTTTTGGAATAAAGGGCGCTTATCAAGACCCCCAAATAACCAGCATGGTAAAATATACAAGAGGCTCTCTGAAACCACCGATGCTCACAAATTCCAAACTACCGATAGCTTTCAAAACGCCAAGCACTTTTCACAACTGAAAACAAGGGGATATAGCCTGTCACAAAGCTGCTGTCTCTGGAACTTTTATGAAGTCAGGGTCACCGAGGCTTGGACTTTGCTTCCTTGGACTTTGCTTCCTTTCTGCCCCACTCCCAAAATTTTCCTGGTCTCCTCACTTTTGTGAGGTTACTGTAATTAGGGTCTTAATTCCTGCTCACCACAACATGGGTTGAGAGTAAACATCTCCATGGATGTAAAGTGATGCTGAGCCACAGAAACCAGCAGAGTCTCATCACCCAATCTGTGTTGAATACAACCACCATTGACCCCAGTCCTACCAAGTTATGGAATAGGGAGGTAATAAACCCCTCCGGAATCCCACTCCTGGTTAAAAACCTGTCCTTTTTACATAGTAAAACTCCGAGTTGCAGGGAGCATAATTGAACAGAACTTGAAACTGAACAACAGAAGATGAGAGATCTGGGCGTACAGGTCCACAGGTCACTGAAAGTGGCAACGCAGGTGGATAAGGTAGTCAAGAAGGCATACGGCATACTTGTCTTCATCGGTCGGGGCATAGAGTATAAAAATTGGCAAGTCATGTTGCAGCTGTACAGAACCTTAGTTCGGCCACACTTAGAATATTGCGTGCAATTCTGGTCGCCACACTACCAGAAGGACGTGGAGGCTTTGGAGAGGGTAGAGGAGGTTTACCAGGATGTTGCCTGGTCTGGAGGGCATTAGCTATGAGGAGAGGTTGGAAAAACTCAGATTGTTTTCACTGGAATGACGGAGGTGGAGGGGCGACATGATAGAGGTTTACAAAGTTATGAGCGGCATGGACAGAGTGGATAGCCAGAAGCTTTTTCCCAGGGTGGAAGAGTCGGTTACTAGGGGACATAGGTTTATGGTGCAAGGGGCAAAGTTTAGAGGGGATGTGCGAGGCAAGTTTCTTTTACACAGAGGGTGGTGAGTGCCTGGAACTTGCTGCCAGGGGAGGTGGTGGAAGCAGATACGATCACGACGTTTAAGAGACATCTTGACAAATACATGAATAGGAAGGGAATAGAGGGATATGGGCCCCGGAAGTGCAGAAGGTGTTAGTTTCGGCAGGCATCGAGATCGGCGCAGGCCTGGAGGGCCGAATGGCCTGTTCCTGTGCTGTATTGTTCTTTGGTGATCAAAAGCTTGATTAGAGGTTTTAACAAGCCTCCTGAAGGAGGAAGGTGAGGCAGGGAGCTTTCGGGAGGGAATCGCAGAGCTTGGGGGCAAGAAAGACCACTAATGATGGAGTGATGGAAATCTGGGGTGCGCAAGAGGCCAGAATTAGAGGAGCGCAGAGATCTGAGGATTGTAGGGCTGGAGGAGATTGCAGAGATAGAGAGAGATTTGAAAATGTAGATGTGAAATTTCAAATGGAGGTGTTGCTTAACCGGGAGCCAGTGTAGGTCAGTGAGCACAGGGGTATGAGGTGACTGGGACTTGCTGTGGGTGAGGACTCGGGTAGCAAAGTTTTGGGTAAGATGCAGGTTATAGAGGATGAAAGATAGGAGGCTGGCCCGGAGAGTATTGGAATAGGTGTATGTATCTGTGTGGCCAGTGTCATACAGCATAGGGCGAGGTCATTTTCCCCCCCCCCCCCCCCCCCCCCATCGTGTCTGTGCTTACCATTTGATCCAATTAGTCCCACTCCCCTAGTCTTGTAGCCTTGCAAACTTCTGTTGAAGTATTTATCCAATACCATTTTAAATTTGCTATTGAATCTGCTTTCACCCTTTCAGGCAGTGCATTCCAGATCACCAGTCATCTGGGTTCTATATTAAAAATAAATCCTTATCTCCCCTCTGGTTCTTTTGTCAGTTGCCTTAAATCTGTGTACTCTGTTTACCAAACAGACTAATACTGGTAACACTTTCTCCTTTTATTTACTCTTTCAAAGTCTCTTGTAATCTTGGACCCCTCTATTAAATCTCCCCTTAACCCCCTCTGCTCTCAGGAGAACAGTCCCAGCTTCTCAAGTCTCTCGGCGTAACTGAAGTCCCTCGTCCCTGGCACCATTCTGGTAAATCTCCTCTGCATCCTCTCCAAGGCCTTTACTTCCTTCCCAAAGTGCAGCGGGCAGATTTCGACACAATACTCTAGCTGGAGCCTAACCTGTGTTTTGTAAAGGTTCAATATCATTTCCTTGTGCATAATTCTTTCTCTCCCCCCAGACCTTTATTTTTAAATCATGTGTGTACAACTGTATTCTTTGAGGTTGCTCTCCTTAGAGCAGGAGATTTGATAGAGGTGTTCAAAATCGTGACCAGTTTAGATAGAGTAAATGAAGAGAAACTGTTTCCAGTGGTTGGAGGGCACAGATTTAAGGTGATTGGCAAAAGAACCAAAGGTGACATGAGGAAGAATATTTTCACACAGCGAGTGGTTAGGATTTGTAATGTACTGCCCTGATAGAGTGGTGGATATAGATTCAATAGTAGCTTTCAAAAGGGAATTAGATCATTACTTGAAGGAGGAAAACATTGCAATAATGTGGGGAAAGGGCAGGTGGGAGGGACTAATCAGATTGTTCATGGAAAGAGCCAGTCTGGAGTCGATGGGCTGAATGGCCTACTGTGCTGTACTATTCCATGATATTCCTTGTACTATAGCTGATGAGCTTTGTCCTTTATCCTGTTATATTTTTTATCATCCACTTGTTTTGCTAAAAGGGGAGGGGGGAAATAACAAAGTTCAGAGGTTATTATCCGGTTGCTTTTAAACGCGAGAAAATCGGATGTGCTGCACTTTCTAAATGGCTTTATGCCATTATCCCTCACTCTACCTTTTGTTACCACTTTATTCAGCTGGGAGGTTTCAATCAATGCTGCTATCGCAGATGCTTTTTAATGACCCTTAATGTTCACTTTGATATTGATTCTGCAGTTCAGTGGTAACTGAAACCACCTCTGCTGTTCAGAAAATGTGTACATGATTTCTTGGTATTTCGAAACAAAAAATGTTCTCTTAAAAGCCAAACCGGAATCAAGTCTGTGCATTAGACGTGTACATGTTACTCAGAGCCACTTAATGGGTTTGATTTGTTTTGGGCACTCAAGTGCACTGCACTTATTGCTGGAGTCCTCACAGATTTTGCCTCTAGATGGACTAAATTCCCTACGGTAAGTGTGGTCTTACCGTACAGAACTGTATACAGTCCTGGTCCCCGAATTACAAAATAATTAAAAGGAGGCAAGATAAACATGTGAGATAAAGGAATAGAAGGTTATGGTGATGGGGTGAGATGAAGTAGGATGGAATGAGCCTCGTGTGAAGCATCAACACCAGCATGAACCTGTTGGGCTGAATGGCCTATTTCTGTGCTGTAAATACCATATAGTTGCTCCTGTGGGGACGCTGTTTTGGGAAACGGCCAGATCAGTCCAGAGACGATGTACCTGAATGCCCCAGGAAAGACTACTGCCAGTACAGAAAGCTCCAGAGAAAACAGCACTAAGTGGCATTACAAGAGTGAACAGTCCCCTCACTCACTCCAATTAACTGGTGAGGCCTTCACACAGCCCAGATACTAAACTGCACTCCCAATTGGCCAGACCTATTTAACAATGGGTGCAGCACCGTCAGCAGACTCCAGGGTCAATACTGCAGAATCCT
Organism: Heterodontus francisci; assembly: GCF_036365525.1. Lineage (NCBI taxonomy): Eukaryota > Metazoa > Chordata > Chondrichthyes > Heterodontiformes > Heterodontidae > Heterodontus > Heterodontus francisci. The sequence goes on along the minus strand of NC_090375.1, from coordinate 13,200,436 downwards.
GCAAGTGACCAGGATGATGCAGTCAATATACTTCACAAACTGTTCTGTAACAACTAAAGCCTAAGATGGTAACTCAGAAATTCAAGAGTCCATTTGAAAATTATTACACTCAAATTGTCCAGCATTGCTATAGATCATAAAGGCAGAACAATCTTACAGCACAGAAGTCGGCCATTCGTTCCATCGTGCCTGTGCCGGCTCTTTGAGAGTTATCCAGTTAGTCTTGCTCCTTCCCTGTAGTCCTTCAGATTTCTCCTTTTTCAGGTATTTATCTGATTTCCCTTTTGAAAGTTACTATTGAATCTGTTTCCACCACCCCCGCAGGCAGCACATTCCAGATCACAACAATTTGCAAATCTAAAAAACGATTCTCCCCATCTCCACACTTCTGTTTTTTTGCCAATTATCTGATTACCAACCCTCCAACCAACGGAAACAGTTTCTCCTTTATTTACTCTATCAAAACCCTTCATAATTTCAAATGTGCAAGAAATACTTTAAGTGTTAGTGGTTTGGTAATTGATTAGTTAATTGGATAACGGTTCTCCAGCCCCTGATTCACGAACAGTTTATGGTATAATGCTCACAACAGCAGTAACTTGCATTTTTTTTTTTAAATGGCGCCGTTAACATAGTAAAACGTCCCAAGGCGCTTCACAGGAGCGCTGATGGACGATATTTGACAGAGTCACGTGAGATTAGGACCGGTGACCTAAAGGTGGTCAAAGAAGTAGGTTTAAAGGAGCGTTTTGGAGGTAAGAGGTGGGGAGGCGGAGAGGTTTAGGGAAGGAATTCCAGAGCTTGGGGCCCAGGCAGCTGAAAGCACGGCCACCAATGGCAAAGTGATTAAAATAGGACGTGCAAAGCGGCCAGAATTGGAGAAGTGCAGAGATTTTTCAGGGTGGTAGAGGTGGAGGAAGTTGAAAATGGGGAAGGGTGAGGCTGTGGGCAGATTCATGTTTCTAACCTTTCCAGCCTAAAGTAAACACCCAGTAAGGGTGCCCGCTGTGCTTTCATTCCCAAGGTATCTGCACTCTTCCATTTCTGGTCTCTTGGACACACCCCACTCCCTTCCCCCTGGAATTTCCTCTCTAAACCCCTCTGGCTCGCTACAGCTCTCTCCTCCTTTTAAGAAGCTCGTTAAAACCTGCCACCTGTCCTGATGACTACTTTTCTCATTCGTTACCAATTTTTGCAATTCTCTGGAGCAGCTTTTTTTTTATAGATACAGCACTGAAACAGGCCCTTCGGCCCACCGAATCTGTGCCGACCAACAACCACCCATTTATACTAACCCTACAGTAATCCCATATGCCCTACCACCTACCTACACTAGGGGCAATTTATAACAGCCAATTTACCTATTGCCTGCAAGTCTTTATTTATCTATAAATAAATAAATAACATCCAGAATAAATGGAACTTGAACAGTCTGTAAGTCCAGCAGTCCTTAGCAGAAACTGTAGTCTTGAAGTCCTTGCTGGTCTAAGTTCACTGTAGTTGGCTTACTTTGCTCAGGGCTCCAAAAGGCAGGATTGCTTGTTCATTCTTTTCCCCTGGTTGCTGGCTGTAAGTGGTCTGTAGGCTTGGACTTTTTTTTTTCTCCCCCTGCTGTGCCAAAGGTGCTAAAGAAATTTGCCCAGAAAATACAAACCACAAAATGAGTGGGCTTCTAAAGACCTCCACCCAAGGTACATGCTGTACTTCATACTTGGAGAATTGGGACCCTGAAGAAGTATGGAGTTGCTGGAGCAGTTAGTGAGACGGATGGATTCTTAAACCTTTCTCTTCACATGGAAACAGACACTAACACAGATGCTGATAATCCACAATTATCCTACGCGACAGATGCTGTTCCATACAGCATGTATTCTGTAACTAGAGCAATTGCAGTTCATATGCAACTTGATATATCTTTGTCCTTGGGATGTGGGCGTGGCTGGCTAGGCCAGCATTTATTGCCCATCCCTAATTGCCCCTGAGAAAGTGGTGGTGAGCTGCCTCCTTGAACCGCTGCAGTCCGTGTGGGGCAGGTACACCCACAGTGCTGTTAGGAAGGGAGTTTCCAGGATTTTGACCCAGCGACAGTGAAGGAACAGCGATATAGTTCCAAGTCAGGATGGTGTGTGACTTGGAGGGGAACCTGCAGGTAGTGGTGTTCCCATGCATCTGCTGCCCTTGTCCTCCTCCGATGGTAGAGGTCATGGGTTTGGAAGGAGCCTTGGTGCATTGCTGCAGTTCATCTTGTAGATGGTACACACTGCTGCTACTGCTTCTGTGGTGGAGGGAGGGAGTGAATGTTGAAGGTGGCGAATGGGAGGCCAATCAAGTGGGCTGTTTTGTCCTGAATGGTGTTGAGGTTTTGTGGAGCTGCACTCATCCAGGCAAGTGGAGAGTATTCCAACACATTCCTGAGTTGTGTACTATGGTTGATGGGTTTGGGGGAGTCAGGAGATGAGTCACTCATCACAGAATCGAGCCTATGACCTATTCTTCTAGCCATAGTATTTATGCTGGACCAGTTGAGTTTCTGGTCAGTGGTGACCCCAGGATATTGCTGTTGAACGTCATGGAGATGGTTAGATTTTCTCATTGGACATGGTCATTGCCCAGCACTTTTGTGGCACGAATGTTACTTGCCACGTATCAGCCCAAGTCTGAATGTTGTCTGGGTCTTTCTGCATTTCCACACTGACTGTTTCACTATGAGTAGTTGCAAATGTTGCTGAATATTGTGCAACCATCAGTGAACATCCCCACTTCTGACCTTTTTATGATAGAGGAAAGGTCATTGATGTAGCAGTTGAAGATGGTTGGGCCTAGGACACTATCTTGAACTCCTGCAGCAATGTCCTGGGGCTGTGATGATAGACCTCCAACAACCACAACCATCTTTCTTTGTGCTAGGTATGACTCCAAGCAGTGGAGAGTTTCCCTCTGATTCCCACTGACTCCAATTTTGCTACAGCTGCTTGATGCCATACTCTGTCAAATGCTGCCTTGGTGTCAAACGCAGTCACTCTCGCCTCAGGAATTCAGCTCTTTTTTTTTTGTCCATGTTTGGACCAAGGCTGTAATGAGGTCATGAGCCTGGCGGAACCCAAACATTGGTGAGCAGGTTATTACTGTATAAGTGCCATTTGATACTGTTGACGACACCTTCCATCACTTTGCTGCTGATTGAGAGTAGACTCATAGGATGGCAACTGGCCAGATTGTTTTTTGTGCACTTGACATACTTGGGCAGTTTTCCATGTTGTTGGGTAGATGCCAGTGTTGTTGTAGCTGTACTGGAACAGCTTGGCTAGGGGCATGGTAAGTTCTGGAGCACAAGCCTTCAGTGCTATAGGCTTGATGTTGGCAGATCCCATAGCCTTTGCAGTATCCAGTACTTTCAGCTGCTTAGTACCACATGCATTTAACTTGCATTTTTATAGCGCCTATCAAGACCTCAGTATATCTGAGCTTTACAGCCAATTAAGTGACAGAATCAGAGCACAGAAGGAGGCCATATGGTCCTTTCATGTCTGCACTGGCTCTCCTAGTGTCAATTCCTGTGAAGAAGGAATTTTCCTCCACACAAGATCAGGGGGCAGGTTGTTCAACCTTGCCGGTCTAAGAGCGAAGTCCAAAGTACGGAAAGTCCTCATCAGGGAACTCCTCTTTGCTGATGCTGCTTTAACATCTCACACTGAAGAGTGCCTGCAGAGTCTCATCGACAGGTTTGCGGCTGCCTGCAATGAATTTGGCCTAACCATCAACCTCAAGAAAACGAACATCATGGGGCAGGACGTCAGTGATGCTCCATCCATCAATATTGGCGACCACGCTCTGGAAGTGGTTCAAGAGTTCACCTACCTAGGCTCAACTATCACCAGTAACCTGTCTCTAGATGCAGAAATCAACAAGCGCATGGGTAAGGCTTCCACTGCTATGTCCAGACTGGCCAAGAGAGTGTGGGGAAAATGGCGCACTGACACGGAACACAAAAGTCCGAGTGCATCAGGCCTGTGTCCTCAGTACCTTGCTCTATGGCAGCGAGGCCTGGACAACGTATGCCAGCCAAGAGCGACGTCTCAATTCATTCCATCTTCGCTGCCTCCGGAGAATACTTGGCATCAGGTGGCAGGACCGTATCTCCAACACAAGTCCTCGAGGTGGCCAACATCCCCAGCTTATACACACTACTGAGTCGGCAGCGCTTGAGATGGCTTGGCCATGTGAGCCGCATGGAAGATGGCAGGATCCCCAAAGACACATTGTACATCGAGCTCACCACTGGTATCAGACCCACCGGCCGTCCATGTCTCCGCTTTAAAGATGTCTGCAAACGCGACATGAAATCCTGTGACATTGATCACAAGTCGTGGGAGTCAGTTGCCAGCGTTCGCCAGAGCTGGCGGGCAGCCATAAAGACGGGGCTAAAATGTGGCGAGTCGAAGAGACTTAGTAGTTGGCAGGAAAAAAGACAGAAGCGCAAGGGGAGAGCCAACTGTGCAACAGCCCCAACAAACAAATTTCTCTGCAGCACCTGTGGAAGAGCCTGTCACTCCAGAATTGGCCTTTATAGCCACTCCAGGCGCTGCTTCACAAACCACTGACCACCTCCAGGGGCGTATCCATAGTCTCTCGAGATAAGGAGGCCCAAAAGAAAGAATGTCTGCACTGGCTCTCCTAGTGTCACTCCCTTCCCTTCTCTCTGTAGCCTAGCACTCTTCCTTTTCAGATAACAGTCCAATTCCCTCTTGAATGCCTCGAATGACCCTACCTCCTTCACACACTCAAGCAGTGAATTCCAGATCCTAACTACTCGCTGTGTGAAGAGGTTTTTTTACTCATGTTGCCATTGCTTCTTTTGCCCATTCCTTTTAAATCTGTGCCCTCTGGTTCTGGATTTTTCCCCCAGTGGGAACAGTTTTTCCCTATCCCCTCTGTCCAGACATCTCCATGATTTTGAAAACCTCTATCAAATTCCCTCTCGACCTTCTGTTCTCCAAGGAAAATAGTCCCAACTTCTGCAATCTGTCTTCATAACTGAAGTTCCTTATCCCTGGAATCATTCTTGTGAATCTTTTCTGCACCCTCTCGAATGTCTTCGTGTCCTTCCTAATGTGCAGCGTCCAGAACTGGACACAATACTCCTGTGTTTTACACAAGTTTAACATAACTTCCTTGTTTTTGTACTCTCTTCCCCTAATAATGAAGCCTAGGTACTGAACGCTTTATTAACTAACTACTTTCTCAACCTGTCCTGCCACCTTCAATTACTTATGCACATATACATCCAGGTCTCTCTCTTTCTGCACCCCCCTTTAGAATTGTGCCCTTTATTTTATATTGTCTCTCCATGTTCTTCCTATAAAAATGAATCACTTCACTTTTCTCTGCATTAAATTTCATCTGCCACTTGTCCACTCTTCCACTAAACTTTGTCTTTTTGAAGTTTAACACTATCCTCACAGTTCTCAATGCTTCCAAGTTTCGTATCATCTGCAAACTTTGAGATTTTCCCTGTATACCAAGGTCTAGGTCATTACTGTATAACAGGAAATACTTTTGAAGTGTAGTAATTGACAGCAGCCAATTTGTGCACAGCAAAGCCCCACAAATATCAGCATTGAGGGGAGGCGGTGGCATGGTGGAAATGTCACTGGATTAGTAATCCAGTAGGCCTAGCCCAATGCTCTGGGGATATGGGTTCGAATCCCACCACAGCAGTTGATGAAATTTGAATTCCTTTAATAAGAAAAATCTGGAATTAAAAAGCTAGCCTAATCACACAATCACAGATGGTACTAATGGTGACCATGAAACCAGTGTCAGATTGTTTTTTTAAAAAAAAAACAACTATCTGGTTCACTAATGTCCTTTTAGGAATGAAATCTGTTGTTCTTACCTGGTCTGGCCTATGTGTGACTCCAGACCCACAGCAATGTGGTTAACTCTTAACTGCCTTCTGAAATGGCCTAGCAAGCAACTCCGTTCAAGGGCAATTAGGGATGGGCAATAATTGCTGGCCTGGCCAGTGACACCCACGTTCCACAAACAAATAAAACAAAAACAGCAATGTGATAATGACCAGATCATCTGTTCTGGTGACGTTTGATTTGGGGGATAAAGATTGACCAGGACATCGGGGAGAACTCCAATTTTCTTCAAAATATTGGCATGGGCTCTTGCATGTCCAGCTAAGATGAAAGCTTCAGTTTAACATTTCATCTGAAAGACGGCACTTCCGGCAGTACAGAACTCCCTCGGGCGCTGAACTATCAGCCCGGGGTGAGCATTCAGGTCACTACAGTGTGGAACTTGAACCCCATGGAATTTTGACTCTGAGGTGGGTCCGCTACCCACTGAGCCCTGTGCGAATCGAAAATGCCAAATGCATGTGTGGCAGTTCTGTTTTGTTGAATGAGTGTTGTATCCCTAAATTGCATCTTAATTTTGAAATGATAAGTGTGACCCAGTAATGCACCACATTTTAATGTGAGCTTTTTTATAATTTTGTTTTTTTTTAAAATTTCAGGGGCTGAAGGCAGCAGACAACGATCCCACAGCGCCACCTTATGACTCGCTGTTGGTGTTTGACTACGAGGGCAGTGGTTCCACAGCAGGATCTTTGAGTTCCCTAAACTCTACAAGTTCTGGCGGAGACCAAGACTATGATTACCTGAATGACTGGGGCCCACGGTTTAAGAAGCTGGCAGACATGTATGGCGGAGGCAGTGACTGCTAGGACCTTTTTTTTTTCTCTGAGCGCAAGTGGGAGTGTTGCAGACCAAGAACTTCGAACCGATTTATTCCCAGCAACAACAAACACACACACACACAAAAAAAAAGGCTAGGCTTTTACTTTTTAGTCAACTGGTGCAAGCGCTTGCTGAAAGCTTCGGTATAGGCTGCAAACTACTTGCGTGAGTCGAATTATCGGTAAACTGACACTGTTTTAAGACAAAATATTGGTAATAAGAGCTCTGTTACACTTGAATTTCAAAGTACAGAAGCACTGAGATTTTGTGCCTTTTTGTACACTTTTTGATCTCCTGAATCATTAGGTTTATGTTATATGCTTTAACAGTACCTGTGACATTTTGAAGTGATGATCTCTTTTCTCTTCCTCCCAAACTGAAACACAGCAGAGGAGTTGGGGAAACAGTTAGACAATGGTGAGCTTTTCTCTGCTTTTAGTTTAAATAAGATGCTAAAGACACCAAATTTCATTTAATTTTTTAAAAATACCGTTTCTGTTAAAGTGGGGAAGGTGAGCAAGTCGTAGATCACGGGTTCCAGTTTTAAAAGTGCTACAGTAAATGGAAGCAGGCTGAGAAATAATTAAAGGTGGTTGCCAACACTTCCTGATTTTTGTAACAGCGCCTTTTATTCATGTTTTTTGAAACCAGATAATTTAATTTCAGCCTCGAACCAATAATTGGTACTAAATTTTTGTTTTTATTTTAAATGCATTGTACAAAATGAAAGTGTACATAATGTTCAGAGACATAGTTGACAGATCAGTTCCAGACCTTCAGAACATGTGTTTAAGAAGTTATTAAAAAAAAAAAAATTTGGGCAAGTCAAATCTTTTTGCATGTTTTTATCTCTTTTGTTCACTACGGAAAGAAGTACTGTTGGAAATGTTTTTGGAGAAAGTGATGTTGACTGGGTTTGAAGACTAGATAGACCATGACGACTATTTTTTTGTTTTGTAATTCTTAACTAGCACAAGTGTTTTACATAATTTGTACCAAATACCAAGAGGGGTAGGGTAGATGCTGGTGGCGCTAAATAAAGAGCAGCTTTTGAACCAGGAGAGAATTGTGGCAATGGCTTTGGCCAGTTTTACTGTGTACCAGAATCGAAACATTACACCTCTAGCCCCGATGTGAATTAAAGGCTACTTTTTTGAATTTTTCGCTGGGTTTTGGCTTTATTTCTTCGTATTTCAAGAATTGTACATTTGTCCTTTTTTTTTTACAGTCCCATAATTATCTGCATCATTTAACTTAATGGTATGTTGTGTGTCAACTTATCCCCCACATTTGTGGGTGGCCTGTTAACTACAAATGATGCACATATTTGTCTGTGTTGCTGAGAAAAGCAACACTCGAGCAGATTCCACATTTTCTGCACATCAGTTATTTTCCTTCCTGGCTAGAATTTCAAATCAAGGTCACATTTCTCAATTCTACAAGGCAGGGAATTGGCTCTTGTGTTTTGTGTTTTAGCTGGAGACACAAATGACCACTCCCTTATTCTTTCATGGGGTGTGGGTGTCGCTGGCAAGGCCAGCATTTTTTGCTTATTCCTAATTGCCCTTGACAACTGAGTGGCTTGCCAGGCCATTTCAGCGGGCAGTTGTGAGTCAACCCCATTGCTTTCGGTCCGGTGTCGTGTGTAGGCCAGACTCGTTAAGGACAGCAGATTTCCTTCCCTAAAGGACGTTAGTGAGCCAGATGATTTTTTTGTTTACGACAATCGATTTGTTTTACTGCACCATTATTGAGACTAGCTTTCAATTGGAGACTTTTGTTAATTAACTTAATTTAAATTCCACCAGCTGCTGTGGCGGGATTTGAACCAGTGTCCCCAGGGCCTCTGGACTAGCCCAGTGACAGCCATGAAGAGACAAATGCCCAGAGGCTGGGGCGTTTGCTCTTAAGGCATCCACTGTGGGAATGCTTTGTGCATGATTTCTTCAGCATTAACCAGTAAACGTTGAATCCAAACTTACACAGTGGAAATGTTGCTTTATTTTCAAGGGATAATCTGTGATAATTCACATCACAGAAAATCAAGTGTTGGACATGCTTTTTAATTAAAAAATGTAAATTTACTGGAATGATGCAGGCTTTTATTTTTAATCCATTGGCAATCTGTTTCGGGGTGTGTGTACATAATCAGGCTTCAGTGAAAAATGCAATTGAAAAGGAGTGTTGATCTATTTTAAATTCAGGTGTTAAATTTCTGAATTGGTGCATTTTAATAAGACAATCCAGCTCCTGATTCAAAAAAAAAGGTGGTATTCATTCTCTGGATGCTGGCATCACTGGCAAGACCAGCATTTATTGTTCATCCTTAGTTGCCCTTGAGAAGGTGATGGTGAGCCCCCATCTTGATTGGGTCCATGTGCTGTATGTGCACCCAAAGTGCTGTTGGAGAGGGAGTTCCAAGATTTTGACCCAGCAGTTTAATATTGCTTTTTTTTCCCCTCTCTGTTCTGTCTCTCAGAAAATTATGGTACAGCAAAAAGCCATCTGTTCAACAAGGGGTGGCGATGAAGATTGATGCAGATCAATTTAACACCCTAAGAATCTGATTCTACAGCCTATGTAATATCTCGCAGTATCGTATACAGTCAGAGTACTGCATAGAAAGAGGCCATTCAAGCCCATTGAGTCTGTGCCTGCTCTTTCAAAGTGCAATCCAATTAGTCCAACCCCCTTCATAACAGCACTGGGTGTACCTACACCCCAAGGACTGCAGCAGTTCAAGAAGGCAGCTCACCACCACCTTCTCGAGGGCAATTAGGGATGGGCAATAAATGCTGACCTAGCCAGCGGTGCCCGCACCCCATGACCGAATAATAAAAAACCTCCCTAGCTCTTTCCCCATGTATCTGCATTTTGTCTCCTTTTATCTATCCAATTCTCTCTTGAAAGCTAATATAGAATCTGTATCCACCATCCTGTCGGTCAATACATTCCAAATATTAAACACACTGTCTAGTCAAGTCAGCTCCGTTGCACTAAGGAAGCCTGTCTGAATTGGAACTATATATACTTTCTAGAAGTTTTTGACAATATGCAGTTCATAAATTAAGAATGCAAAGGCTTCTTTTAAAAAAAAAAAAAAAAATCAGGGTTGATTTCACTGCCTTTACCTGACCAGGGGATGGGAACAGCCTCAAAATGGAATTAATAGCCTTAACACCTCATTAACGAGGGATTACAGTTACATAGATAGCCTGGAGAAGCTGGGTTTCTTGTCCTTTTAGAGAAGCAAAGACTTGGCGGTGTGTAAAATCATAAAGGGTTTCTGAAGGGTCAGTAACCAAAGGGCACAGATTAAGGTGATTGCCAAAAGAACTAGAGGCGTCAGAGTTATATAGCACAGAAACAGGCCCTTCGGTCCATCATGTCTGCACCGGCCATCAAGCACCTATCCTAATCCCATTTTCCAGCACTTGGCCCGTAGCCTTGTATGCTATGGCATTTCAAGTGCTTATCTAGCTTATCTAAATACCTAAATGTTGAGGGTTCCTGCCTCTACCACCTCTTCAGGCAGTGCATTCCAGATTCCAGCCACCCTCGGTGTAAAAACTTTTCCTCAAATCTCCTCCAAGTCTCCTGCCCCTGACCTTAATCCATGCCCCCTGGTTATTGACCCCTCCGCTAAGGGAAAACATTTCTTCCTTATCTAATCTATCAATGCCCCTCATAATTTTGTATACCTCAATCATGTTGTTCCCCCCACCCCCACCCCCCTCCTCAGCCTTCTCTGATCTAAGGAAAACAACCCAAGCCTGTTCAGTCTCTCTTCATAGCTGAAACACTCCAGCACAGGCAACATCCTGGTGAATCTCCTCTGCAACCTTTCCAGTGCAATCACATCCTTCCTATAGTTTGGTGCCCAGAACTGTACACAGTACTCCAGCTGTGGCCTAACTAGCATTTTATACAGCTCCATCATAACCTCCCTGCTCTTATATTCTATGCCTCAGCTAATAAAGGCAAGTATCCCTGTGCTGCTGCCTTCAGTGATCTATGGACTAGTATACCAAGGTCCTTCTGTACTCCTAGGATCCTACCATCCATTGTAAATTCCCTTGCTTTGTTAGTCCTCCCAAAATGCATCACTTCACACTTCTCAGGATTAAATTCCATTTGCCACTGCCCCGCCCATCTTACCTGCCCATCTATATCTCCCTGTAATCTAAGGCTTTCCTCCTCACTACGACACCACCAATTTTCGTTTCATCCGCAAACTTACTGATCAAACCTCCTATATTCATGTCTAAATCTTTAACAGCAGGGGTCCCAGCATCGATCCCTGCAGTACACCACTGGTCACAGGCTTCCACTCGCAGAAACAACCTTTGACCATTACCCTTTGCCTCCTGCCACTAAGCCAATTTTGGATCCAATTTGCCAACTTGCCCTGGATCCCATGGGCTCTTACCTTCTTAACCAATCTCTCATGCGGTACCTTATCAAAAGCCTTACTGAAGCCCATGTAGACTACATCACTGCTTTGCCCTCATCTGCACGCCTAGTCGTCACCTCGAAAATTCAATCAAATTAGTTAGACATGATCTCTCCCTGACAAAGCTATGCTGACTATCCCTGATTAATCCCTGCCTCTCCAAGTGGAGATGAATCCTGTCCCTCAGAATTTTTTCCAATAGTTTCCCAACCACTGATGTTAGACTCACCGGCCTGTAATTATCTGCTTTATCCTTGCTACTCTTCTTGAATAATGGTACCACATTCGCTGTCCTCCAGTCCTGTGGCCAGAGAGGATTTGAAAATTTGTGTCAAAGCCCCTGCTATCTCTTCCCTTGCCTCACATAACAGCCTGGGATACATCTCATCTGGGCCTGAGGATTTATCCACTTTTAGGCCCATTAAAACAGCTAATACTTCCTCCTTTTCAATACTGATATGTTGAAGTATATCACAATCTCCCTCCCTGCTCTATACCTACATCATCCTTCTCCATAGTGAACACAGATGAAAAATAATCATTTAAAACCTCACCTATATCTTCTGGCTCCAGACACACATTGCGACTTTGGGCCCTACTCTTTCCCTCCTTAATATACTTAAAATGCTTTAGGATTTTCCTTTAACTTGCCCGCCAGTGTTTTTTCATATCCCCTCTTCGCTCTCCTAATTACTTTAAGTACTTTAAATATATGAATAGGAAGGGAATAGAGGGATATGGGCCCCGGAAGTGCAGAAGGTGTTAGTTTAGGCAGGCATCAAGATTGGCACAGACTTGGAGGGCCGAATGGCCTGTTCCTGTGCTGTACTGTTCTTTGTACCCTCCTACACTTTCTATACTCTTCTAGGGCCTCCACTGTTTTCAGTGCTCTGAATCTGCCATAAGCCTCTTTTTTTTTCCTGATGTAATCCTCTATATCCCTTGCCAACCAGGGTTCTCTGAACTTGTTGGTCCTGCCCTTCGCCTTAACGGGTACATGTTGGCTCTGAACTCTCACTATTTCCTCTTTGACTCCCACTGGTCTGAGGTAGACTTTCCTACAAGTAGCTGCTCCCAGTCTACTTTGGCCAGATACTGTTTTATCATATTGAAATCGCCCTTCCCCCAATTCAGTACCTTTATTTCCGGTCCGTCTTTGTCCTTTTCCATAACTACCTTAAATCTTCTGGAGTTATGGTCACTATCCCCGAAATGCTCCCCCACTGACACTTCTACCACTTGTCTGGGTTCATTCCCTAGGATTAGGTCCAGTACCGCTCCTCCTCTTGTAGGACTTTCTACGTACTGGCTCAAAAAGCTCTCCTGTATGCACTTTAAGAATTCCGCCCTCTTTAAGCCTTTTGCACTAAGACTATCCCAGTTGATATTCGGGAAGTTGAAATCCCCTACTATTATAACCCTATTATTTTTATACCTATCTGAGATTTGCCTACATATCTGCTCCTCTATCTCTCCCTGACCGTTTGGAGGCCTGTAGTACACTCCCAGCCAAGGAATGAACTACCTGAGGGTGGTTCATACAGATTCGGTAGTAGCCTTCAGAAGGGAATGGGACAAATACTTGGTGTAACAATTGCAGGATATGGGGAAAGAGCAGGGGAGTGAGATTATCTGGATTGTTCTTTGAAAGAGCCAGCACTGACTCAGTGGGCTGAATGGCTTCCTCTGTGCTGTATTATTCTATGTTTTTGGGGGAAGGGGGTGATGTTGCATTTCCTGCTTCCATCTGACCACATGTCAGATTGTCGACTCCGCCTTGATGAAGTAATGGTGGTGGAAGTTCAAAGGGCCCAACATGGGAACCAAACAACCTTCTGGTTGAATAGAAATGGTGGAAAAATAGTTATGTTGAATAGCAGTTCCATCATGTTTGGGCTAGTAAATTTACTAGTGGGATGGTGTCTTAAGGTTTTTGGGAACTGGGATAGGTGATGATTTTAATATGGGTTGATGGGGCAGCACGTGCATAGACTTTCACTATTTCCTGAACTGCTCCTATGCACCTCCATTGATGGAGTACTACATTGTCAGTGATGATCTGCAGATAAATTTATGTTCAGGGGGATGTTGAAGATCATGTGGAAAGATTAGGGGTTCTCCTGGTGTCCTTGCTGAAACAGTAGCACCAAAGCTGATTTCAAGTGGAAAGTCAATGCATATAATCTTTACTAATTCACCCCATCTTGTACTTTTCTCCAAATGTGTAGAGGGATTTTGGACCATGGACCTGTTTGGAAGTAGACTGCTTGCCCATCATCTATTCAGCCTACCAATTTTCAACGTCCCTATCAGTGTTCTGTGGAAGACCGGGCAGGGCAGAACTAAAAATTCGAAATGTCAAGAGAATAGATAGAGACAAAATAATTTCTGTGCTTAACGGGTGAAAGTGGTTGAGTGTCTAATTCAGGAGTCATCCTTGGGGGGCTCATTCGTTAATTGGTCCACAGGCATCCCGTATATTGCTTAAACCTACGAGACAGTAAATTTCTTCATATTCCAAGATGGAAATCTTTTATATATTGAAAGAAAAGTTAACGTGAACATCATATAGGCGAGAAGGAATACATGCCTATCATTTAAAGCCAAAAATCTATCTGCAAGAAGACTGCTGATTTGCATGTTGGTGCAGTAGTTACCCAAGCCTGATGAATGCTGTATAAAGACGAGGGATTTAATTGGATCATGATGTTTGCAGATCTTACAATTCAGATAAACCAAATCCATTTTTTTTAATTCCCTCTCTGGAACTAAAAACCCTTCAGTGGTTTAAAACTGACTCATCACAAAGTCTTATAATTGGACATGCTAATCCTACTCTCCTACAGTAACCTACAGGTAGCTCCTTATCAGAAGACGGCAGTTGTTGAATTCAACTATCCTAATATCAACTGGGATACAAATAGTGTGAAGGGCAGAGAGGGCACAAAATTCTTGAACTGCATTCAAGAGAACTTTTTTAGCCAACACGTAACAAGCCCAATGAGAGGGGACACAATTCTAGATTTAGATTTCAGTAATGAAGCTGGGCAATTGGAGGAAGTAACCGTTTGGAGATAGTGACCATAATAGTTAGTTTTAGCATAATCATGGAAAAGGACAAAGATAAAACAGGAGTAAGAGTTCTAAATTGGGGGAAGGCGAATTTTAAGAAACTGAGAGGTGACCTGGTGAAAGTGGACTGGATACAGCTACTTGAAGGAAAATCAGTGGCAAACCAGTGGGAGGCATTCAAAAGGAAGATACTACAGGCACAATGTAGGCATGTCCCCACCAAGATAATGGGTGGTACTGATAAATGGAGAACCCCCTCGTTATCTAGAAGCTTACAGGGTAAGTAAAAGCAGAAAATAAAAGCGTACGGCTGATCACAAAAATCTTAATACTTTAGAAAGCCTAGAGGAGTATAGAAAGTGCAGGGGTGAAATGAAAAAGGAAATTAGAAAAGCAAAGAGAGGACATGAAAAATTATTGGCAGGTAAAATCAAGGAAAACCTGAAGATGTTTTATCAGTGCATTAAGAGTAAGAGGAAAACTAAGGAGAGGGTACGGCCTAGCAGAGATGTACAAGCAAATTTATGCATGGATGCAGAAGATGTGGGCAGGGTTCTTAATGTGTCTTTTGTCTGTCTTCACAAAGGAGAGGGTTGATGTAGACATTGTAGTTGAAGAGGAGTGTGGAATATTAGATACGATAAGCATAATGAGAGAAGTAGTACTAGAGGGTCTGACATCCTTGAAAGTGGATAAGTTGCCAAGGCTGGATGGATTGCATCCCAGGTTCTTAAAGGAAGGCAGGGAGGAAATGGTGGATGTGCTGAGTATCATCTTCAAATCCTCACCTAGATGTAGGCGAGGTACCAGACGATTGGAGGTCTGCGAAAGTTGTACCATTGTTTAAAAAGGGTGCGAGGGATAGGCCAAATAATTATAGGCCGCTCAGTCTGACCTCGGTGGTGGGTAAATTATTAGAATCTATTCTGAGGGACAGGATAAACTGCCGCTTAGAAAGGTGTGGATTAATCAGGGATAGCATATATTTGTTAAGGGAAAGTCATGTGTGACTAACTTAATTGAGTTTTTTGAGGAAGTAACAAGAAGGATTGATGGTAGTGCAGTGGATGTGGTCTACATGGACTTTAATAGGGCATTTGACAAGGTCCCATATGGCAGACTGATCTGTAAACTGAAAGCCTGTGGAATACAGGGGAATGTGGTAGGTTGGATCCAAAATTGGCTCAGTTACAGGAAACAAAGGGTAGTAGTTGACGGATGTCTTTGTGAATGGAAAGCTGTTTCCAGTGGTGTTCCACAGGGCCCAGTGTTGGGTCTCTTGCCGTTCGTGGTATATATTAATGACTTGGGTTTAAATGTGGGAGTCATGATTGGGAAATTTGCTGATGACACAAAAATTGTCCATGTAGTTGATAGTGAAGAGGATAGCTGTAGACTCCAGAATGATATCAATGGTTTGGTTGAGTGGGCAGAAACGTGACAAATGGAATTCAATCAGATAAGTGTGAGGTGTAATGCATTTTGGGAGAGCAAATAAAGCGAGGGAATATACAATAAACAGGAGGATATTGAGAGGGGGAGAGGAAGTGAGAGACCTTGGAGTGCATGTCCACAGGTCCCTGAAGGTGGCAGGACAGGTAGATAAAGTGGTGAAGAAGGCATATGGAATGCTTTCCTTTTTTGGACGAGGTATAGAATTCAAAAGCAGGGATGTAATGCTGGAACTGTATGAAACACTGATTAGGCCACAGATGGAGTATTGAGTACAGTTTTGGTCACCACATTACAGAAAGGACATAATTGCTCTTGAGCGAATACAGAGGAGATTTACAAGAATGTTGCCAGGGCTCGAAAGTTGCTTTAATGAAGAAAGATCGGATAAGCGAGGCTCGGGTTGTTTTCCTTTGAACAGAGCAGGCTGAGGGGTGACTAAATTGAGCTGTACAAAATTACGAGGGGCCGAGATAGAGTGGACAGGAAGGACCTGGTATCCCTAGCGGAGAAGTGAATTACCGGGGGCACAGATTTAAGGTGATTGGTGGAAGGATTAGAGGAGACATGAGGAAAAACCTTTTCACCCAGAGAGTGGTGGGTGTCTGGAATTGACTGCCAGGCATGGTGGTGGAGGCAGGAAACCCTTAAATCTTTTAAAAGGTACCTGGACATGCACCTGAAGTGCTGTAACTGGCAAGGGGAGGCGGTGGTGTAGTGGTATTGTCACTGGACTAGTAATGCAGAGACCCATGGTATTGCTCTGGGAACATGGGTTCAATCCCACCACAGCAGAAGGTAGAATTCGAATTCAATTAATAAATCTGGAATTTTAACAAAAGCTAGTCTAATGATGGCCATGTTGTGAAAACCCATCTCGTTCACAAATGTCCTCTAGGGAAGGAAATCTGCTGGCCTTACCTGGTCTGGCCAACCTGGGACTCCAGACCCACAGCAATGTGGTTGACCCTTACGTGCCCTCTGAAATGGCCTAGCAAGCCACTCAGTTGTATCGAACCGCTCCGCGTCAATAAAAAAGGAAACCGGACAGACCACCCAGCATCGGCCTAGGCACCAGAAACGACAACGGCAGACCCAGGCCTGTCGACCCTGCAAAGTCCTCCTTACTAACATCTGGGGGTTTATGCCAAAGTTGGGAGAGCTGTCCCACAGACTAGTCAAGCAGCAGCCTGACATAGTCATACTCACTGAATCATACCTTACAGACAATGCCCCAGACACTGCCATCACCATCCCTGGGTATGTCCTGTCCCACTGGCAGGGCAGACCCAACAGAGATGCTGGCACAGTGGTGTAGGGAGGGAGTTGCCCTGGGAATCCTCAACATTGACTCTGGACCCCATGAAATCTCATGGCATCAGGTCAAACATGGACAAGGAAATCTCCTGCTGATTACCACCTACTGCCCTCCCTCAGCTGATGAGTCAATACTCCTCCATGTTGAACACCACTTGGAGGAACCACTGAGGGTGGCAAGGGCACAGAATGTAGACTGGGTGGGGGACTTCAATGTCCATCACAAAGTGTGGCGTGGTAGCATCACTACTGTCCGAGCTGGCCGAGTCCGAAAGGACATAGCTGCTAGACTGGGTCTGCGGCAGATGGTGAGGGAACCAAGAGGGTAAAACATACTTGACCTCGTTCTCGCCAATCTGCCTGCCGCAGATGCATCTGTCCATGACTGTATTGGTAGGAGTGATCACCGCACAGTCCTTATGGAGACGAAGTCCTGCCTTCACATTGAGGATATCCTCCATCGTGTTGTTTGGCACTATCACCGTGCTAAATGGGATAGATCTCGAACAGATCTAGCAATGCAAAACTGGGCATCCATGAGGCGCTGTGGGCCATCAGCAGCAGCAGAATTGTATTCTGTCACAATCTGGAACTTCATGACCCGGCATATCCCCCACTCTACCATTACCATCAAGCCAGGAGACCAACCCTGGTTCAATGAAGAGTGCAGGAGGGCATGCCAGGAGCAGCACCAGGCATATCTCAAAATGAGATCTCAACCTGGTGAAGCTACAACACAGGACTACCTGTGTGTCAAACTGCATAAGCAACATGCGATAGACAGAGCTAAGCGATGGATCAGATCTAAGCTCTGCAGTCCTGCCACATCCAGTCGTGAATGGTGGTGGACAATTAAACAACTGGAGGAGGTGGTTCCACAAACATCCCCATCCTCAATGATGGGGGAGCCCAGCACATCAGTGCGAAAGATAAGGCTGAAGCATTTGCAACAATCTTCAGCCAGAAGTGCTGAGTTAATGATCCATCTCGGCCCCCCTCCTGAAGTCCTCACATCACAGATGCCAGACTTCAGCCAATTCGATTCACTCCGCGTGATATCAAGAAATAACCGAAGACACTGGATACTGCAAAGGCTATGTGCCCTGACAATATTCTGGTAGTAGTACTGAAGACCTGTGCTCCAGAACTTGCTGCGCCCCTAGTCAAGCTGTTCCAGTACAGCGACAACACTGGCATCTACCCTGCAATGTGGAAAATTGCCCAGGTATGTCCTGTACACAAAAAGCAGGACAAGTCCAACCCGGCCAATTACTGCCCCATCAGTCTACTCTCGATCATCAGTAAAGTGATGGAAGGTGTCATCAACAATGCCATCAAGCGGCACTTGCTTAGCAATAACCTGCTCAGTTTGGGTTCCATCAGGGCCACTCAGCTCCTGACCTCATTACAGCCTTGGTTCAAACATGTACTCAAGAGCTGAACTCAAGAGGTGAAGTGAGAGTGACTGCCCTTGACATCAAGGCAGCATTTGACCGAGTATGACATCAAGGAGCTCTAGTAAAACTGAAGTCAATGGGAATCAGGGAAAAGTCTCCATTAGTTGGAGTCATACCTAGCACAAAGGAAGATGGTTGTGGTTGTTGGAGGTCAATCATCTGAGCTCCAGGACATCACTGCAGGAGTTCCTCAGGGTAGTGTCCTAGGCCTAACCATCTTCAGCTGCTTCATCAATGACCTTCCTTCAATCATAAAGTCAGAAGTGGGGATGTTCGCTGTTGATTGCACAATGTTCACCATTCGCAGCTCCTCAGATACTGAGGCAGTCTGTGTAGAAATGCAGCAAGACCTGGACAATATCCAGGCTTGGGTTGATAAGTGGCAAGTAACATTCGCGCCACACAAGTGCCAGACAATGACCATCTCCAATAAGAGAGAATCTAACCATGTCCCCTTGACATTCAATGGCATTACCATCACTGAATCCCCTACTATCAAAATCCTAGGAGTTACCACTGACCAGGAACTGAACTGGAGTAGCCATATAAATACTGTGGCTACAAGAGCAGGTCAGAGGCTAGAAATCCTGTGGTGACTAACTCACTTCCTGACTCCCCAATGCCCGTCCACCATCTACAAGGCACAAGTCAGGAGTGTGATGGAATACTCTCCACTTGCCTGGATTGGTGCAGCTCCGACAGCACTCAAGATGCTCAACACCATCCAGGACAAAGCAGCCCACGTGATTGGCACCCCATCAACAGACATTCATTCTCTCCACCACCGACACACAGTGTCAGCAGTGTGTACCATCTACAAGATGCACTGCAGCAATGCACCAAGGCTGTGTAGACAGCACCTTCCAAACCCAACATGATGGGCTGAATGGTCTCCTTTGCCATAATTTTTCCACTGTTCTAAGCTGCTTTCTCCCTCACCACGCTGCTGAAATAAAATTTCCTGTTGCTAAAATGTTGTTCAAATATCAACTGGAGGAAATTGGCCTTGAAAGAAACTTTTTTTGAAGTATAATTTGAGGAAAAAGTTTTTGGATTCGGGAAGCGGGAAGGAGTAAAAGGAAGCTGTAAATTATCTAATTGATGGATAGCATAAAATTCTGTCATCGTTAACTGGATAAGCCTGGAGAATTTGCAAATCATTTCATTGAACTGCTCCAATCTTACTTTGCTAGGATTTGTTTTATTTCTTGGGGAGTAGAAGAGATCAATGTGGCAGAATAATTAATTGTGACTTACTACATGGAAACAGGAGGAGGCCAGTTAGTCTCTCATTCAATTAGATCATAGGCTGAACTATATCTTTTTCTTTCATGGGATGTGGGCATGGCTGGCAAAGCCAGTATTTGTTGCCCATCCCTCATTGTCCTTGAGAAGGTGGTGGTGAGCCGCCTTCTTGAACCACTTGCAGGTGGTGGTGTTCTGAAGCATCTGCTGCCTTTGTCCTTCTAGGTGGTAGAGGTCACGGGTTTGGAAGGTGCTGTCGAGGAAGTCTTGGTGAGTTGTTGCGGTGCACCTTGTAGATGGTACACACTGCTGCCACTGTGCGTCGGTTATGAAGGCTCACTTAAGTAACACTTAATATCTTCCTTCACACACACTCCCTGGACTGGACTTTGAGCCCTGGGTTGGGAACCGGAAGTCAGGACCAGTTCTGAGTCCCAACCCTGCACAGCGTGTTCCAGACATGCCCAAACTATTTTTAAAGGTCCAGAGCCATTAATGGCAGCGAGCAGGATCACCATTCAATTACGGATGGCAGGCCAGCTCCTGACGCTGGCGGACGAACGGGAGGCCCTCCAACACTGACATTGGCAGCCGAGGTGGGAGTTGCCGATTTGTGATGGGGGAGAGGGCGGTTTCCTCAACATGTCGGCAACCTCTGAAGTAGAGGCCAATTTTTTTTAAAATTTGAAATGGCCACAGCTGCCCAGCTGTGATTGTGGAGGGCCCCTCCACAGGACGGGCAGTGACCGCAGCTCTGGCCTGCAGGCCTTGCCTGGTGCAGGAGAGGGTGTCCCTCACAGGATGAAGTGCAGCCACCCACCCCTTTCCTGATGTGAGCTTGCCAAAGTCGCCGGGTCGATTGTCTCTTGCCAGCAATGCTGACTGGAAATCACAGTCAGTGCGAGAACGGGGCCTGAATAGGCCCCACATTGGCCCTAATTGCCCTCAATAGTTACCCACTGCTTGCGAGTGGGTAGCCGGTCGGACCCCAACACCCTCTCTCCAGAAATGGGTTAAGACCATGGCGCCAAACAGGCATGATGGCCGGTGGCGTGAAATTGCAGGTTCCCCCCATCTCCAATCCCGATCTCGACTCTGACCACCTTTTTAAAATCCAACCCCGTATCACGGTTCACTCGGCAAATTTCCTCTACCGCAAAACAGGTTCCTCAGCTGTCTGAAAGAGACCAGTAAATGACTAACAGTTGAATTATTCCAATTTCCCAACAACCATCAGAAGTCTTGAGAATTGAGATCCCGTACTGCAAGCTCTGTTCCCTTTGTTAAGGAACTTCCTAGAGATACTACTCCTAAACTAGGACCCCTTTCCTAATAGCAGCGAGAAAAGATGTTAAATTTCACCCAACCACTGGAGAAAATTGAACATGTTCGCAATGCACAAGTACAAAGTTCCATATATTCGTTGGTCTGGGAACAGAATATTTTCTGGAACAGTTTAATGCTTCAGAAAATGTTTGTTATCCTTCAGATAGATCACTGGATTTCACCTAAATCTTACTTCAAAATATTGGACCTTGCCCCTCCCCATCTCTGTAACTTCCTCCAGCCCTACAACCCTCCGATCTCTGCACTCCTCCCAATTCAGGCCTCTTGCACATCCCAGATTTCCATTGTTCCACTATTGGTGGCCGTGCCTTCAGCTGTCTAGGTGCAAAGCTCCGTAGTTCTTTCCCTAAATCTCCTCTGCCTCTACCTCTCTTTCCTCCTTTTAAATCACTGCTTAACACCTACATCTCTGAACAAGCTTTTTGCACTTGTCAGAATGTCTCCTTATGTGCCTCGGTGTCAAATTTTGTTTACTAATGCTCCTGTGAAACACCCGGGACATTTTACTGCTTTAAAAGTGCTATATAAATGCAAGTTGTTATGGTGGTGGGCACCTCTGGGACCCTGTTGTAAACCTTGCAATGCAAGCTCTTGCTGTTGTTATTTAGACTGCTTGTATTCTCATCTCCAGACATGTACCAATCTACGCCCTTCCATATTAGTTTGAAGTTTGTACACATTGATCACTAACTTGTTTGCAGAACACCGCTTAGGACAACTTAGTTGTGAAAAGTAGATTCTTAAAAACTGGTCTCTGGTCCAGAAATGGTTTAGGTTGACTTGGATCTTAGGAGACAACCAATAGGCTTCTACAGTCATTGAAGAGTTTTTAAATTGGTAATGGAGTTTGTCGTACAAGAGTAGAATCCCAAAGGTAGATCAAAATTTCAAATGTCCAGTGAGAGAAAGCGCTTTCTCCCTTGTTCCCAATGAGGAAGACAAGTTGATTTATAACTGCTGCCAGACAATAGTGATTAAGCTTTTATCATAGAATAGAATGTACAATAATACTTGGTGTTTATCTGTTCGGACTATTTTGATTGGTCGCTTTGAACACATCTGTTGGGCAGTGCCTGGCATGCACGGGGCCACATGGCCTGGAGTACTGGAACGTGTGACGTGCAGCTGCCAACTGGGGCGGTTGTTGGAGAGCAAAAAACAGCAGAAGGTAAAGGGGAGCCCAACAACAAAGTTATCTTGACAGGAGAGATGGTTTCTGTAAGGGATGGGATAGGGATGGCATAGGAGGGGTGAATGACCTGATGGAATTGGTTAAGTATAGCAAAATGGCAGGGACAATTATTTGATAAAACTTATTTGAAAGCTATTCTTTGTGCTAAAAATGAAGTTTCACTAGATTTGAAAGAAAAAAGTTTCAGGTAACTGTCAGGCGAATTAAAAGAACACATCAGCATTGACTCAATAGACGAAGAACAGTCTATGTCCTCGAGAGTTTCCACACAGTCTAGCTCCAATGAGCATGCCACTGCAAAAACTTAGATTCAAGGAAGGACTAGTTATAATGCTACAAAGCTTGAATCTGGAACAAGATTGGTAGTTGGAAACAGTTTTTTTTCGGTGATAGTTGCTGAAGTCCTAAAGGACCTAACTGTCAGACTGGGCCTGCAGCAGGTGGTGTGGGAACCAACAAGAGAGAAAAACCTACTAGGCCTTGTCTTCACCAATTCTACCTGCCACAGATGCATCTGTCCATGATGGTATAAGTAGGAGTATTCACTGCACAGTCCTTTTGAAGACAAAGTCCAGTCTTCAAATTGATCATACCCGCCATCATGTGTGGTACTACCACCATGCTAAATGGGATAGATTCAGACCATACCTAGCAGTTCAAAACCTGCCATCTATGAGGTGCTGTGGACCATCATCTGCAGCAGCAGAATTGTAATTAAACTCAATCTGTAACCTTATGGCCTGGCATATCTCTGACTGTACCATTATCCTCAAGCTAAGGGACCAACCCTGCAAACGTGGTGGAGGCAGGTTCAATTGAAGTATTCGAAAGGGAATTAGAAAGTTATATGAAAAGGAAGAATGTGCAGGGTTATGGGGAGAAGGCAGGGGAATGGAACTGAGGGAATTGCTGTTTCAGAGAGATAGTGGGGACACGATAGGCAGAATGGCCTTCTTCTGCACTGGAATGATTCTGTGATCCCAGGTGCAATTAAGAGCGCCGGAGGGCATGCCAGGATGAGCAGCAGGCATATATCAAAACGAGGTGTCAACCTGGTGAAGCTACAGCACAGGACTACATGCATGCTAAACAGCAGAAGCAGCATGCAATAGACAGAGCTAAGTGATCCCATAACTAACAGATCAGATCAAAGCTCTGCAGTCCTGTCACATCCAGTTGTGAATGGTGGTGGACAATTAAACAACTAACTGGAGGAGGTGGTTCCACAAATATCCCCATCCTCAATGAGGGGGAGCCCAGCACATCAGTGCGAAAGATAAGGTTGAAGCATTCGCAACCATCTTCAGCCAGAAGTGCTGAGTGGATGATCCATCTCTGCCTCCTCCTGAGCGCCCTAGCATCACAGATGCAAGTCTTCAGCCAATCCGATTCAGTCCGCATGATATCAAGAAATGGTTGAAGGCATTGGGTACAGCAAAGGCTATGGACCCTGACAACATCCCAGCAATAATGCTGAAGACTTGTGCTCCAGAACTTGCCGCGCCCCTAGCCAAGCTACAACTCTGGCATCTACCCGACAATGTGGAAAACTACCCAGGAATGTCCAGTACATAAAAAGCGAGACAAATCTAATGCAGCTAATTACTGCCTCATCAGTCTACTCTCGATCATCAACAAAATGATGGAAGGTGTCATTGACAGTGCTATCAAGCAGCACTTACTCAGCAACAACCTGCTCATTGACGCTCAGTTTGGATTCTGCCAGGGCTACTCGGCTCCTGAACTCATTTCAGCCTTGGTCCAAACTTGGACAAAAGAGTTGCATTCCAGAGTTGAGGTGGGAGTGACTGCCCTTGAAATCAAGGCAGCATTTGGCCAAGTTTGGCATCAAGGAGTCCTAGCAAAACTGGAGTCTGAGAATGGGGGGGAAACTCTCTGCTGGTTGGAGTCATACCGAGCACAATAAAAAGATGGTTGTGGTTGTTGGAGGTCAATCATCTCAGTTCCCAGGACATCACTGCAGGAGTTCCTCAGGGTAGTGTCCTAGGCCCAACCATCTTCAGCTGCTTCATCAATGACCTTCCCTCCCTCATACAGTCAGAAGTGGGGATGTTCGCTGATTATTGCACAATGTTCAGCACCATTCACGACTCCTCAGATACTGAAGCAGTCCGTGTAGAAATGCAATAGGACCTGGACAATATCCAGGCTGCCTCAAACACCTTGAGGCAAATAACATTCATGCCACACAAGTGTCGGGCAATGACCATCTCCAACAAGAGAGGATTTAACCATCTCCCCTTGACATTCAATGGTATTACCCCCATCGCTGAATCCCCCACTATCAACATCCTAGGGGCTACCATTGACCAAAAACTGAACTGGACCAGCGACATAAATACAGGGGCTGCAAGAGTAGGTCAGAGGCTAGGAAATCTGAGGTGAATAACTCACCACCTGACTCCGAAAAGCCTGTCCATCATCTACAAGGCACAAGTCAGGAGTGTGTTGGAATACTCTCCACTTGCCCAGGATGCTAATGAGGGATTCAGCAATGGTAATGCCATTGAACATCAAGGGGAGATGGTTAGATTCTTGCGTTTGAGATGGTCATTGCCTGGCACTTGAATGGCACCAATATTACTTGCCACTTATCAGCCAAAGCATGAATAGGTGGTAGAGGTCGCAGGTTTGTCCGCCACCATTCACGATTGAATGTGGCAGGACTGCAGAACTTAAATCTGATCCGTTGGTCGTGGGATCACTTAGCCCTGTCTATTGCATGCTGCTTCTGCTGTTTGGCATGCAACTAGTCCTGTGTTGTAGCTTCACCAGGCTGACACCTCATTTTTAGGTATGCATGATGCTGGTCCTGGCATGCCCTCCTGCACTCTTTATATATTCCTAGGTCTGTTTTTACACATGGAAAGTTTTATGTCGCTTTCTCCAGAGTGCGAAATTTTGATTTTATGGTGAAGGAATAGCTAGAAATCATGTACTTAAAGAAGTACTGTTGCAATAAAGATACTAAAATTTGACCACAAAAGTCAGCATGGCTTTAGGGAAGGCGCCATAACCCGAGCCTTACTTCAGGAACTTGTCAAGATTTGTTCGTAGAGTCACTGTCTTGTGCATCATTTTCATATTATGAGAAAATACAATCTCATTAATATAGCCCCTTTCGCGACCTCAAGACGTCCCAAAATACTTTACCGCCACTTTTGAAGTGAAGTCACTGTTGTAAAGTAAGAATGGTGGCAGCCAATGTGTGCACAGGAAGTGCCTGCCAACAGCAATGTGATGGTGACCAGAATTAAGTACTGTTGGTTGAGGAATAAATATTGGACAGGGCACTGAAAGAATTCCCCTCCTCCTCTTCGAAATACTGCCGTAGAATCTTTTGCGTCCATTTGAGAGGACAGACGGGGAGTCAGTTGAACAGTTTAAGACTGCAGTGGTTGGCCAAATGGCTACGTAGGTTTGTGGATGGTAGACCCAAACTAAGACAGGGAATAGTAGATCCCTGAGCCCAGTTAGCCCTCCAATATACACTAATCGTTATTAGAGATGGTGAATACTTTCTGTAGTGATGCATGTCCTTCATGCTATGGATTGGACAAGTTGATGGGTTGCTTTCAAAGAACTGAGTAAATATTTTTCACTTAATACTGTAAGCTTTTTGTGTAATAGTTTTTGGTTGCCACCATAGTGTTGATTTCTGATGGAAGAAGGTTTAACACCTTGAAACATTTCCACTGTAATAATTAGGCTGTCAAGTTGAGCTTTGTACAAGAAGGTTACGATATAATGTTTCATTACATTGTGAACAGTAGGGAACAGGTGGGTTACAAAATATTTCAAAACCAATTTTTTGGAAGCAGTTATTAATCAATAGAATGATATTTACTCTAATTTTTTTTTGGAATGGTGCCACAGCCCAAATGTTGAACTGAAAATGTGATGGTCTTTGCCAAAATTCTTCACCTTGCATAACCTCATTCACATAGGCTAGTTCCGCACAGAAAGAGGCCATTCAGCCCATTGAGTCTGCACCAGCTCTTTAGATGAACAATCCAATTAGTCCCACTCCCCCTGCTGTTTTTCTATAACCCTGTAATTTGTTACTCCTTCAATTATTTATCCAATTCAATAGTAGCCTATCAGGCAGTGCATTCTAAATCCTAACTATTTGATCTGAATAAAATTAATCCTCATGTTGCCTCTGGCTCTTTTGCCAATTGCCTTAAATCTGTGTCCTCTGGTTATTGACCCTTCAGCCACTAAAAACAGTTTCTCTTTATTTACTCTACCTAAACCCATCATGATTTTGAACACCTATATCAAATCTAGTCTTAACCTCTGCTCTAAAGAGAACAACCTCAGCTACTCCAGTCCATCCATGTGACTGTAATCTCTTGTCCCTTGTTCCATTCTGTACTCTCCCCAAAACCTTCATGGCCTTCCTGAAGTGTGGTGATCAATATTGGATACAATATCATGAGGGGAATTGAATACAAAAGTAGGGAGGTTATGCTTCGGCTATACAGGGCATTGGTGAGACCACATTTGGAGTACTGCGCACAGTACTGGTCTCCTTATTTAAGGAAGGATATAAATGTTTTGGAGGCAGTACAGAGAAGGTTTACTAGACTTATACCTGGAATGGGCAGGCTGTCTTACGAGGAAAGATTGGACAGGCTGGGCTTGTATCTGCTGGAATTTAGAAGAGTAAGAGGCGATTCTATGTAATTCTATACATTGCAGTCATTACTGCATCTCATCAGACCATCTTAATCCAACCGTACGTCATCATTTATAGAGGTAATGGAAAAGATTTTATTGGCCCTGGGTTGGCAGCTTGGGAGGCGGGGGGTGGGCCAGGAACATAGTGGGGAGCTGCGTCAGATGGCTCCTTGATGTAGTCCCGCTGCCAGGGAAGTTTCCCAGGAACAGTAGTGGGCAGCCAATCTAAATAAAGTCCCACATTGGCCGATTCCCCGGGCCGACGTTTTGCCGGTGGAGGAGTGGGGGAGGCTGTCAGCTTCATGGAAGCGGCCTCCCTCTAGGCGTCTGTGGGCCATTGGAACCAGAGGCTGCATACCCCAAAGAGTGAGCCGCGGGCAGGAAATGCCACCCCCGCTGCCCCAATGGGCCATCCAGATGGGTTCCCCCTCCAATCGGAGGGGCCTTGCCTGCTTGGTCCCTCTGGTTCGAAACTTTTCACCTGTCTGTCGGTCAGAGGGTGGCTCCATGTTGACGAGCCCTCGCGGTCCCCAACCTGCCTCAGCAGCGCCCACCTCTCCCGGCCCTCTGATTGCGGCCGCTGCATCTACACCCCGTCCACCGTCCTTGATTGGACGACGAGTCTGGAGGTGGCCAATTAGGAGGCTGCCTCCGGTCAAAAGCTGAGCAGGGTCCACTGCCAGCAAGTGAGGGCTCGGGACCCCCCTTTCGTCCCAATGTCAGAGCCCACAGTAAAATCCTGCTCACCTATTCCATCCTCACCAATCAGTACATCCACTTAGAATAACAAGGAAATAAAACAGATTGCAAAGGTATACACTCAGCAGGTACAGAGCTTTTAGAAGAGCTAAATTTGACATGAAGTGTCATGTTGGGGTCTTCTAATGAACTACAAGTAATATTTTCTCATTACCGACATCCTGCAGAATCTAGCTCACAAGATTACATTCAAGCATTCACTGGATGTGGTGAGATTCCTGTACCATTCTGAAATGCTACAGTAACCAGATCCCATTTGCAAGATAATCCTATTGATACACAGAGCGACTTGGGAAGCTGGGGTTGGAGCAGAGAAGGTTAAGGGGAGATTTGGTAGAGGTGTTCCAAATCAGGAAGGGTTTTGATAGAGTGAACAAGAAGGCACGAGGGTCGGTAACCAGGGGGCACAGATTTAAGATAATTGGCAAAAAGAACCAGAGGGGAAGATGAGGAGAATTTTTTTTTTTTTTACACAGTGAGTTGTGATTTGGAACACGCTGCCTGAAAGGGCAGTGGAAACAGATTCAATAGTAACTTTCAAAAGGGGAATTGGATGAATATCTGACTGGGAAGACAACTGCAGGGCTACATGGAAATTAACAGCACTAATGAGCCAGCTCTTCCAAAGAGCCAGCACAGACACAGTGGGCCGAATGGCCTCCTTCAGTGTTGTGCCCACTTTGATCTTAAGCCTTTCACTAGCTGCAGTTGCTCCTAGTGTATATTTGTATGAATCTGGGACTTAAATTTCATTTTAATTATTTGAGCAATAGTTCAAGACTGATGTATAAAATTCAACTGATGTGGGTCGGATTCAAATTCCCTACATAACGATGCAGAAGTAGAGAGAGATGAAACAGGTCAATCTTTGCTACTGCACTGCAGCAAGTGAGACCAGGGGCGGCTGTGGAATGCCCACGACAAATTAAAAACCTATGCAAAATTTCCAGTTGCTTAAAAATGTCAAACTCGGCACGCCTTTTGGGAACTATCAAATGATTCAATTTAAACACATTTTCTCTAGCAGGAATTAAGTTTATTTTTCATCAGTTGTAGATGCAGCATATTCCGAGAGATGGGGGAACGAGGGGGGCGGGGGTGTTGGGGGAAGGAACGGGAAGCCATTACCTTCAGGTTATGGTGTTCAATCTCAAACACTGAGCTGCAGCAGGAAGCTACAAACCTGACTCGCGAATTGAACACATTTCTCCAAATGGAGCTTACATTTTCTAGTTTATCTTATTTGAACACTGTTTAAGGCGGCTCGCCTTGTGACAATGAGGTCTAGCTGGTGCCAACGACGTGATCTTGGGTGCCTCCATGAAACCTGGTGACAGGGTTTAGTGTGAAAGAACGAGTTGGTGATGCAGAGGTTATGATAGGTACACAACTCAAGCAGTCTCTGCCCGTTCTCATTCATCCTTCCAACGCCATAGCGCCCAAGGCAGGAGGGCCATGAGTCATGGTCGGCCCCAACCCTGGCATTAAAGTCCCCCAGCAGGAATAGGTGTTCGGTGTTGGGGATGCTGCTAATGATGTTATGGAGTTGTTCATAGAACTGGTCTTTAGCTTCAGGTGCGGAACAGAGTGTTGGAGCATAGATGCTGAGTAGGTGTACTGGACCAGAGGTGGTGAGCAGTCGGATGGACAGTATGCGTTCCGAGCCATTTGAGGGAGGCTCTATCATGCTGAGCAAGGAGTTTCTTATGGCGATGCCCACTCCATGCTGTCTTGGTTCTTCAGGATCCCTGCCCTGCCAGAACAAGGTGTAGTCTTGCTCTGCTAGAGAGCCACTCGCGGGGAGGCGAGTCTCCTGAAGTGCTGCAATTTCCACATTGAGTCTACTGAGCTCGTTGTTAATGATGGCGGTCTTCCGAGAATCGTTGATTTGTGTAAGGTCTTCCGACAGGCCAGGACACATAGTTCTGACGTTCCAGCTTGCAAAGCGAAGGGCTGGTACCTTCTTTCCTTTTTTCATGTTGTTTGGTGCGGTGTATCAGTCCACCTTTCGGGCAATGACCCTGAGCTCCAAGCACCCATTGAAGCAGGCAGACTGTGGCGGGACAGAACCTTATTGACCGGGGGCTGCCCGGTTTGAGGCGGGCGGTAGCTGTCCAGTGAGGTGCAATGACCTCTCCCACCGACAAAGGCAACCCGTGGCGCCCAGTTTCTACGCCAATTTATCTGGACTTATAACCCGTAACTGCTGCCTTCCGTGTTGTTTCAGTCGCTGTGAGGCAACTATGGAGTGACCTCTCCATGGCGCATGCCTGGGCAAATTTATGGAGGTTGAGAGTTGCCCAGTCGTCAAAACCCCCCTCTCGGCCTTTCTGGTGGGGTCCAAAGGAGTGCAGGACACGACGTTTGGCACCAGTATGGCTGCAGGAACTGCCGGAAACATGCCAAAGGTGACACATGACCGCCTACGGGGTTCCGCTCCGGATTTTCTGTTAGGGTTTACTCCCTTAGCCTTGGTCTCTCCCGAGACGCCCACAAGGCAGTGGGGTTGTTGGGGCCCCTACACAGGTGTAGGATGGTGCCGGTGGGAGGAGGGGATGCAAGGGGGAGGGGTAGAGGGAGGGGGGGGGGTGCAGGGGAAGGGGGTGCGGGGTGAAGATGGTGCGAGGGGGGGGCGGGCTGGGACGGGGTTGTGAGGGGGTGAGCTGAGAGGGTGGAGCAGGGAAGGGGAGGGGGGTGGAAGGGGGGTAAAGGGGGGGGGAGGGGGGGTGGAATCTGGTGCAGGTAATAAGCCATTTCCTCAGTGCCCACCATCGACGTCCGGAAAGCTCATCTACGTCCTTCGGGAGGTGAAGCATCATTTGGCAGACTTAGAGGTGATTACATTTGCATTTATATAGTGTGTCATGAAGACCCCACCTGTCACGAATGAGGCATATTAATTTTGTCATATGAAACATTAATTTTAAACTATTGCTGGACTGAAGAGATGACTTGTTTAAAGAGATCAGCAGTGGCTGGAAAAATTTGGATTCTGAGAGACAGTTACCTAGGAAAAGACAATGGAACTGCTCCCTGATCCAATTAACCCAAATGGATTTGATCACCAGACATTGAAGGTAAAACAAAACCAGCATTCCATTCCACCCCCCACACCCCCAACCACTGCGGGTGTCTGCTAAGATGAAAGGAATACACAAAAACACAGGAGAGTTCGCTTAAAAAACTAGTCACATGACTAACCTGCTGGTCCAGGGTTTTTGAATTGTGTTCACAGGACAGTTTGAAGACAGAGACTGCTTTGAAGACAACAGAGAAGGAAGGTCTCTCTCCCTGCATCCCTCCCCCTCTCACAAATTTCCAAATCGATTGAAGCCACTTTAACCTCAAGAGAGAAGACTCCTACATCGAAACAAGTTTAAAAGCGTGCACTGGGCCCCAACGAAACAGCAAGATTTAACTGCAATCAAAGACTCTACATCGAACTCAAAGGACAGTAAACAAACCCCAGCTATTGCTTCAAACTTTCTCCTTTATTCTTATAGTCATAGAATTATACAGCACAGAAACAGGCCATTCGGCCCATTGTGTCTGTGCCGGCCATCCAGCACCCAACTATTCTAATCCCATATTCCTGCACTTGACCCTTAGCCTTGGCGTTTCAAGTGCTCATCTAAATACTTCTTCAATGTTGTGAGAGTTCCTGCCTCCACCACCTCTTCAGGTAGTGCGTTCCAGATTCCAACCACCCTCTGGGTGAAGAAACTTTTCTTCAAATCCCCCCTAAACTTCCTGCCCCTTATTCTAAATCTATGCCCCCTGGTTCTTAACCCCTCCATTAAGGGAAAAAGTTTCTTCCTATCTAACCTATCAATGCCCCTCATAATCTTGTACACCCCAATCATGTCCCCCCTCAACCTTCTCTGCCCCATGGAAAACAACACTAGCCTTTTCAGTTTCTCTTCATAGCTGAAATGCTCCAGCCCAGGTAACATCCTGGTGAATCTCCTCTGCACCCTCTCCAGTGCAATCACATCCTTCCTATAGTGTGGTGCCCAGAACTGTACACAGTACTCCAGCTGTGGCCTAACTAGCGTTTTATACAGCTCCATCATAACCTTCCTGCTCTTATATTCTGTGCCTTGGCTGATAAAAGCAGGTATCCCATATGCCTTCCTAACCACCTTATCTACCTGTGCTGCTGCCTTCAGTGATCTATGGACAAGTACACCAAGGTCCCTCTGACCTTCTGTACTTCCTGGGGTCCGACCATCCATTGTATATTCCCTTGCCTTGTTAGTTCTCCCAAAATGCATTACCTCGCACTTCTCAGGATTAAATTCCATTTGCCACTGCTCTGCCCATCTTACCAGCCCATCTATATCGTCCTGTAATCTAAGGATTTCCTCCTCACTATTTACGACACCCCCAATTTTCGTATCATCTGCGAACTTACTGATCATACCTCCTATATTCACGTCTAAATCATTAATGTACACTACAAACAGCAAGGGTCCCAGCACCGATCCCTGTGGTACACCACTGGTCACAGGCTTCCAATTGCAAAAACAGCCCTCGACCATCACCCTCTGCCTCCTGCCACTAAGCCAATTTTGGATCCAATTTGCCAAATTGCCCTGGATCCCATGGGCTTTTACCTTCTTAACCAATCTCCCATGCGGGGCCTTATCAAAAGCCTTACTGAAGTCCATGTAGACGACATCTACTGCTTTACCCTCATCTATACATCTAGTCACCTCCTCGAAAAACTCCCCCTGACAAAGCCATGCTGACTAATCCCTGATTAATCCCTGCCTCTCCAAATGGAGATTAATCCTGTCCCTCAGAATTTTTTCCAATATTTTCCTAACCACTGATGTTAGACTCACTGGCCTGTAATTACCGGGTTTATCCCTGCTACCCTTCTTGAATAATGGTACCACATTCGCGGTCCTCCAGTCCTCTGGTACCTCTCCTTTTCTGTCTCTATCTGCATGTGTGTTTATCGCGTACGCAGGCTAGCTTGGTCGCGTCACATATTCGTAGTAGTTTTAACCGATTTGGATTTTTCCAGTTAATAAACTTACACCTTTCTTGTTTAATTCTAAGAAAACCTGTCTGGTTGATTTCTCTGCCTTACAATTGGAGAGCAGTGAATAAGGATTCGCTGAGGGGGGGGAGCTAAAAACACAATGTTTTAAAAATTAAACCCTGTTGCGATCAAAGCAGGCAAAGGCTGAGGGGGCACACCTAGACCCCTTTCTCACCTGGTCGTAACGAGTGTCTTTAACATAGCAAACATTCCAAGATGCTTCACAGGAATGCTATGAAGCAAAATTTGACATTATGCCACTTAAGGAGATATTAGCGCAGGGAGTGAAAAGCTTGATCTAAGATCCAGGTTTTAAGCAGAGTCTTAAAGGAGGAGAAATAGATAGAGAGGTGGAGAGGTTTAGGGAGGAATTCCATAGCTTAGGGCCCAGGCAGCTAAAGGCATGGCCGCCAATGGTGGAGCGATGGAAATCAGGGATACTCAAGAGGCCAGAACTGGAGAAGCACAGAGATCTCGGAGAGTTATGGGGTTGGAGGAGATTACAGAGATAAGGAGGGTCAAGGCAATGGAGGAATTCGAAAACAAGGATTAGAATTTTCAAATTAAAGTATTATTTAATGGGGAGCCAGTCAAGAGAGAGATGAGGAGAAATGTTTTTTGTTCAGTGAGTTATGATGACCTGGAACGCACTGTCTGAAACGGCAGTAGAAGCAGATTCAATAGTAACTTCCAAAAGGGAATTGGATATAGTTGAAAAGTAAAAGTCTGCAGGGTGATGGGAAAAGGGCAGGGGGATGGATTGGGATTAACTGGACAGCTCTTTCAAATGAGCTGCCAAAAGCACAATGGGCCGAATGGCCTCCTTCTGTCTGATTTGATTCTATACTATTTCAGAAAATAATTATTGGATAGACGTTTGTGTCTCCAAGTTTGTGACATAACCCGAACCGAATGGAGTTCTCCACAGCGACTCGTTTGTTGATCTCGGTCTCTGTGCTTGACAGCAATTTTTACATTCCAGAACAGTATGTATCGGGAAAGAGTGAACAGGCTGGAGCATTTTTCTTTCAAAAAGAGAAAGCTCAGAGATGACCTGATAGAGGTCTTTAAGACTATGAATGCGTTGAACAAGGCAGATGTGGAGAGAATGTTTTTGGAAGAATCCAAAACGAGGGGCCATAAATACCAAATAGTGACTAATAAATCCAATAAGGAAATAAGGAGAAATTTCCTTATCCAGAGAATGTTTAGAATGAGGAACTCACTACCTCACAAAGTGACTGAAGGTAATAGCTTAGATGCTTTCGAAAGGAAATTAGATGAGTACAGGAGAGAAAAGGGAATAGAAAGATGTGCTGAAAGGCTGAGATGAGGGAGATGGAATGGGAGGGGGCTTGTGTGGAGTAAAAACACCTGCCACTCCCTGGTGTGCAGCAAGGTTAGACTCAGACCAAAGAAGTTGCATCATTCCAAGCAGAAGGGCCACCCGCGCATCAACACGAGCAGAATTTCTCACCCACAGCTGTTACAAAAATTTCTAAATTCACTTGTAAGAGCCCTTCAAAACACTCCCACAGGGGATGCTGAGACCAAGTGGGCCCACATCAGAGACGCCATCTATGAGTCAGCTTTGACCACCTACGGCAAAAGTGCGAAGAGAAATGCAGACTGGTTTCAATCTCATAATGAAGAGCTGGAACCTGTCATAGCCGCTAAGCGCATTGCACTTTTGAACTACAAGAAAGCCCCCAGCGATTTAACATCCGCAGCACTTAAAGCAGCCAGAAGTACTGCACAAAGAACAGCTAGGCGTTGCGCAAACGACTACTGGCAACACCTATGCAGTCATATTCAGCTGGCCTCAGACACCGGAAACATCAGAGGAATGTATGATGGCATGAAGAGAGCTCTTGGGCCAACCATCAAGAAGATCACCCCCCTCAAATCTAAATCGGGGGACATAATCACTGACCAACGCAAACAGATGGACCGCTGGGTTGAGCACTACCTAGAACTGTACTCCAGGGAGAATGCTGTCACTGAGACTGCCCTCAATGCAGCCCAGCCTCTACCAGTCATGGATGAGCTGGACATACAGCCAACCAAATCGGAACTCAGTGATGCCATTGATTCCCTAGCCAGCGGAAAAGCCCCTGGGAAGGACAGCATTACCCCTGAAATAATCAAGAGTGCCAAGCCTGCTATACTCTCAGCACTACATGAACTGCTATGCCTGTGCTGGGACGAGGGAGCAGTACCCCAGGACATGCGCGATGCCAACATCATCACCCTCTATAAAAACAAAGGTGACCGCGGTGACTGCAACAACTACCGTGGAATCTCCCTGCTCAGCATAGTGGGGAAAGTCTTTGCTCGAGTCGCTCTGAACAGGCTCCAGAAGCTGGCCGAGCGCGTCTACCCTGAGGCACAGTGTGGCTTTCGTGCAGAGAGATCGACTATTGACATGCTGTTCTCCCTTCGTCAGCTACAGGAGAAATGCCGTGAACAGCAGATGCCCCTCTACATTGCTTTCATTGATCTCACCAAAGCCTTTGACCTCGTCAGCAGACGTGGTCTCTTCAGACTACT
Organism: Heterodontus francisci; assembly: GCF_036365525.1. Lineage (NCBI taxonomy): Eukaryota > Metazoa > Chordata > Chondrichthyes > Heterodontiformes > Heterodontidae > Heterodontus > Heterodontus francisci. The sequence continues at coordinate 13,165,089 of NC_090375.1, read as the reverse complement.
AGAAAAGATCGGATGTCCACCAAAGCTACTAAGTATCATCACCTCATTCCATGACAATATGAAAGGCACAATTCAACATGGTGGCTCCTCATCAGAGCCCTTTCCTATCCTGAGTGGTGTGAAACAGGGCTGTGTTCTCGCACCCACACTTTTTGGGATTTTCTTCTCCCTGCTGCTTTCACATGCGTTCAAATCCTCTGAAGAAGGAATTTTCCTCCACACAAGATCAGGGGGCAGGTTGTTCAACCTTGCCCGTCTAAGAGCGAAGTCCAAAGTACGGAAAGTCCTCATCAGAGAACTCCTCTTTGCTGACGATGCTGCTTTAACATCTCACACTGAAGAATGCCTGCAGAGTCTCATCGACAGGTTTGCGTCTGCCTGCAATGAATTTGGCCTAACCATCAGCCTCAAGAAAACGAACATCATGGGGCAGGATGTCAGAAATGCTCCATCCATCAATATTGGCGACCACGCTCTGGAAGTGGTTCAAGAGTTCACCTACCTAGGCTCAACTATCACCAGTAACCTGTCTCTAGATGCAGAAATCAACAAGCGCATGGGTAAGGCTTCCACTGCTATGTTCAGACTGGCCAAGAGAGTGTGGGAAAATGGCGCACTGACACGGAACACAAAAGTCCGAGTGTATCAGGCCTGTGTCCTCAGTACCTTGCTCTACGGCAGCGAGGCCTGGACAACGTATGCCAGCCAAGAGCGACGTCTCAATTCATTCGATCTTCGCTGCCTTCGGAGAATACTTGGCATCAGGTGGCAGGACTATATCTCCAACACAGAAGTCCTTGAAGCGGCCAACATCCCCAGCTTATACACACTACTGAGTCAGCGGCGCTTGAGATGGCTTGGCCATGTGAGCCGCATGGAAGATGGCAGGATCCCCAAAGACACATTGTACAGCGAGCTCGCCACTGGTATCAGACCCACCGGCCGTCCATGTCTCCGTTATAAAGACGTCTGCAAACGCGACATGAAATCGTGTGACATTGATCACAAGTCGTGGGAGTCAGTTGCCAGCATTCGCCAGAGCTGGCGGGCAGCCATAAAGACAGGGCTAAATTGTGGCGAGTCGAAGAGACTTAGTAGTTGGCAGGAAAAAAGACAGAGGCGCAAGGGGAGAGCCAACTGTGCAACAGCCCCAACAAACAAATTTCTCTGCAGCACCTGTGGAAGAGCCTGTCACTCCAGAATTGGCCTTTATAGCCACTCCAGGCGCTGCTTCACAAACCACTGACCACCTCCAGGCGCGTATCCATTGTCTCTCGAGATAAGGAGGCCCAAAAGAAGTATAAATGGGTGGTTGATGGTCGGCATGGACTCAGTGGGCTGGAGGGCCTGTTTCGGTGCTATATCTCTCTATGCCTCTAAAACTGTTAAGTGGCAGTTGAAAGGCATTTAGGAATTAATTGAAATAAAAACAAGAAATGCTGGAACCACTCAGCAGGTCTGGCAGCATCTGTGGAAAGAGAAGCAGAGTTAACATTTCGGGTTGGTGACCCTTCTTCACTGACCCGAAACGTTAACTCTGCTTCTCTTTCCACAGATGCTGGCAGACCTGCTGAGTGAATCCAACATTTCTTGTTTTTATTTCAGATTTCCAGCATCTGCAGTATTTTGCTTTTATTATAGGAATTAATTGAATATGACCCTGGGTTGCTGTGAGAACATCACTGAAAGGTTGGAACTCTTGCGATTTACCTCATCAGAATTGGAAGAAACTCTCAAAGCCCTTACTTGGAAGAATAAATGAGCTGGATGGAGGCCAAGAGAGAGCAATTGCAATTGATCTATTGAAGTTATGAGATATTTTAAAAATGTATTCTTAGGATCCCTAATTATCCTTGAGAAGGTGGCGATGAGCTGCCTTGAACCACTGCAGTCCTTGGGGTGTAGGTACACCCACGGTGCTGTTAGGAACGGAGTTCCAGGATTTTGACCCAGCGACAATGGGTCAAAATGGCGATATAATTCCAAGTCAGGATGATGTGTGGCTTGCAGGGGAACTTGCAGATCATAGATTCAGAGTCACTTATGGCACAAAAGATGGCCATTTGGCCCATCTAGTCCATGCCAGCTCTCCACAGAGCTATGCAGTCAGTCCCACTTCCCCAGCTCGATCCCCACAGCCTGCAAGTCGATTTCTCTCACGTGACCATCCAACCTCCTCTTGAAGCTATTGATCGTCTCTGCTTCCACCACCCTTGCGGACAGCGAGTTCCCATTCGCCAGCTGCCCTTGTCCTTCTAGGCGGTAGATATCTCTGGTTTGGAAGGTGCTGTCTGAGGAACCTTTCCAAGTAGCTACAGTACATCTTTTAGATGGTACATACTGCTGCAATGGTGCATTGATGGTGGAGGGAGGAGATGATTAAGGTGGTGAATGGGGTGTCAATCAAGTGGGTTGCTTTGCCCTTGACAAGCCAAATGTTCTTGCACTATAGTTTTATGTTCTTGTGAGCTGTGCATAGATAGGGAAGACAGATCTAGGTGGTCTAAATCCCAGTGGCATGTAGGTATGTGGTGGAAACCAGTTTAATCTTCATTTTCCACTCAGAAGAGTCATTTATGGTACAGAAGGAGGCCATTCGGCCCATCGAGTCCATGCCGACTCTCCAGCAATCCAATCAGTTCCATTTCATCACTTTCTCCCAATAGCCCTTCGGGCTTGTTTTTTTTAAAGTGTCCATGTAATTTCCTTTTGAAATCATTCATCACATCTGCTTCCACCACCCTTGTAGGCAGCAAGTTCCAGGTCATTGCCATTCACTATGTAAATTTAAAAAAAGTTCTTCCTCACATTGCCCCTGCAGCTTTTGCCCAAAACCTTCAATCTGTGTCCCCTAGTCAAAGAACAAAGAACAGTACAGCACAGGAACAGGCCATTCGGCCCTCCAAGCTTGCGCCGATCTTGATGCCTGCCTAAACTAACACCTTCTGCACTTCCGGGGCCCATATCCCTCTATTCCCTTCCTATTCATGTATTTGTCAAGATGTCTCTTAAACGTCACTATCGTACCTGCTTCCACCACCTCCCCTGGCAGCAAGTTCCAGGCACTCACCACCCTCTGTGTAAAAAACTTGCCTCGCACATCCCCTCTAAACTTTGCCCCTCGCACCTTAAACCTATGTCCCCTAGTAACTGACTCTTCCACCCTGGGAAAAAGCTTCTGACTATCCACTCTGTCCATGCTGCTCATAACTTTGTAAACCTCTATCATGTCGCCCCTCCACCTCCGTCGTTCCAGTGAAAACAATCCGAGTTTTTCCAACCTCTCCTCATAGCTAATGCCCTCCAGACCAGGCAACATCCTGGTAAACCTCCTCTGTACCCTCTCCAAAGCCTCCATGTCCTTCTGGTAGTGTGGTGACCAGAATTGCACGCAATATTCTAAGTGTGGCCTAACTAAGGTTCTGTACAGCTGCAACATGACTTGCCAATTTTTATACTCTATGCCCCGACCGATGAAGGCAAGCATGCCATATGCCTTCTTGACTACCTTATCCACCTGCGTTGCCACTTTCAGTGACCTGTGGATCTGTACGTCCAGATCTCTCTGCCTGTCAATACTCCTAAGGGTTCTGCCATTTACTGTATACTTCCCACCTGCATTAGACCTTCCAAAATGCATTACCTCACATTGGTCTGGATTAAACTCCATCTGCCATTTCTCCGCCCAAGTCTCCAACCGATCTATATCCTGCTGTATCCTCTGACAATCCTCATCATTATCCACAACTCCACCAACCTTTGTGTCGTCCACAAACTTACTAATCAGACCAACTACATTTTCCTCCAAATCATTTATATATACTACAAACAGCAAAGGTCCCAGCACTGATCCCTGCGGAACACCACTAGTCACATCCCTCCATTCAGAAAAACACCCATCCACTGATACCCTCTGTCTTCTGTGACTGAGCCAGTTCTGTATCCATCTTGCCAGCTCACCTCTGATCCCGTGTGACTTCACCTTTTGCACCAGTCTGCCATGCGGGACCTTGTCAAAGGCTTTACTAAAGTCCATATAGACAACATCCACCGCCCTTCCCTCATCAATCATCTTCGTCACTTCCTCAAAAAACTCAATCAAATTAGTAAGACACGACCTCCCCTTTACAAAACCATGCTGTCTCTCGCTAATAAGTTTGTTTGTTTCCAAATGGGAGTAAATCCTGTCCCAAAGAATCCTCTCTAATAGTTTCCCTCCCACTGACGTAAGGCTCACCGGCCTATAATTTCCTGGATTATCCTTACCACCCTTCTTAAACAAAGGAACAACATTGGCTATTCTCCAGTCCTCTGGGACCTCACCTGTAGCCAATGAGGATGCAAAGATTTCTGTCAAGGCCCCAGCAATTTCTTCCCTTGCCTCCCTCAGTATTCTAGGGTAGATCCCATCAGGCCCTGGGGACTTATCTACCTTAATGCTTTGCAAGACACCCAACACCTCCTCCTTTTTGATAATGAGATGACTGAGACTATCTGCACTCCCTTCCCTAGGCTCATCATCCACCAAGTCCTTCTCCTTGGTGAATACTGATGCAAAGTACTCATTTAGCACCTCGCCCATTTCCTCTGGCTCCACGCATAGATTCCCATCTCTGTCCTTGAGTGGGCCGACCCTTTCCCTGGTTACCCTCTTGCTCTTTATATATGTATAAAAAGCCTTGGGATTTTCCTTAATCCTGTTTGCCAATGACTTTTCATGACCCCTTTTAGCTCTCCTAACTCCTTGCTTAAGTTCCTTCCTACTGTCTTTATATTCCTCAAGTGCTTCATCTGTTCCTAGCCTTCCAGCCCTTACAAATGTTTCCTTTTTCTTTTTGACTCGGCTCACAATATCCCGTGTTATCCAAGCTTCCCGAAACTTGCCAAACTTGTCTTTCTTCCTCACGGGAACATGCTGGTCCTGGATTCTAATCAGCTGACGTTTGAAAGACTCCCACATGTCAGATGTTGATTTACCCTCAAACAGCCGCCCCCAATCTAAATTCTTCAGTTCCTGTCTAATATTGTTATAATTAGCCTTCCCCCAATTTAGCACCTTCACCCGAGGACTACTCTTATCCTTATCCACAAGTACCTTAAAACCTATGGAATTATGGTCCTTGTACCATCAGCTAATGGGAGCAGCTTTTCTCTGTCTATCTTTTCTAAACTTGTCATAATCTTGTACACCTCTATCAAATCTCCCCTCAATCTACTTTGCTCCAGGGAGAACAAACCCAGCTTCTCCAACCAAACCTTGTAACTAAAATCTCCCAACCCTGGAACCATTCTGGTAAATCTCCTCTGCACCCTCTCGAGGACCCTCACATCCTTCCTAAAGTGTGGTGACCAGATCTGGATATACTGTAATACTCTAGTTGGGGCCTAACCAGAGCTTTATAAAGGTTCAGCATAACTTCCCTGCTTTTGCACTCAATGCTTCCATTTATGAAGCCCAAGATCCCATATGATTTACTAACCACTCTCTCAATATGCCCTGCTACCTTCAAAGATTGATGCACATGAACCCCCAGGTCTCTCTGTTCCTACACACTCTTTAGAACTGTGCCATTAAGTCTATATTGCCACTCCCTATTCCTTCTGCCAAAATGCATCACCTCGCACATCTTTGTATTAAATTGCATGTGCCACCTCTCTGCCCATTCTGCTAGCCTATCTATGCCCTATTGCAGTCGATTTGTATCATCCTTACTGTTTACCACACCTCCAAATTTGTTATTAGCAAATTTTCAAATTTTACTCTATTCCAATGTCCAAGTCATTTTTATATATGTCAAAAAAGCACTGAACCTTGGGGAACACAACTGTCTACCATCCTCCAGTCCAAAAAAAACAACCATTTACCATGACTCACTGTTTTCTGCCCTTAAGCCAGTTTTTAATCCAAGATGACACTGACCCTCTTATTCCATGAGCCTCAATTGTGTTAACCAGACTTTTATGTGGTAATTTGGGATTTAAGAAAGCGCTTGACACATAGACAACATCCACCGCATTCCCTTCATCAAACTTCTCTGTTACTTCATCAAAAAATTGAATTAGATTAGTCAAGCATGATCTGCCTTTTACAAATCTAGGCTGGCTATCCTTATTTAAATCAAACCTCTCCAAATGTCTTGATTTTTTTTCCCCCCTGATTATTGTTTCTAAAACTTTACCCACCACTGATGTTAAACTGACTGGCCTGTAGATACTAGGAAAGTCCTTACACCCTTTCTTGTATCAGGGTGCCACATTTGACACTCTCTAATCCTCTGGCACCTCCCCAAAGTTGAATCAAGTACTATGCGATTTTATATTCCTTTTTAACTTGATCCCATAGCTACAACAGTTCTTTACATTGAAAAGTCCCATTCCGATTGCACTGGTCTTGAGGATGAAGGCAAGTATTGCATGCCCTAAGCACTGACCAACTTGTATCATAGAAAATTTATGGCACAGAAGGAGGCCATTCAGCCCATTGTACATGTGCAGGCTGAAAAAGAGCTAACCAGCCTAATCCAACTTTGCCAGCTCTTGGTACATAGCCCTGCAGGTTACGGCACGTCAAGGGCATATCCAAGTATTTTTTAAATGCACTGAGAGTTTCTGCCTCTTGCAGTCTTTCAGGCAGTGAGTTCCAGATCCTGAACAACCTCTGGGTGAAAAAAAATCCTCCTCAATTCCCCTCGAATCCTTCTACCAATTACTTTAAATCTATGCCCCCTAGTTATTGATCTTTCTGCCAAAGCAAATAGGTCCTTCCTATCCACTCTATATTGGTCCCTTGTGGTTTTGAATTTTGCACAAGAATTACGCACGTAAATTCCTGCAGCACGCATTAAAGAAAATGCATGTCGAGCAGGTGTGAAAAATGTTGAACTATTCATTTTATTAAACCGGATTTGACAAATGGCTTACTTGTAGTGAAACAAAACGTACAGCCAGCAGCAGAAGGAAGTAAATACCTTGCTGATAAGGAATAGGCTTTCATTAATTAAGAAATGGCACTGAAAGTCATTCTGAATTAAGCATAAAAGTGAAATAAGCAAATACTCCAATGGACATAATGCTTCCTGTGTTACAGGATTACTGGGTTACTGTGGTACGGCAGAATTATTGTGTGGGGAAGGCAGATAGCCAAGATTGTACTGTAGTTACTGTGAGATGGCTGGATAATGTGCTGTTCTGTTTAATTATTTGAGAAATATAAAGTATGAAAATACTTCAGAAAGTGAAATGTATGGAATGGACTTCATGCAGTAAACTGTAGATGGCCAGTGAATCAATTGAGCCTGGGGAGAGGACAAATGACAATGGCCTTCTCTTATTTCATGTTGTCCTCTGTTATTGTCTCTCTTATTTAGAGAGGAAGAAAAGTGAATATGACTTTCTTGGCGTTAACTGATTAGCTTATTGTTCTCAGACCACAGAGAGCTTGTTTCAAACCTATTTCATACAGAGAGGATGACCATCTCCTTTCTTAAATTAGCTTGTAAGGTTCCCATGTGAACCTCGAACATAATGGGTGCAGATTCACAACCGCAACTGCATTTATATAGCGCCTTAAAGTTGTAAACCGTCCCAAGGCACTTCGCAGGAGCATTATACGAATTTTGATATGGAGATATTGGGACAGGTGACCAAAAGCCTGGTCAAAGAAGGAGATTTTAAGGAGCACCTTAAAGGAAGAGAAAGAGGTAAATAGGAGGTGAGGTTTAGGGAGGGAATTGCACAGCTTAGGACCTTGATAGTTGAAGGCAAAGCCATCAATGGTGGAGCGATTAAACCATAGACAAGTTAAGGCACAGAAAGAGGTCATTCAGCTCATCGTGTCTGGGCTAGCTGAAAAAACTAACCGCCCAATCTAACCCCACCTTCCAGCACCTGGTCCGTAGCCTTGCAGGTTACAGCACTTCAGGTGCATGTCCAGGTACCTTTCAAATGAGTTGAGGGTTTCTGCCTCCACCACCATTCCTGGCAGTGAATTCCAGACACCCAACACCCTCTGGGTCAAAATGTTTTTCCTCATGTCCCCTCTAATCCTTCTACCAATCACCTTAAATCTGTGCCCCCTGGTAATTGACCTCTCCGCTAAGGGAAACGGGTCCTTCCTGTCTACTCTATCTAGGCCCCTCATAATTTTGTACACCACCATTAAGTCTCTCCTCAGCTTCCTCTATTCTAAGGAAAACAACCCTAGCCGATCCAATCTCTCCTCATAGCTGCGATTTTCGAGCCCAGGCAACATTCTTGTAAATCTCCTCTGTATTGTCTCCAGAGCAATTATGTCCTTCCTGTAATGTGGTGACCAGAACTGTACGCAATACTCCAGCTGTGGCCTAACCAGCGTTTTATACAGTTCCAGCATTACTTCCCAACTTTTGTATTCTATACCTCGGCCAATAAAGGAAAGCATTCCATATGCCTTCTTCACCACTCTATCTACCTGTCCTGCCACCTTTAGGAACCTGTGGACATGCACTCCAAGGTCTCTCACTTCTTCTACCCCTCTCAATATCCTCCCGTTTATTGTGTATTCCCTCGCTTTGTTTGCTCTCCCTAAATGCATTACCTCACACTTCTCCGGATTGAATTCCATTTGCCATTTTTATCCACTCAACCAAACCATTGATATCATTCTGAAGTCTACAGCTATCCTCTTCACTATCAACTACATGGACAATTTTTGTGTCATTTGCAAATTTCCCAATCATGCCTCCCACATTTAAGTCCAAATCATTAATATATACCACAAACAGCAAGGGACCCAACACTGAGCCCTGTGGAACACCACTAGAAACCCCCTTTCATTTGCAAAAACATTTGTTGACCATTACACTTTGTTTCCTGTCACTGAGCCAATTTTGGGTCCAACTTGCCAGATTACCCTGTATCCCATGGGCTTTTACTTTTCTGACTAGTCTGCCATGTGGGACCTTGTCAAATGCCTTACTAAAATCCACGTAGACCACATCCACTGCACTACCCTCATCAATCCTCCTTGTTACTTCCTCAAAAAACTCAATTAAATTAGTAAGACACGACCTTCCCTTAACAAATCCATGCTGACTATCCCTGATTAATCCATGCCTTTCGAAGTGCCAGTTTATCCTGTCTCTCAGAATTGATTCAAATAATTTGCCCACCACTGAGGTCAGACTGACCAACCTATAATTATTTGATCTATCCCTCACACCTTTTTTAAACAATGGTGCAACGTTTGCAGACCTCTCATCCTCTGATACCTTGCCTGTATCTAGTGAGGATTTGAAGATGATCCTCAGAGCATCCGTTATTTCCTCCCTGGCTTCCTTTAACAGCCTGGGATACAATCCATCTGCCCCTGGTGACTTATCCACTTTCAAGGATGTCAGTTATTCTAGTACTTCCTCTCTCATTATGCTTACTGAATTTAATATCTCAAACTCCTCTTTAACTACAATGTCTGCATCATCCCACTCCTTTGTGAAGACAAAGACTCTTGGCATTTCTTCACGGACGAAGATTTTGGGAAGGATGTAGTCATCGGTTGCAGGCCCACTGGTGGCTAATCAGCCTATCCGTTACCGGCAGATGCTCCCACAGCGATTGTGTAGTCGCTGCTGGGGGCAATTGGATCCATCCTTCTCCTCCTTTTCTCTTTCTTGCTGGTTCTTCGCTCAGTCTCAAAGGTGTCTGTAGCCCTCCTGATGTAGCATCTCCAGGCATCACGATCTATGGCCTGCGCTTCCCACTGACGATGGTCGATGTGGCACACAGAGGGGGACTTCTTCAGGGAGTCCTTAAAACATTTGTAGGGGGCCCCTCTGTTCCTTTACCTGACGTCAGCTCTCCATACAACGCGATCTTGGGCAGGCGACGTCCATCCAGGCAACGTGACCCGCCCAACGCTGTTGGCTTTGCAGGAGGATGGCCTCAATGATGGTGATGTTGGCTGTTTCCAGGACTTCAATGTTTGAGATCCAGTCCTGCCGGCGGATCTTGAGGATGCTGTGGAGGCAGCGCTCTTGGAAGCCTCTAGAAGGCGTACATGATTGCGGTATAGGACCCATGACTCAGCACCATACAGAAGGGTGGTGAGGACTGTGGCTTTGTACACTTTGAGTTTGGTCTGTGCTCTGAGGCTGTAGTTGCTCCACACACGTACTCAGTACAAAGTACTCATTAAGAACCCTGCCCACATCTTCTGCATCCATGCAGAAGTTACCATGTACATCTATGATAGGTCCTACCCTTTCCTAGTTATTCTCTTGCTCTTAATGTACTGCTAAAATCTAGGAAAACCCAAAGATGTTTTACCGGCCAATATTTCTTCTTGTCCTCTTTTTGCTTTCCTAATTTCCTTTTTTATTTCACCCCTGCACTTTCTATATTCTCTAGGTTTTCTAAAGTATTAAGTTTGTTGTCACTGTCATAAGCTTTCTTTTTCTGCTTTATCTTACCCTGTATGCTTCTGGATAACCAGGGGGCTCTAGATTCATCAGCACCATCCTTTATCTTTGTGGGGACATAGAGTCATAGAGTTATACAGCACAGAAACAGGCCCTTCGGCCCATCGTGTCTGTGCTGACCATACAAGCACCTATCTATTCTAAACCCATTTTTCAGCACTTGGCCCGTAGCCTTCTATGCTATAGCGTTTCGAGTGCTCATCTAAATACTTCTTAAATGTTGTGATGGTTCCTGCCTCTACCACCCCTTCATGCAGTGTGTTCCAGATTCCAACCACCCTCTGGGTGAAAAATGTTTTCCTCAAATCCCCTCTAAAACTCCTGCCCCTTTCCTTAAATCTATGCCGCCTGGTTATTGACCCCTCCGCTAAGGGAAAAGGTTTCTTCCTACCAATGCACCTCATAATTTTGCATACCTCAATCAGGTCCCCCCTCAACCTTCTTTGCTCCAAGGAAAACAATCCTAGCCTATCCAGTCTCTCTTCATAGCTGAAATGCTCCAGCCCAGGCAACATCCTGGTGAATCTCCTCTGCATCCTCTCCAGTGCAATCACATCCTTCTATAGTGTGGTGACCAGAACTGAACACAGTACTCCAGCTGTGACTTAACTAGCGGTTCATACAACTCCATCATAACCTCCCTGCCCTTATATTCTATGCCTCGGCTAATAAAGGCAAGTATCCCATATGCCTTCCTAACCACCTTATCTACCTGTGCTGCTGCCTTCAGTGATGTATGGAGAAGTACACCAAGGTCCCTCTGACCCTCTGTACTTCCTAGGGTCATGTCTACGTAGATATGTCAACACTGTACCTGTAGAATCTCACTTTTGAATGCCTCTAGTTCACCACTGATTTTCCTTCAAGTAGCTGCATCCAGTCCACTTTCGCTGGATCACCTCTCAGCTTTGTGAAATTTGCCTTTCATAAGAACATAAGAAATAGGAGCAGGAGTAGGCCATTCAGCACCCCAAGCCTACCCCGCCATTCAATAAGATCATGACTGATCTGCCCCAGACCTCAACTCCTCTTTCGTGCCAGCTCCTCATCCAAGAGAATGAGGATGTAGATATGGAACTCAGAGAGAGAGACTGTGAGGTTATTGAGCAACTTGTCATAGGGAGTGACAAGGTATTGGAGGTTTTGGCAGACTTAAAAGTGGACAAATCTCCAGGTCCGGATGATTTGTGTCCCAGGATGCTGTGGGAGGCGAGGGTGGAGATTGCAGACCCTAATTTTTAATTCCTCTCTGGCCACGGGGGAGGTGTCAGAGGAATGTTGAACAGCTAATGTGGTCCCACTATTTAAGAAAGGTTGTAGAGATAAGCCAGGGAACTACAGACCAGTGAGTCTCAGTGGAAACTATTGGAGAAAATTCTGAAGGAGAGAATCTATCTCCACTTGGAGAGGCAAAATTTGATTAGGAATAGTCAGCATGGCTTTGTCAGAGGGAGGTCATGCCTAACAAATTTGATTGAATTTTTTGAGCATGTGACCAGGTGTGTAGATGAGGGTAGTGCAGTTGATGTAGTTTACATGGATTTCAGCAAAGCCTTTGACAAGGTCCCACACGGGAGACTTAACAAGACAGCAAATGCACATGGGATACAGGGTAACTTGATAAGGTGGATTCAAAATTGTCTTAGCTGTAGGAGACAGAGAGTGATGACAGACGGCTGTTTTAGTGATTGGAAGCCAGTGTCCAGTGGCGTACCACAGGGATCTGTGCCGGGTCCCCTATTGTTTGTCATTTATATAAATCACATAGATGACTATGTGGGGGGTAGGATCAGTAAGTTAGCTGATGACACAAAGATTGGCCGAGTGGTTAACAATGAGGTTGAGTGTCTTAGGTTACAGGAAGATATAGACGGGATGGTCAAATGGGCAGAAAAGTGGCAGATGGTATTTAACTCTGAAAAGTGTGAGGTGACACACTTTGGGAGGAATAATGTGACATGGAAGTATTCTATGAATGGCCTGACACTGGGAAGTTCCGAGGAACAAAGGGACCTTGGCGTGTTTGTCCATAGATCTCTGAATGCAGAAGGGCAGGTTAATAGGGTGGTGAAAAAGGCATATGGGACACTTGCCTTTATCAATCGAGGCATAGATTACAAAAGCAGGGAGGTCATGTTGGAGTTGTATAGAACTTTGGTAAGGCCACAGCTGGAGTACTGTGTGCAATTCTGGTCGCCACATTATAGGAAGGATGTGATTGATTGGAGGGGATGCAGAGGCGATTCACCAGGATGTTGCCTGGGATGGAACATTTAAGCTATGAAGAGAGATTGGATAGTCTTGGGTTGTTTTCACTGGAGCAGAGAAGACTGAGGGGTGACCTGATCGAGGTGTACAAGATTCTGAGGGGCATGGATAGGGTGGATAGGGAGCAGCTGTTCCCCTTATTTGAAGGGTCTGTTACGAGCGGACACAAGTTTAAGGTGAGGGGCAGGAGGTTTAAGGGGGATTTGAGGAAGAACTTTTTTACCCAGAGGGTGGTGACGGTCTGGAATGCCCTGCCTGGGAGGGTGGTAGAGGCAGGTTGCCTCACATCCTTTAAAAAGTATCTGGATGAGCACTTGGCACATCATAACATTCAAGGCTATGGGCCAGGTGCTGGCAAATGGGATTAGGTAGACAGATCAGGTGTCTTTAATGCATCGGTGCAGACTCGATGGGCCGAAGGGCCTCTTCTGCACTGTATTATTCTGTGATTCTCATAGCTGTCAACTCCCCGATATTTCAAAAATCTTTCTACCTGCTCTTTAAATACTTTCAGTGATCTAGCCTCCACAACTCTCTCGGGTAGAGAATTCCGGACATTCACTACCCTCCGAGAGAAGAAATTCCTTCGCTTCTCAGTTTTAAATGAGAGTCCCCTTATTCTGTAACTATGTCCCCTAGTTCGAGATTCCCCCACTACATCTACCCTGTCAAGCCCTCTCAGAATCTTGTACAGTTCATTCTTCTAAAGTCTAATGAATAAAGGCCTAACCTGTTTAGCCATTCTTGATAAGACAACCCCTTCATCCCAAGAATCAGCCTCGTGAATCTTTTTTGAACTGCCTCCAATGCCAGTATATCCTTTCTTAAATACAGGGACCAGAATTGCATGCAGGGCTCCAGGTGCGGCCTCACCAACACCCTGTACAGTTGTAACAAGACTTCCCTATTTTTAAACTCCAACCCTCTAACAAGAAAAGCAAAAGTTCCATTTGTCTTCTTTATTACTTGCTGCACCTGCATGCTAACTTTTTGTGTTTCGTGCACGAGAACACCCAGATCCCTCGATGCTGCACTTTTTTGGGGTCTCTCTCCGTTTAAATAATAGTCTGCCTTTTGATTTTTCCTGACAAAGTGCAGGACCTCACACTTTCCTACATTAAACTCCATCTGCCAAGTTTTTGCCCACTCACTCAACAGAATCTACCACCCTTTCTTAAATAGTGGGACCAACAATAGCTGTTCTCCAGTCCTCTGGCCAGAGGAATTAAAAATTTGGGTCAGAGCCCCTGCAATCTCCACCCTCGCCTCCCACAGCATCAGGGACACAAATCATCTGGACCTGGAGATATGTCCACTTTTAAGCCTGCCAAAACCTCCAATACCTTGTCACTCCCTATGACAATTTTCTCAAGAACCTCACAGTCTCTCTCGCTGAGTTCCATATCTACATCCTCATTCTCTTGGGTGAAGACAGATGTGAAGTATTCGTTCAACACCAGACCAATGTCCTCTGGCTCCACCACAGATTTCCCCCTTGGTCCCTAATGGGTCCTACTCTTTAATAAAAGCAAAATACTGCGGATGCTGGAAATCTGAAATAAAAACAAGAAATGCTGGAACCACTCAGCAGGTCTGGCAGCATCTGTGAAAAGAGAAGCAGAGTTAACGTTTTGGGTCAGTGACCCTTCTTCGGAACTGACAAATATTAGAAAAGTCACAGGTTATAAGCAAGTGAAGTGGGGGTGGGGCAAGAGATAACAAAGGAGGTCTAGATTGGACCAGGCCACATAGCCGACCAAAAGGTCACGGAGCAAAGACAAACAATATGTTAATGGTGTGTTGAAAGACAAAGCATTAGTACAGATTAGGTGTTAATACACTGAATATTGAACAGCAGCAAGTGCAAACCTGAAAAAAAACAGCGGGTAAGCAAACTGAACAAACTAAGATGAAATGAAATAAATGCAGAAAAAAGATTGTAAAAAATGTAAAAAAGAATGTAAAAAAAAAGGAAGAAAAAAATAACTAAAAATGAAAGTAAAATGGGGGGCTGTCATGCTCTGAAATTATTGAACTCAATGTTCAGTCTAGCAGGCTGTAGTGTGCCTAATCGGTGGATGAGATGCTGTTCCTCGAGCTTGCGTTGATGTTCATTGGAACACTGCAGCAATCCCAGGACAGAGATGTGAGCATGAGAGCAGGGGGGAGTGTTGAAATGGCAAGCAACCGGAAGCTCAGGGTCCTGCTTGCGGACTGAGCGGAGATGTTCCGCAAAGCGGTCACCCAGTCTGCGCTTGGTCTCCCCAATGTAGAGGAGGCCACACTGTGCGCAGCGAATACAGTATACTACATTGAAAGAAGTACAAGTAAATCGCTGCTTCACCTGAAAGGAGTGTTTGGGGCCTGGGATAGTGAGGAGAGAGGAGGTAAATGGGCAGGTATTACACCTCTTGCGATTGCAGGGGAAGGTGCCATGGGACGGGGACGAGGTGGTGGGGGTAATGGAGGAGTGGACCAGGGTGTCGTGGAGGGAATGGTCCCTTCGGAATGCTGACAGGGGAAGGGAGGGGAAGATGCGACTGGTAGTGGCATCACGCTGGAGTTGGCGGAAATGGCAGAGGATGATCCTTTGGATATGGAGGCTGATGGGGTGAAAAGTGAGGACAGGGGGAACCCTGTCATGGTTCTGGGAGGGAGGGGAAGGGTGAGGGTAGAGGTGCAGGGAATGGGCCAGTCACGGATGAGGGCCCTGTCAACCACAGTGGGGGGAAATCCTCGGTTGAGGAAAAAGGAGGTCATATCAGAAGCACCGTCATGGAAGGTAGCATCATCAGAGCAGATGCGTCGGAGACTGAGAAACTGGGAGAATGGAATGGAGTCCTTACTGGAGGTAGGGTGTGAAGAAATGTAGTCGAGGAAGCTGTGGGAGTCGGTGGGCTTATAATGGATATTAGTAGACAACCTATCCCCAGAGATGGAGACAGAGAAGTCGAGGAAGGGAAGGGAAGTGTCAGAGATGGACCATGTAAAGGTGAGAGAAGGGTGGAAATTGGAAGCAAAGTTGATAAAGTTTTCCAGTTCGGGGCGGGAGCAGGAAACGGCACCAATACAGTCATCAATGTACCGGAAAAAGAGTTGGGGGAGGGGGCCTGAGTAGGACTGGACCAAAGAATGCTCGACGTATCCCACAAAAAGACAGGCATAACTAGGACCCATGCGGGTCCCCATAGCAACACCTTTTACTTGAAGGAGGGTCCTACTCTTTCCCTGGTTATCTTCTTCCCATTGATATACTTATAGAATACCTTGGGATTTTCCCTACTTTTACCAGCCTGAGCTTTCTCATATCCCCTCTTTGCTCTCCTAATTGCTTTCTTAAGCTCCATCCTACACTTTCTGTACTCCACTAATGCCTCCGTTGATTCGCTCACCTTGTCTTTGCTAAAAGCCTCTCTTTTCTTTCTCATCATACCCTGAATGTTTCTGGTCATCCATGGTTCTCTGGGCTTGTTGCTCCTACCTATTACCCTCGAGGGAACATGTTGGGCCTGTACCCTCCCCATTTCCTTTTTGAATGCCCCCCACTGCTCTTCTGTAGATTTCCGATAAGTAACTCTTTCCAGTCTACCTTGGCCAGATCCTGCCTTATTTCACTAAAATTCGCTCTCCCCCAATCCAAAACCTTTTTTTGCAACTTGTCTATTTCTTTCTCCATAACAAGATTAAATTGTACCATGTTATGGTCGCTGTCACCAAAATTCTCCCCCACCAACACATCAACCACCTGTCCGGCTTCATTCCCCAGAATTAGGTCCAGCACTGCACTCTCCCTTGTTGGATCCTCTACATATTGAGCTAAAAAGTTCTCCTGTATACATTTTAAGAACTCCACTCCATCGAAGCCCTTAACACGATGACTATCCCAATTAATGTTGGGAAAGTTGAAATCACCTAATATAATTACCCTATTATTATTTTTACACACCATTGT
Source organism: Heterodontus francisci (assembly GCF_036365525.1). Lineage (NCBI taxonomy): Eukaryota > Metazoa > Chordata > Chondrichthyes > Heterodontiformes > Heterodontidae > Heterodontus > Heterodontus francisci. The sequence continues at coordinate 13,148,415 of NC_090375.1, read as the reverse complement.
GACTTGCGCACATATTTGCTCCTCAATTTCCCGCTGACTATCTGGGGGTCTATAATAAACACCTAGCAATGTGGCTGTCCCTTTTTTATTCCTAAACTCTATCCATAAAGCTTCATTTGATGCCCCCTCCAAGATATCATCTCTCCTTACTGCAGTAAATGACTCCTTAACTAATATTGCAATGTCCCCTCCTCTTTTACCCCTTCCTCTGTCTCGCCTGAAGATTCTATATCCCGGGATATTGAGCTGCCAATCCTGTCCCTCTCTCAACCATGTCTCCGTGATGGCTACTATATCACAATTCCATGTGTCAATCCTTGCCCTTAATTCATTCGTTTTACCTGTATTACGCCTGGCGTTAAAGTAGAGGCTATCCATCCTGGTCTTACTCCCTTGAAACCTACTTCCGCTGTCTTCTTTCTGACTTGTTTGCTTTCCTGTGTTTAGCTGTGTCCCTATTCTGCTAGGAGTCTGCGTCCCCTCCCCGTGCCAAATTAGTTTAAACTCCTCCTTAAACAGCACTAGCAAACCCACCAGCAAGGATATTAGTCCCCCTCTGGTTCAGATGTAGACCGTCCCGCTTGTACAGGTCCCACCATCCCCAGAATTTAAATCTTTAGAAGACTGTTATAATTTTTTTTTAAATCAACTCAGTCTTGCTGAAACAATGACTTATAATTCAATCCAGTTTGAAAAATACCCACCAGGACTTACTCACCAGTCAGCTGTGCTCTTTGGAAACTCTCGGCTCCCCTCACGCTCTTTGAGGACAGGTAGGAAATGAAAGGAGCTCCTCGCTCCCTCCTCACCTAACTCCCTCAGTCACAAAACTCCCACTTTAGCACTCTAATGCAGCCCCAAGTCAGCACTCCAGTGCAAACGATCCCCTTGCAGGTTCCTTATGTCCTCATCACCACATGCCTTCCCACCTATTTTTGTATCGTCAGCAAATTTGGATATATTACACTCTGCCCCTCCTCCAAGTCATTAATATAGTTAGTAAATAATTGAAGCCTAGGACTGATATTTGTGGCACTCTACTAGTTACATTTTTCCAACCTGAAAAAGACCCATTAATCCCAATTCTCTGTCTTTTGTGAGTTAACCAATCCTCAATCCATGCTAATACATTACCCCCAATACCGTGAGCTCCTATCTTGTGCAATAATCTTTTATGTGGCACCTTATCGAATGCCTTCTGGAAATCTAAATACACTACATCTACCAGTTCCCCTTTATCAATGCTGCTTGTTATATCCTCAAAGAAATTTGTCAAACATGATTTCCCTTTCACAAAACCATGTTGACTCTGTTTGATTGTGTTAAGCTTTTCTAAATGTCCTGCTATTTCTTCCTTAATAATGGACTCTAGCATTTTCCCAAAGACCGATGTTAGGCTGACTGGCCTATAGTTTCCTGCTTTTTGTCTCCCTCCCTTCTTGAACAGGGGCATCACATTAGCGGTTTTCCAATCCGCTGGGAATCCAGTGAGTTCTGGAATATTTCAATCAATGCCTCCACTATCTCTGCAGTCACTTCCTTTCAACATTCCTTGGATGCAGGCCATCAGGTCCTGGCAACTTGTCTGCCTTTAGTCCCATTAGTTTGTCAAATACTTTGTCCCTCGTGATAGAGACTGTGGCAAGATCTTTCCTCCCATTAGCTCCTTGCTTATCTGATATCTGTGGGATGTTTATAGTGTCCTCTGCTGTGAAAATTGATGCAAAATATTGGTTTAAATTATCTGCCATTTCCCTGTTCCCCGTTATCAATTCTCCAGTCGCATCCTCCAAGGGTCCCATGCTCACTTTAGCTACTCCCCAATATAAAACTTTTACTCCTGTCCTATCCTTGTCCTTTTCCATAATAATGCTATATCTAACCGTATTATGGTCACTATCTCCAAAATGGTCACCCACTGCCACTTCATCCACTTATCCAGCTTAATTTCCTAAGACTAAGTCTAGAATTGCGCCCCTCTCGTTGGGCTCGTTACGTACTGACTAAAAAAGTTCTTTTGAATGCAGTTCATGAATTTTCTGCCATCTATGCCATTCAAACTGTTTGTATCCCAGTTGATATCCCAGTTTATATTAGGGAAGTTGAAATCCGCAACTATTATTGCCTTATAGTTTTTGCACTCAGAAATTTGTCCACATATTTGTTCTTCTATCTCCCTCTCACTATTTGGGGGTCTATAGTACACTCCTAGTAGTGTGGCTGCCCCTTTCTTTATTTCTGAGCTCAACCCATTTGGCCTCATTTGATGATTCATTTAGCATATCATCCCTCCTCACAGCTGTAATTGATTCTTTAACCAATAATGTTAGACCCCCTCATTTTTTAATCCCCCTCTCGATCCAGCCTGAAAACTCTATATCCGGGGATGTTGAGCTGCCATTTTTGCCCCTCTTTATGCCGAGTTTCCGTTATAGCAATGATATCATGTGTCTATATGTGCTTTCAGCTCATCGGCTTTTTTTGCTATACTTCTTGTATTTAAATAAATACCTTTTAACACTACCAAATTCCTGTGCTGCACACTTTTTAACCTTTGCTTCTTCTGTCTCTCCCAGAAGGTAAGTACTAAGGAGTTAGATATAGCTCTTGGGTTTAAAGGGATCAAAAGGTATGGGGAGAAAGCGGGAACAGGTTACTGAGTTGGATGATCAACCGTGATCATAATGAATGGCGGAGCAGGCGCGAAGGGCCGAATGGCCTACTCCTGCTCCTATTTTCTATGTTTTTATATGTTTCTGAGAATGCGCGGAGATCTCAGAGGGTTGTAGGACTGGAGGAGGTTACAGAGATAGGGAGGCGGATGAGACCACGGAGGGATTTGAAAACGAGGATGAGAATTTCAAAATCGTGGCAATGCGAGACCAGGAACTAATCAAGGTCTGTGAGCAAGGAAGGACAGTGCAAGCTTTTCCATAACCTGTCATTAATGTACAAACAATAGCGAGCTGTTGAAATTCTGAATAAAATTCTGAGGTGCATCTGAGTTTGCCTTTACATTTTGGTAGTTGTATTTCTGACCATGAAGCTGATGCTGCATGTTAAATTAAGACAAAGAATTTACACCAAAATCTAAAGAGGGTTACATAATAAAAGCAAAATACTGCAGATGCTGAAAATCTGAAATAAAAACAAACTGCTGGAAAAATCAGCAGGTCGGACCACATCTGTGGAGAGAGAAGCAGAGTTAACGTTTCAGGTCACTGACCTTTCATCAGAGCATGATTGGCACCCCATCCACCATATTCACTTCCTCCACCACTGGCGCACAGTGGCAGTAAGTGTGTACAATCTACAAGGTGCACTGCAACAACTCAGCAAGGGTCCTTCGACAGCACCTTCCAAACCTGCGACCTCTACCACCTAGAAGGACAAGGGCAGCAGATGCATGGGAACACCACCACCACCAATTTCCCCTCCAAGCTACACACCATCCTGACTGTTGCTGGGTTTAAAACCTGGAGCTCCCTTCCTAACAGCACTGTGGGCGTATGTTCACCACATGGACTGCAACGGTTCTAGAAGGTGGCTCACCGCTACCTTCTTGAGGTCAATTAGCGATGGGCAATAAATGCTGGCCTTGCTAGCAATGTCCAGTTCTGAAAATGAATTTTAAAAATGACTAAAAATCACAAATAATGGAAAGTAATTTATTGTGAATATTGCTCATATTGAAAGGTATATGCAGTTCAGGTTAGTGAGCAAAACAGTACAACTCCTTGAAAAGGAGTTTCTTAGTTAATATAAACAGAAAGTGCTGGACATACTCAGCATACTAGGCAACATCTGTCGAGAGAAAAACAGAGTTAACATTTCAGGTCAATGGCCTTTCATCAGAACTGATGGCAAGTTGACTGTTACATTCCCTACATTACAGCAGTGACTATGCTTCAGAACTGCTTCATTGGCTGTAAAGTACTTGGAGACCTCCGATGATCGTGAAAGTTGCTATGAAAATTCAAATCTGTTTTTTCTTTCTTTATAGGCTGGATGATTCCACTTGTGGGAGAGTCCAAAACTAGGGGTCATGAATAAATATAGAATGGTCACTAATAAATCCAATAGGGAATTCAGGAGGCACTTCTTTACCCAGAGAGCGGCAGAATGTGGAACTCACTACCACATGGAGTAGTTCAGGCAAATAGTATGGATGCATTTAAGGGGAAACTAGATAAATGCATGAGGGAGAAAAGAATATAAGGATAAGGATGAATTGATAGGGTGCAATGAAGAGAGGTGAGAGGAGGCTCGTGTGAGGCATAAGCAGCAGCATGGACCAGATGGCATGAATGTCCTGTTTCTGTACTGTAATTTATTTAGAGATACAGCACTGAAACAGGCCCTTCGGCCCACCAAGTCTGTGCTGACCAACAACCACCCATTTATACTAATACTACATTAATCCCATATTCACTACTACATCTCCACCATTCTCCTACCACCTACCTACACTAGGGGCAATTTACAATGGCCAATTTACCTATCAACCTGCAGGTCTTTGGCTGTGGGAGGAAACCAGAGCACCCGGCGGAAACCCACGCAGTCACAGGGAGAACTTACAAACTCTGCACAGGCAGTACCCAGGTCGCTGGAGCTGTGAGGCTGCGGTGCTAACCACTGCGCCATCCACAAGTTCGATGTAATATTAATGTAACTAGTCATAGCGAGAAAATACGTTAAGTATTACTTCCGTTCATTCCATTCACTTTAGATGTAGCAACAAAATGGTTAAACTCTCCTTTTGCTGTTTGTTAAATTACAATCTGTATTCATCATCTAACCTCCAATGCACTGTGAAAGACTTATTTCACTATACAGGGACCTGCTGCTTCCAGGTCTCTCTCTCTCAGTAAATAATCCGTGTTACATTCCCTGATGGCTACTGCAAAGTAAATTGAATTTGTTGCAATTCCTTGTACAATATATAGCACGTTGTGTAGTCTTTGCTTGAAACTGGTGGTGCATGGTATTTCAAATAAGTGTGAGAGGGGTAACGTTGGGGGTAACTCCCTAAGGGTTAGGAGGGTTAGTCTTGCTTGGCTGATAATATTGAGGTGCTTAAAAGGAAGATTAGCAGAAGTGTACTGTGAAGTTACCGATGTCTCAAAGGTCCATGTTTTATCACGATAAGGTGCAGCCTGACAATGTCGGAAAAGGAACATTTTTTTGGAACCTCAGCACAAAGAACAACTTACTAAGTGCGGTGAGGCTGTTTGGAAATATCTATCACTGCCTTAATGCCACGTCCTTGAGCCCAGATCTGAGAGAAAATCAGCTACTGTCCCAGGCAATATTTCTACTCTCCTTGTCAGCTTATAGCCTTGCAAAACTGAAAAGTCCAATCAGTGCTTTGGGTCACTGGGAAATGGATTCACATTAACAGAGGGAAAAGATGAAACTATTGAGTGTTGAGATATCTGAGATAAAAACAGGAAATTAAACGCTGGCTCATTCAGTAGCTGGGAGAGAAAATCGGATGCACAATTTTTATCCAACACACGGGAGTTTCTGCTTTGGGCACAGTTGGGAAATTGAGTGCAAGTTGCACTGTTTGGGTTGCAGTTCAAGTTTCCAATAAAATTAGTTAGCATAATCCCAAATTTAAAACCTTTCACGAGTCAGCAGAATCGGGAAACAGAATAGGAGGTAATTGCTCCTTTTCTTCCCATTAGAAAGTATGTGTTTCAGAGTGGTAACCTAATGTAGTTTCATTAATACAGTGAAAATGGGATGATCATGAAAAATAAGCATTTTTAATCAATGTCTAGTCCACAACCCATGAGTGTCTTGATTTAAAATCACTGAAAATGACTTCAGAAAACCCGTTCTGAACCATTTACTAGTTTCATTGCTGCACATTAGTCAGTTTCATAGTTAATTAAATATTTTATTATATGTAAAACCTTTTAAAATGTACCGACTAGTGAGGCTAAATTAAAGAGATGAGCTCAATTTGAAGAATGTTCCCAAATGGGCACGTTTGAGGGGAAACTCACTTAGCTTGTTATTTCGGTCTGGGGGTGGGGGGGTGGTGGGGGTGGGGGGGGGTGGTGGAGGTGTGGCACGGCCAGTGTTGTGGGCAGGGCTGGCTTTGGGTGAAATGATTTTAAAACCAAGGTCACGGAAACTTAATTTACGCTCAACATAACATGTTTAAAACTTCCGCAATCTGATGCAGTCAATTTTCAGCCGGATTGCATTGATCAAACCAGTGGAAGCTCTAACCCCTGCCGATGCACGGAAGCAAAAACTTTTAACTTTTGTTGCTCACTCAGATGCTGTGTAAGGATAGGGTAGGAACAGGAGGAGACCATTCAGCCCGTCGCGCCTGTTCCTCCATGCAGTGAGATTCTGTATATTTCCAATGCGCTGTTTTTATTTGTCACTAGCAGACTCATGGTGCACTGTTGGATGTTTTGTCAACCCATGCTCAAGTTTCCTGCAAATCTCATGAGAAAGTTCCCAAATGTAAACTAGGCATTAATCAACCTAAACAGTCTGAGCCTTGGGAAGTTCCAAAGCCGATACTATGGCAGGGTTTTCTCGTGGGCTTCGGGACCCCGACGTCGGGACCAAGCCTCTGCCTTGAGCCAGACTAGTGGCCGTATTTTCCCAGAGGTGGCCTTCTAATTGGATGGGTTCCTGATGCTGCTGACCCAATCATAGGGCCAGCAGCTCCAGACCCTGGGCAGCCCCAGCGGGAGACGTGGGCATCGCTGAAGCGAGTCTAATATTATGACACGACTGCTCAAGACAGAGCCCCCAATCAAAATATGATTCTGATTGTGGTGGGAGCAACGTACTGTCATTTCAGTCCCGTCACTCCACAGATCGCATAAAATATCTTTAAGCTTTCCCAAATCAAAGAAAGCCACAGCTGAATTGAAAAATCTATTAACCTCCAAATGAGGCGAACCCAAACCGTATCTTTAGATATCAACAAATTAACTGTTTATTTGAGAAAACTAAAAATCTTAAACACTACTAAGATAAAGACATTTAAAATTATTAATAATTATTAAGTCCTTGCAGATTTATGCTTCCTGACAAACAGTTCACTGAATCTAAGACCACTCGCAATCCTCCAGGGTCCAATGAGGTAAGGAAATCCAGTCCAACATCCAAAGCTTCAAACTCCTCTTCCTTCCAGCCATGACCACAGCAGATCAACAACTTGCAACCACTTTCAAAAGAATCAATCTGCCTTAACTTTTAGAATTTTGGGAGGTAAAAGATAACAGTTTAAATGCACTTCCTTTAGTTTAATTTGACTGAGAGATCTCTTCAGTTCATGCCGGCCCAGCTGTGTCTGTGTCTGTCTCTCAACTGTCTCTGCAAAAGCCAGTTTTCAAAAGTCAATCGCAACATTGTATATCCTGTTCTCAGTCTTTTATTTATTTTATTTTTAGAGATACAGCACTGAAACAGGCCCTTCAGCCCATCGAGTCTGTGCCAACTATCAACCACCCATTTATACTAATCCTACACTAATCCCATATTCCTACAACATCCCCACCTGTCCCTATATTCCCCTACCTCTACTAGGGGCAATTTATAATGGCCAATTTACCTATCAACTGCAAGTCTTTTGGTGGTGGGAGGAAACCGGAGCACCCGGCAAAACCCACACAGACACAGGGAGAACTTGCAAACTCCACACAGGCAGGACCCAGAATTGAACCCGGGGTCACTGGAGCTGTGAGGCTGCGGTGCTAACCACTGTGCCACTGTGCCGCCCTGAATGGCTGTATCCAGGACAACCAAGATGCACCTTTACTTCTGAAGCTTGCTGCTTTAAAGCAGTACTGATCCTTTGCTCTCTTAACGACAAACTATATTTTCTGAAAAAAACCCAACAGTATCATGACACTAAGAACATGCCCCGCTTGGGGGTGTAGAAATGTTTTGGAGAGGGGAAGGGGACAGGCTCCTCGTATTGCGGGGAAACCCCTCCAGTTGGATTTTTGGGGCCGTGGGGGCAGTCAATTAATTCAATGAATTATATAAATCTGGAATAAAAAGCTAGTCTCAGTAATGGTGCTATAACTATCATAGATTGTCATAAAAAAAAACATCTGCTGCATTAATTTCCTTTAGTGAAGGAAATCTGCCGTTCTTAACCGGTCTGGCCTACATGTGACTTCAGGTCCACAGCAATGTGGTTGACTCTTAACCACCCTCTGAAATGGCCCAGCAAGCCACTCAGTTGTATAAAACTGCGACAGAAAATTTGAAAAAGAATAAAACAGGACGGACCATCCAGCATTGATCTACACATCAGAAGCAGCAAAGGCCCAACCTGCCCAGTTGACCCTGAAAGGTCCTCCTTACTAACATCTAGGGACTTGTGCCAAAATTAGGAGAGCTGCCACACAGACCAGTCAAACAATAGCCTGACAAAGTGATAGTTACCAAATCATACCCAATGTCCCAAACACCACCATCACCATCCCTGGGTATGTCCTGTCCCACCGACAGGACAGCCCTACCAGATGTGGAGGCACAGTGCTATGCAGTAAGGAAGGAGTTGCCCTGGGAGGCCCCCTGAAATCTCATGGCTTCAGGTCAAACATGGGCAAGAAAATCTCCTGCTGTTTACCACCAACCACCTTCCCCCACCCTCAGTACTATACCATGTTGAACACCACTTGGAAGAAGCACTGAGGGTAGCAAGGGCACAGAATGTAATCTGGATGGGGGACTTTAATGTCCGTCACCAAGAGTGGCTCCAACCTAGTTGGTTGTAGAACTGACGAGGGATAAAGCTAGCTTAGATCTCGTATTGTGTAATGAAGCAGGGTTAATAAGCAATATCATAGCAAAAGATCCACTGGGAAATAGTGATCATAATACCATTGAATTTCATGTTAATTTGAAAGTGACACATTTCAATCAGAAACAAGAAGCTTAAACTTAAACAAAGCTAATTATGAAGGTATGAGGGGAGAACTGGCTAAGATTAATTGGGTAAATAGACTGGAAGGTATGGCAGTAAAGGAACAGTGGGAAGCATTTAAAGAAACAATTCAACGGGTTCAACAAAAGTACATTCCGTTCAAAAACAAAATCTTGTCAAGAATGACTCATCCATGGTTCACTCAGGAGGTTGAGAGTATTAGACTAAAAGAAGAGGCTTACAATGTTGCCAAAAATAGTAGCAAGTCTGAGGATTGAGAGTGTTTTAGAAACCAGCAAAGGGCCACCAAAAAAATGATCAAAAGGGAAAAAATACAATGAGAGTAAACTAGCCAGAAATATAAAAACAGATTGTAAGAGCTTTTATAATTAAGTAAAAAGAGAGTGGCTAAAGTAGACGTTGGTCCCTTAGAGACAGACAGGAGAAACCATCATGGGGAATGAAGAAATGGCAGAGACATTGAACAAACATTTTGTGTCTGTTTTCACAGTAGAAGACAATAGTTCCATATCAGAAATAGGCAGTAACCTAAGGGCTAAAAATGGTGAGGAAATTAAGGATATTGATATCAGCCGAGAAAATGTATTGGAGAAACTTGAGGGACTAAAATCTGACAAGTCCCCGGGAACAGATGGCCTACATCGTAGGGTTCTAAAAGAGATAGTTGCAGAGATGGTGGATGCACTAGCTATGATTTTCCAGAATTCCTTAGATTCAGGAATGGTCCCATCAGATTGGAAGTTGGCAAATGTTATGCCACTTTTCAGGAAATGAGGTAGAGGAAAAACCGGGAACTACAGGCCAATCGGTCATTGGGAAGATGCTGGAAACTATTATTAAAGAAGTTTTAACATTGCACTTGGAAAAGTAAAACACGTCAGCATGGTTTTATTAAAGGGAGATCCTGTTTGACAAATTTATTAGTGTTTTTTTGAGGATGTAACTAGTAGGGTAGATAAAGGGGAACCAGTAGATGTAATATACCTGGATTTTCAAATGGCATTCGATAAGGTGCCACACAAAAGATTAATCGGTAAGATAAGGGCTCATGGTGTTAGGGGTAATATATTAGCATGGATAGAGGATTGGTTAAGACAGAAAGCAGAGCATGGGCATAAATGGGGCATTTTCAAGTTGGCAGGCAGTGAATAATGGGGTGCTGCAAGGATCAGTGCTGGGGCCTCAACTATTTACACTCTATATTAATGACTTGGATGAAGAGACAGAGAGTAATGTATCTAAGTTTGCTGGTGATACAAAGCTAGGTGGAAAGGTAAGCTGCAGGGAGGATGCAGAGATGCTGCAAAGAGATATAGACAGGTTAAGTCAGCGGGCAACAAGATGGCAAATGGAGTATAATGTAGGGAAGTGTGAAGTTGTTCACTTGGTCGTAAAAATAGAAAAGCAGAACATTTTTTAAAAGGTGTGAAACTGCTAAGTGTTGATGTTCAGAGAGACTTGGGGGTACACGTACAACAAATGCACAAAGTTAACATGCAGGTGCAGCAGGCTATTAGGAAGGCAAATGGCATGTTGACCTTTATTGCAAGGGGATTGGAGTACAGGAATAAAGAAGTCTCACTAAAATTGTACAGGGCTTTGGTGAGACCGCACCTGGAATACTCTGTATATGATAGACAGAGCTAAGTGATCCCACAACCAACGGATCAGATCTAAGCTCTGCAAACCTGCCACATCCAGCCGTGAATGGTGGTGACAGTTAAACAACTAACAGGAGGAGGAGGCTCCACAAATATCCCTATTCTCAATGATGGGGGAGTCCAGCACATCAGTGCGAAAGATAAGGCTGAAGCATTTGCAACAATCTTCAGCCAGAAGTGCCAGGTGGATGATCCATCTCAGCCTCCTCCTGAGGTCACCACCATCACAGATGCCAGTCATCAGCCAATCCAATTCACTCCATATGATATCCAGAAATGGCTGAAGCTACTGGATACTGCAAAGGCTATTGGCCCTGACAACATTCCGGCAATAGTACTGAAGGTTTGTGCTCCAGAGGTGTCGTCGACAGTGTCATCAAGTGCCACATAAACAGCAATAACCCTGCTCAGTTTAGGTCCTGCCGGGGCCCCTCAGCCTCTGACCTCATTACAGCCTTGGTACAAACATGGACAAAAGAGCTGAATTCCAGAGGTGAGGTGAGAGTGATTTCCCTTGACATCAAAGTAGCATTTGACAGAGTGTGGCATCAAGGGGGCGCTAGGCAAACTGAAGTCAATGGGAATCAAGGGGAAAACACTCCGCTGGTTGGAGTCGTACCTAGCACAAAGGAAGACGGTTGTGGTTGTTGGAGGTCAATCAACACAGCTCCTGGACATCACTGCAGGAGTTCCTCGGGTAGTGTCCTGGACCCAATCATCTTCAGCTGCTTCATCAATGATCTTCCTTCAATCATAAGGTCAGAAGTGGGGATGTTCACTGATGATTGCACAATGTTCAGCACTATTCACGATTCCTCAGATACTGAAGTAGTTTGTCCCCATGTGCAGCAAGACCTGGACAACAACCAGGCTTGGGCTAATAAGCGGCAAGTACATCGTACAAGTGCCAGGCAATGACCATCTCCCCTTGATGTTCAATGGCATTACCATCACGGAATTCCCCAGTATCAACATCCTGGGGGAGTTACCATTGGCCTGAAACTGAACAGGACCAGCCACATAAATACTGTAGTTACAAGAGCAGGTCAGCGGCTGGGAATTATGTGGTGAATAAATCACCTCTTGACTCCCTAATGCCTGTCCATCATCTACAAGACACAAGTCAGGAGTGTGATGGGATACGCTCCACTTGCCTGGATGAGTACAGCTCCAATAATACTCATGAAGCTTGACACCATCCAGGACAAAGCAGCATGTTTGATTGGCACCCATCCACTACCTTAAACATTCACTCCCTTCACCACCGATGCACAATGTGCCAAGGCTCCTTTTTTATTCATTTGTGGGATGTGGGCATCGCTGGCTAGGCTAGCATTTATTGCCCATCCCTAATTGCCCTTGAGAAGGTGGTGGTGACCTGCCTTCTTGAACTGCTGCAGTCCATGTGGGGTAGGTACACCCACAGCGCCTTTGGGAAGGGAGGTCCAGGGTTTGACCCAATGATGGAGAAGGAACGGCGATATAGTTCCAAGTCAGGAGGGTGGGGCTTAGAGGGGAACCTGCAGGTGGTGGTGTTCCCATGCATCTGCTGCCCTTGTCCTTCTAGTTGGTAGAGGTCGTGGGTTTGGAAGGTGCTGTCTAAGGAGCCTTAGTGCTTTGCTGCAGTGCATCTTGTAGATGGTACACACTGCTGCCACTGTGCGTCGGTGGTGGAGGGAGTGAATGTCTGTGGGTGTGGTGCCAATCAAGTGGGCTGCTTTGTCCTGGATGGTGTTGAGCTTCTTGAGTGTTGTTGGAGCTGCACCCATCCAGGCAAGTAGAGAGTATTCCAATCCACTCCTGATTTGTGCCTTGTAGATGGTGGACAGGCTTTGGGGAGTCAGGAGGTGAGTTACTCGCCGCAGGATTCCTAGCCTATGACCTGCTCGTGTAGCCACAGTATTTGTGTGGCTCCTCCAGTTCAGTCTCTGGTAAATGGTAGCCTCTAGAATGTTGATAGTGGGGGATTCAGCAATGGTAGTGCCATTGAATGTCAAGGGGAGATGGTTAGATTCTCTGTTGTTGGAGAGCGTCATTGCCTGGCACTTGTGTGGCACGAATGTTACTTGCCACTTATCAGCCCAAGCCTGGATATTGTACAGGTCTTGCTGCATTTCTGCACGGACTGCTTCAGTATCTGAGGAGTCGCGAAAGGTGCTGAACATTGTGCAATCAACAGCGATCATCCCCACTTCTGACCTTATGATTGAAGGAAGGTCATTGATGAAGATGGTTGGGCCTAGGACACTACCCTGAGGAACTCCTGTAGCTGAGATGATTGACCTCCAACAACCTCAACCATCTTCCTTTGCGCTAGGTATGACTCCAACCAGGGGAGAGTTTTCCCCCAATTCCCATTGTCTTCAGTTTTGCTAGGGCTCCTTGATGCCATACACGGTCAAATGCTGCCATGATGTCAAGGGCAGTCACTCTCATCTCACCCCACCCTCTGACCTGCTCTTGTAGCCATGGTATTTATTTGGCTACTCCAGTTCAGTCTCTGATAAATGATAACCACTAGGGTATTGATGGTGGGGGATTCAACAATCGTAATGCCATTGAATGCCAACGGGAGATGGTTAGATTCTCTCTTGTTGGAGATGGTCATTGCCTGGCACTTGTGTGGTGACTGTTACTTGCCTTTTATCAGCCCAAGCCTGGCTTCAACAGCACCTTCTAAACACGCGACCTCTACCACTTGCAAGAGGGTGGCACAGTGGTGCAGTGGTTAGCACCGCAGCCTCACAGCTCCAGCAACCTGGGTTCAATTCTGGGTACTGCCTGTGTGGAGTTTGCAAGTTCTTCCTGTGACCACAAGGGTTTTTGTTGGGTGCTCTGGTTTCCTCCCACAGCCAAAGACATGCAGGTTGATAGGTAACATGGCCATCGTAAATTGTCCTTAGTGTAGGTAGGATAATTGTGGGGATGTGGTAGGGAATATGGGATTAATGTAGGATTAGTATAAAATTGGTGGTTGATGGTCAGCACCGACTCAGTGGGCCGACGGGCCTGTTTCAGTGCTGTATCTCTAAAATAAAAGAAGGGTAGTAGACTGTTGTGACCAGGTGAGAAAGAGATCGAGGGTTCCCTCTCAGCTTTTACCTGGTCTTACCGTAACAGGGTTTAATTTTGAACACACTGTTTTTAGCTCCCCCTTTGGTGAATCCTTGTTCACTGCTTTCCAATTATAAGGCAAAGAAAACCAGCACAAACAGGCTTTCTTAGGTTTAAAGAAGAAATATTGAAATTTATTAAACTTAAACTCTAATTCGGTTAACATGTACGGATGCACGACATGCCCGCCTAGCATGCATACGCGATACATACATGCAGATAGAGTCAGAAAAGAGCAGAAGAAAATAAAGTGGAAAAGTTTGAGGCAATCTCCGAAGAGGATTTTTGTTACGGTTCTTCAAGCTCACTGTTGAGTCCTTGATTGTAGGTAGATCTTGCTCTTTGTTGGGGCCCAGAATTCCTCTTAACCTTGTTCGCTGTAGGAGACCTTTCTCTCTTGGCGTTCATGTGTCTTCAGTGGATTTGGAGTTCCGTGAGAAAGAGAGGGAGAGCCAGACAGGAGAGGTCTTTTTCAGTCCAGGAGCAAACCACAGTCCCTCTGTTCAAAACTCTGTACAATTCAGAAAAAACAGGTTGCCAAGCAGGCTATTCACGTGCCCACGTCCGTTTGTGGATTCGACCATCCCAGCAGTCATCCTCACATATGAGCTCCCTCACCTTCAATGTCTGGTGCTCAAAGTCCATTGTGGGTTAAATTGGATAAGGGAAGTAACCCCTTTGTCTCCACAAGCACTGACTGTTAATATGCAAATGTCTTTCCAGCCAAGGGCCTGGTGATTTTTTTTTTTAAAACAAGTCCTTTCTTCACTTGAGCAACAGTTTTCAAATCAACGTTCATATGACAAAATTAATGTGCCTCATTCTTGGCAGGTGGGAGTTCTGCATGACAAGATGCATGGGAACACCCATGCAAGCTCCCCTCCAAGTCACACACCATCCTGACTTGGAACTATATCACCGTTCCTTCACTGTCACTGGGTCAAAATCCTGGAACTCCCTTCCTAAAAGCACTGTGGGTATATCTACACCTCAAGGACTGCAGTGGTTCAAGAAGGCAGCTCACCCCCACCTCAGGGCAATTAGGGATGGGTAACAAATGCTGGCCTTGCCAGTAATACCCACATCCCCCGAATGAATAAAAGAAAATGTCCAGTAGTTACATGAGCTTTTTATTCCAGATTTATTTAATCATTGAATTTAAATTCCCCAGCTGCCATGGTGGGATTTGAAGTTATGTCTCTGGATCATTAGCCCAGGCTGCTGGATTGATAGTCCAGTAACATAACTAGTCTGGTTCCACCCTCCCATTGGCTCATTATTTGAAGGAAAGAGCCTCTGTGCAATCACAGGCAATTCGGATAGGAAGCTATGTGGGTGAGGCCAGCATTGTGGGATTAATTGATCTGCCAAAGAGCTAGCATGAGCATGATGGGCCAAATGGCCTCCTTCTATGCTGCATCGGGATTGGTTGTCGATCGTAAAACATTGAGGAGATTTGTGCATCTTGTACTTGTGCAAGTGAGACACACTCAAAATTCCATGGAATTTTAAGCCGCGCATTTGTTTTGCGTTCCGATTGCACAGGATGTGATTGATTTCAGTGCTGCGTCGGCAATTTATTTCGGGTTTGACTAGTGAAAGAAAAGAAAGGACTTGCATTTATGTAGCACCTGTCACAACCTCAGGATTTCACAAAGCACTTCACAGCCAATGAAGTACTTTTTCTATTGTAGTCACTGTTATTCTGTAGGAAACGCGGCAGCCAATTTGTGCACAGCAAGCTCACACACACAGTGATACAAAAATGACCAGATAATCTGCTTTAGTGGATAAATCTTGGCTCTTGGTAAATTATGTACCACAGTTCATAACGAAAATGATTTTTGACTAAATTTTGTTTAACAATTGTGTTGTGAAATCGTTAACTGAACAGCTAGTTATAATTTCTGTTTGTATTGTGGGGAAGAATGCCTGCAGAGTCTCATCGACAGGTTTGCGTCTGCCTGCAATGAATTTGGCCTAACCATCAGCCTCAAGAAAACGAACATCATGGGGCAGGATGTCAGAAATGCTCCATCCATCAATATTGGCGACCACGCTCTGGAAGTGGTTCAAGAGTTCACCTACCTAGGCTCAACTATCACCAGTAACCTGTCTCTAGATGCAGAAATCAACAAGCGCATGGGTAAGGCTTCCACTGCTATGTCCAGACTGGCCAAGAGAGTGTGGGAAAATGGCGCACTGACACGGAACACAAAAGTCCGAGTGTATCAGGCCTGTGTCCTCAGTACCTTGCTCTATGGCAGCGAGGCCTGGACAACGTATGCCAGCCAAGAGCGACGTCTCAATTCATTCCATCTTCGCTGCCTTCGGAGAATACTTGGCATCAGGTGGCAGGACTATATCTCCAACACAGAAGTCCTTGAAGCGGCCAACACCCCCAGCTTATACACACTACTGAGTCAGCGGCGCTTGAGATGGCTTGGCCATGTGAGCCGCATGGAAGATGGCAGGATCCCCAAAGACACATTGTACAGCGAGCTCGCCACTGGTATCAGACCCACCGGCCGTCCATGTCTCCGTTATAAAGACGTCTGCAAACGTGACATGAAATCGTGTGACATTGATCACAAGTCGTGGGAGTCAGTTGCCAGCATTCGCCAGAGCTGGCGGGCAGCCATAAAGACAGGGCTAAATTGTGGCGAGTCGAAGAGACTTAGTAGTTGGCAGGAAAAAAGACAGAGGCGCAAGGGGAGAGCCAACTGTGCAACAGCCCCAACAAACAAATTTCTCTGCAGCACCTGTGGAAGAGCCTGTCACTCCAGAATTGGCCTTTATAGCCACTCCAGGCGCTGCTTCACAAACCACTGACCACCTCCAGGCGCGTATCCATTGTCTCTCGAGATAAGGAGGCCCAAAAGAAAAAGAAAGAAACTGTGGGAAAGGAGTTCGTTCATGAACACTGGGAAAGCAAAGCAATACTTGTTCAAAACATTTTCAGAAAATAAATCAATACTGTTATGTTTTATGATCTAACCTGGTAGCAGGATTTCCCAATGGTATGAGAATTTCAAAAAAAATGATAAGTTCTGATTAATATACAAATCTCAGGTTTCTAAAACATAGAAACATAGAACCCAGGAAGGAGGCCATTCAGCCCATTGTGCCTGTTCTGGCTCTTTCAAAGTGCTATCCAATTAGTCCCACTCCCCTGCTATTTCCCCACAACCCTGAAAACCTTCTCCCCTTCAAGTATTTATCCAATTCCCTTTTGAAAGGTATTATTGACTCTGCTACCACCGTCCATTCAGACAGCGCATTCCAGATCAGCAGTGGGGATGTTCGCTGATGATTGCACAATGTTCAGCACCATTCGCGACTCCTCAGATACTCAAGCAGTCTGTGTAGAAATGCAGGAAGACCTGGACAATATCCAGGCTTGGGCTGATAAGTGGCAAGTAACATTCGCGCCACACAAGTGCCAGGCAATGACCATCTCCAACAAGAGAGAATCTAACCATCTCCCCTTGACATTCAATGGCATTACCGTCGCTGAATCCCCCACTATCAACATCCTAGGGGCTACCATTGACCGAAAACTGAACTGGAGTAGCCATATAAATACCGTGGCTGCAAGAGCAGGTCAGAGGCCAGGAATCCTGCGGCGAGTAACTCACCTCCTGACTCCTCAAAGCCTGTCCACCATCTACAAGGCACAAGTCAGGAGTGTGATGGAATACTCTCCACTTGCCTGGATGGGTGCAGCTCCAACAACACTCAAGAAGCTCGACACCATCCAGGACAAAGCAGCCCGCTTGATTGGCACCCCATACACAAACATTCACTCCCTCCACCACTGACACACAGTGGCAGCAGTGTGTACCATCTACAAGATGCACTGCAGCAATGCACCAAGGCTCCTTAGACAGCACCTTCCAAACCCGCGACCTCTACCAACTAGAAGGACAAGGGCAGCAAATACACGGGAACACCACCACCTGCAAGTTCCCCTCCGAGTCACACACCATCCTGACTTGGAACTATATCACCATTCCTTCACTGTCGCTGGGTCAAAATCCTGGAACTCCCTTCCAAACAGCACTGTGGGTGTACCTACCCCAAATGGACTGCAGCGGTTCACATCCTGTGAATGAATTTTTAAAAAAGGTCATCATAACTAGCTGGTTGACCCAGCCTCTATAGCTTCTTTTTACCTGGCGGGGAGTTCCAGATTTCCACTACCTTTTGGGTGAAGAAGTGCTTACTGACATCACCTCTGAACGACCTGGCTCTAATTTTAAGGTTGGGCCTTCTTGTTCGGGTCTCCCCAGACCAGAGGCCATAGTTTCTCTCTACCTACCCCCATCAGTGCCTTGAATCTTCATAAACACCTCAGTTAGATTCCCCCTTCATCTTCAAGTGAGATGTGGACATTCTCAGAAGTAACCAGTATTTTCTTTTTTCCATAAATTGTAGGTGAGAATATGCTGCAATGACCGCCCCTCCATCAACACCTCTCCCCTGCCCTCACCAACCACCACACACATCTGCCCCAGCCATGTCCTGGCTGACTGGTCCTGGAGACCCCTGCAGGGGTCGGCAATATGTCCGTACGCGGACACCAGTGTCCGTGGTAAAGATTTTGGGGTCCGTGACTGGTAATTTTAGGAATGAGAAATTTCCCATTGACTTCTTCTTTCCAAACCAGTCCGACTTTAAAAACATTCACAGCTGTCAGTTTTAGTTTCACGGTTGACAGATGCTTAGAGCAGGAACAGCGGCTTCCGAACTCAGGACAAGTCCGGGGTTTTCCGGCGGGTTCCGATTTTTCTGTTTTGATGCCCGCCAGAAAACCCTGAACTTGTCTGAGTTCGGAAGCCACTGTTCCCACCCCCAGCACCTGTCAGCTGTGAAACTGACAACTGTGAATTTTTATTAAAAAGAAACCGACCAATCACAAAGCAGCTCTGGGGAGAGTTCCCACAACTGTCAGAGAGAGAGGCGAGGGGAGAGGGAGGAGAGAGAGATTGGGGAGAGAGATGGACACAGATGGGGCTTAGGGATTGGCACAGAGAGGGAGAGAGAGAGCAAGAGGGGAGAAAAAGAGATCAAGGAGAAAACCATTTACAATAGTGGCAAACACAGGGACCAGGACAGGAAGTTGGGTGGGAATAGGGCTGAGGGAGCAGGAGGTTGGTCTCATGAACAAGATGAGCTTGGAGTGGGCATGAGGGGAGATAGGAGTGAAACTAGAGAAAGATGGGAGTTCAGGGCTAGGGCAGGGGGGAGCTTTTAGAGGAGGTTTGGCCATCAGAGGGCTAGTGGAAGGGAGGGAAGTGGCAGAGGCAACTGATTGGATGGTCTCGATCTTAATGACAAAGAAGTCCATGAGCTCCTCCTACTTATTGTTGGAGGTGAGGGTGGAGGAGACGGGGGAGAGAGGTCTAAGAAGGCGGTTCGCGGTAGAGAAAAGAAGGTGGGAGTTATAGTTGTATTCCACGATAATCCCTGAATAGTGTGCAGTTTTAGCAGATGAGAGCAGGATCCGATAATACATTATGTGGTCCAGCCAGATCGGGCAGTAGATGGCTAAACCAATTGCTCGCCATATCTTTTCAAGTCATCCTCCTCTAATGCCTCTCCACTGTCGTCCAGCTGGGTGGGACTGCTCTCACCTGGTTCCATTCTTATCTATCTAATCATAGCCAGAGTTTCACTTGCAATGGCTTCTCTTCCTGTTCCCGCACCATTATCTCTGGTGTCCCCCAAGGATCTAAACTTGGTTCTCTCCTATTTCTTGTCTACATGCTGCCCCTCAGTGACGTCATCTGAAAGCACGGCATTAGTTTTCACATGTACGCTGATGACACTCAGCTCTACCTCACCACCACCTCTCTCGACTCCTCCACAGTCTCTAAATGATCAGACTGCTTATCCAACATCCAGTACTGGATGAGCAGAAATTGCCTCCAGTTAAATGTTGGGAAGACTAAAGTCATTGTTTTTGGTCCCCGCTCGAAACTCCATTCCCTAACTACCAATTTGATCGCTCTAAGATCAAGTGGGGGAGGCGGCGGATGGTGGTAAAGTCACTGAACTAGTAACCCAGAGACCCAGGCTACTGCTCTGGGGACATGGGTTCAAATCCCACCACAGCAGATGGAATTAAAAAGTGAATCTAATGGTGACCGTGAAACCATTTTTGTAAAAACCCATCTGGTTCACTAATGTCCTTTAGGGAAGGAAATCTGTCATCCTTACCTGGTCTAACCTACATGTGACTTCAGACCCACAGCAAAGTGGTTGACTCTTAAAATGCCCTCTGAAATGGCAGATAAATGCTGGTCTAGCCAGTGACGCCCACATCCCACAAACAAATTTTTAAAAAAGCTAGTCTGTTCACAACTTGGTGTCACATTTGAACACGAGATGAGCTTCCGCCCTCATGTTTGTGCCATCACTAAGACCGTCTATTTCCACCTCCATAACTTCACCTGTCTCAGCTCATCTGTTGCTGAAACCCTCATTCGTGACTTTGTTACCACTAGACGTGACTATTTCAACGCACTCCTGGCTGGTCTCCCACAGTCGACACTACGCAAACTTGAGATCATCCAAAACTCTGCTGCCCGTGTCTTAACTCACACCAAGTCCCGTTCCCCTATCACCCCTGTGCTCGCTGACCTACATTATCTAACGGTCAAGCAACGTCTGAATTTTAAAATTCTCTTCCTTGTTTTCAACACGCTCCATGACCTCACCTATCCCTCCCTATCTTTGTAACCCCCTCCAGTCCTACAATCCTCTGAGATCTCTGCACTCCTCTAATTCTGGCCTCTTGTGCATCCTCAATTTTAAACACTTCATTTGTGGCCGTGCCTTCAGCTGCCTAGTTCCCAAGCTCTGGAATTCCCTGCCTAAACCTCTCCGCTTCTCCACCTCGCTCTCTTCCTTGAAACACTCCTTAATACCTACCTCTTTGACCAAGCTTTTAGTCATCTGACTTAATATCTCCTTATGTGTCTCGGTATCATAATTTGTTTTATAATGCTCCTGTGAAGCTCCCTGGGATGTTGTATTGCATTCAAGGCGCTATATAAATATAAGTTGTTGTTCCTGCTGTTTGCAGCAGTGTCCAGTAAATTAACCTATAATTCCCAGAGAGTCCATGACAATCCTGGAAGGTTGGCAGCCTCTAGAGAACATCTAAATTGGTTCTGAGCTATTGAGCTGCATGGCTGTCCCAGTATACGTGTGCATAGACACTATTACCATGGCAACGGAATCAGCTTTTATAGCAATCTACTCATTACCCCTAAAAGGTCAATAGTGAATAGCCATTAAAGTCAAATCCAAGCTCTCAGTCCTTCCTAATTTTCAGCAAAGCACGTTAGCAAATGCAACCATAAAACCTCCAGACAGCAGGAGCCGAGGTCAGAGATGTTTTTTATAACCATAGCAACCCCTTTGAACCAATCGAAGGCAAGGCATTGAAGTTAACTGATCATTATTTTTACCTGCCGTGATGCATAATAGTACTCACCTCAGTTCCTTGTATTAATAGAACATCCAAACGTCATCAAATGGTCACTCAAGTAGAGAACAGTGCATTAGTCTGGAATTGCAATATAGTTTTACAATATATATCTCACCCTCGGTTCAACTTGTGTTGCTTATGAATGGGGAAAGTGGTGCCTAGCATTATGATGTTGGTTTTACTTAAATTGCATTACAGTCATTGTATTTGACCTCAAGATGAGCTTCTGACCACATATCCACGCCATCACTAAATCTACCTATTTCTACCTCCGTAATATCACCCAATTCTGCCCCACCTCAACTCATCTGCTGCCAAAGCCCTCATCCGCGACTTTGTTACCTCTAGACTTGACTACTCCAACACAGTCCTGGCCGGCCTTCCTCTTTCTACCCTCCGTAAACTTGAGCTCATCCAAATTCTGCTGCCCGTGCTCTAACTCGCACAGTGGCGCAGTGGTTAGCACCGCAGCCTCACAGCTCCAGGGACCCAGGTTCGATTCTGGGTACTGCCTGTGTGGAGTTTGCAAGTTCTCCCTGTGTCTGCGTGGGTTTTCGACGGGTGCTCCAGTTTCCTCCCACATCCAAAGACTTGCAGGTGATAAGTAAATTGGCCGTTGTAAATTGCCCCTAGTGTAGGGAGGTGATAGGGAATATGGGATTACTGTAGGGTTAGTATAAATGGGTGGTTGTTGGTCGGCACAGACTCGGTGGGCCGAAGGGCCTGTTTCAGTGCTGTATCAATAAATTAAAAAAGTAAAAAAGTCCCATTCACCAATCACCTCTGTGCTCGCTGACCTATATTAGTCCTGGTTGAGCTACTCAACTTTAAAATTCTCATCCTCACTTTCAAATTCCTCCATCGCCTTGCTACTCCTTATCTCCCTGATGCCCTACAACCCTCCAAGAGATGCCGCTAAAGCATCCCTGATTTTAATTACTCCAACAATGGCAGAGGTGCCTTCAGATGCCGAGGCCAAAAGGTCTGGCATTCCCTCCTTAAACCTCTCTGACTCACTACCCCTTTCCTCCTTAAAGTCAAGCTTTTGGCCGTCTGCTTTAATATCGTCTTATATGGCTCAGTGTCAAACTTTGTTTCATAACCCTCCAGTGAAGTGTTTTTTTTGTCATTTTTCCATGTTGAAAGCGCTATATAATACAAGTTGGTTGTTTGAGGACTGATACTGCAAACAGGACACCACAGCTGTCCACATCACTTCAAACATAGTGTCATGCAGTCATTCATGGCATAGAAGGAGGCCATTCAGCCCATCAAATCCTTGCCAGCTCTCCACGGAGCAATCCAGTCAGTCCCACTTCCCCACTCGATATCTGTCGCCCTGCAAGTTTATTTCCTACAAGTACCCATCCAATTTCCTTTCGAAGTCATTGACTGTCTTCGTTTCCACCACCCTGTGGGCAGTGAGTTCCAGGTCATTATCACTCGCTGCGTAAAAAAGTTCTTTCTCACATTCTCCCTGCATCTCTTGAACAAAACCTTCAATCTGTGTCCCCTATTCCTGTATCATTAGTTAATGGGAACCGTATTTCCTTGTCTAACTTATCTAAGCCTGTCATAATCTTGTACACCTCTATCAAATCTCCCTGCAATCTCCTTTGTTCTGAGGAGAACCGCCCCCGCTTCACCAAACTAACCTTGTAACTAAAATCCTCCATCACTGGTAAATCTGCTCTGCACCCTCTCAAGGACCCTCGCATCCTTCCTGAAGTGGTGACCAGAATACTCCAGTTGGGGTGTAACCAGAGCTTTATAAAGGTTCAGCATGACTTCCCTGCTTTTGTACTTCATGCTTCTATTTATGAATCCCAGGATCCCATATGCTTTACTAACCACTCTCAATCTGTTCTGTCCGCTTCGAAGATCGATGCACGTGCACCCCCAGGTCCCTCTTTTCCTGCACACTCTTCAGAACTGTGCCATTCAGTGTACATCTGCCTGAAATAGTGGTAGTTTTCAATTCTGGGCACTACACTTCAGTGAAGATGTTAAGGTCTTGGAGATGGTGCAAAGGAGATTTACTGGAATGATAGCAGGGATGAGGGATGTCAATTACATGGAGAGACTGGAGAAGTTGGGATTATTCTCCTTAAAGTAGAGAAAGCTAAGTGGAGATTTAATAGAGGTGTTCAAAGGGCTTTGATGGAGTAAATAATGAGAAATTGTTTCTAGTGGGAGAAGAGTCAGTAACCAGAGGACATGGCTTTCAGGCAACTGGCAAAAAAAACCAAGAGGGGGTGATGAGATTTTTTTGACATAGTGAGTTGGTGTGATCTGGAATACGCTGTCTAAAAAGGCAATGGAAGCAGATTCAATAGTAACTTTCAAATGGGAATTGGATAAATACTTGAAAAGGAAAAAAAACTGCAGGGCTATGGGAAAAGAGCAGGGGAGTGAGACTAATTGGCTAACTCTTTCATAGAGCCAGTACAGGCAGAATGAGCCTACAGCTTTTGGATATGTTACCCACAATCTAATTCAGCTTACATAGGCCAATTTGCAGACCACTTGGAGCTGGGTATTTTATTAATCTCCTGAATACTTAGATGACATTCAGCCATTTCAAAGACTGCTTCAAGCACTAGTTTTATGGGGTAACTACATTTGGCATTTCAATACCCTTTAGTAACTGTATAAACTTTAACAAAATTACCAGAAAAATACAGAAAATCAAGGAATGATGAGACAGTTTCCAAACTGTCTGTAACAAACTGTCTACAAGGTCACATTATTTTTGAATTCCCCCTTCTACTCTTTTTTTTCGAATATATGCCTGGTCAGTAGTTGGCAGAAGCTACAATCTGATTGTACTACTGCATGACTTAAAGACAAACACTTCCATGTTGGGTCATACTTCTGTTTGCTCAGAAAAGAGGAAGAGGGAAGTTCTTTAAATCAACTCAAGAGAGAGAGAAATTAACCTTTTGAGCTGCTGGATTTCTGAAAGACCATTTGAATTCACAAACATAAATCCATTAAGTAGTGGATAAGGATTAAACAATAAATCTCCATTGTTCAAAGGACTGAGCTATTGATGGCCTTGTAGTCAAGGTCAGTGATAGAGGTAAAATCAGAGACTTGACAGTAGAATGCTTTTACTCTGTAGAAAATTCTATTCTATTCTTATTCCCTGCCAATGGGAAATTGGGAGCTCTAATTGCAAATGTTAAGGTCACTGGTGAGGGGAAAAACAGCCCGGCAAAACAGTACTTGAGAGATTACCATCAGGGAACAGAGAAGGTAGCGAACAGTTTGTGAGACATGTAATGATAACAAGAGCAGAACTCAAAGCAGAGAACAATATCAAAGACAGAAGCCAATGCGACGACAAAACTATCAAGCTGCAAAAGTGTCTCTTCCCCTGAAATACCAAAATAGATTTAATAATTCACATTACTTTAGCGCAAACATTCCACATCGAGTGTTTGCTGCATCAGTTCTGATTTCAATCACTTAACACTGTTGCATTATTCACCCACTTAACAGTTTTTTAAAAACATGTTTCCAAGACTTGACTCAAATACTTTTGCATTAACTCACTAAAATATACAGATGAGGAGTTTTACGATTATCTTAGTTTGAGTTCTGGCACTTTACAGCTTCACATCCTGGTGTTTGATAAACAAACACTCTATATATACCTCAAATTACAAGTCTTCTCAAGCAAATGAAAAGAGATCCAACCTAAAAGAGGAGAAAGGAGAGGGTGAGTAAAACCTCCAAATCTATGTATTGTTACGACGAGATGAGCAATTGTCTAGGGGGTCTCTTGCTGTCTCCACCTGGTCTTATTGTAACAGGGTTTAATTGTAAACACACTGTGTTTTGAGCTCCCCTTTTTGTGATTCCTTGTTCACAGTTTCCAATTATCAGGCAAATAACTGAGCACAAACAGGTTTTCTTTGGTTTAAAAGCAGAAAGAGGAAATTTATTAAACCTTAACCTTAATTATAATATGGTTCACACCTGCGGATATATGACGTGCTCACGCTAGCATACACACATGATATAAACATGCAAGATAGTTACAGAAAAGAGTAGAAGAGATAGGGAGAACAGTTTGAGGCAATATCTTGTTATTATTTCTCGAGCTCGCTGCAGTCCTTGATTGAAGTTATATTCTTGCATTTCGTTGGGGCCCAGTAAACTTAAAACTTTGTTCATGTGGAAAACCTTTCTCTCTTTGAGCTTCAAGTCTTCAATGGTTTCAGTTCCCTGACAGATATGCAGGCAGACAGGCAGGCGAGATGTTCTTCCTTCAGTTTCTGGAGCACACGCGTTCTGCCTGGCAATCCCTAAATTCAAATTCAAAAAGCTCCCAGTGTGGTCAGCAGGTTAGTCATGTGACTAATCCCTAATATGGAACAGTCTCTTCATGTCTCTTGTTGGAGGCTCAAATTTCTCTGTCCCAGCCAGCTAGCCATGTGACTAAAACTAGTCTGACCACTTCTGTGTATTGGAGAGCAACTGCAGAGTCTCCATTGTTTCAACATTGTCTGTTATCATGGAATGTCTTTCCAGTCAGAGATAGCAATTTTTAAAGTTTTAATGTTCATGTGGTGAAATAATGTGTGCCTCAGTTATGAAGAGCTATGAAGAGAGGTTGAGTAGATTAGGATCATTTTCATTAGAAAGACGGAGGTTGAGGGGGGACCTGATTGAGGTGTACAAAATCATGAGAGATATAGACAGGGTGGATAGCAAGAAGCTTTTTCCCAGAGTGGGGGTTTCAATTACTAGAGGACACGAGTTCAAAGTGAAAGGGGAAAAGTTTAGGGGGGATATGCGTGGAAAGTTCTTTACGCAGAGGGTGGTGGGTGCCTGGAACGCGTTGCCTCTGGAGGTGGTAGATGCGGGCACGATGGCGTCTTTTAAGATGTATCTAGACAGATACATGAATGGGCAGGAAGAAAAGAGATACAGACCCTTAGAAAATAGGCGACATGTTTAGATAGAGGATCTGGATCGGCGCAGGCTTGGAGGGCCGAAGGGCCTGTTCCTGTGCTGTAATTTTCTTTGTTCTTTGTTCTTTGTTCAGTCTTGGCAGGTGACAATATATATATAAAATCCTCTAATTTTATTCAAGGAGATTTTACAAAAACAAAAACATAAATTTTCCCACTGACACATACAGCCGCCATTTGAGCAAACTGCACCTTGGGAGAGGGAGACCAAGTTTAGGATTTTCAAACTTCAAAGGTCAAAGAAAGCTGCCTCTTTGATGGTAAAAGAAAAAAAACATACCATACTGCCAGAAGATCAATTAGGAAGTTAGTGTTTCAAATGTCACCAAAGGAATTCAGGACATAAGAACGTAAGATATCGGAGCAGGAGTAGACCATATGGCCCCTTGAGCGTGTTCCACCAGTCAATAACATCATGGTTGCTCTTCTATATCAACTCCTCTTTCCCATCCTATCCGCATATCCCTGATTTTCTGAGTGTCCAAAAATCTATTGATCTCTCTCTTCAATATGCTCAATGAGTGAGTGTATTCTGGGACACAGTAGTGTAGTGGTAATATCACTGAGATAGTAATCCAGAAGCTAGGCTAATGCCCTGGAAGATGGATTCAAATCCCACCACAGCAGCTGATCGAATTTAAATTCAATTGTCGTAAAACCCCATCTGGTTCACTTAAGCTCATTCAGGAAGGAAATCTGCTGTCCTTACCTGGTCTGGCCAACATGTGGCTCCAGACCCAACAATGTGGTTGACTCTTAACTGTCCCCTGGAATGGCCTAGCAAGCCACTCAGTTGTCAAGGATAATTAGGGATGGGCAATAGATGCAAACAAATGTTACCCACATTTCATGAAAGAATTTTTTAAAAATCCACAACCCTCAGGTGTGGTGAATTCCAAAGATATAACCCTCTGAGTGACAAAATTTAGTTTAGTTTAGAGATACAGCACTGAAACAAGCCCTTCGGCCCACCGCGTCTGTGCCGACCATCAACCACCCATTTATACTAATCCTACACTAATCCCATATTCCTACCACATCCCCACCTGTCCCTATATTTCCCTACCACCTACCTATACTAGGGGCAATTTATAATGGCCAATTTACCTACCAACCTGCAAGTCTTTTGGCTTGTGGGAGGAAACCGGAGCAGCTGGAGAAAACCCACGCGGACACAGGGAGAACTTGCAAACTCCACACAGGCAGTACCCAGAATTGAACCCGGGTCGCTGGAGCTGTGAGGCTTCGGTGCTAACCACTGCGCCACTGTGCCGCCCACATTTCTTCTCATCTCAGTCCTAAATGGCTTATCTTGAGACTGTGGCCCTTCATTCCAGACTCTCCAGAGGGAATAGCCTCTCAGCATCTATCCTGTCACCCTCAAGGAATTTTATACCATTCAACCCCTTGAGCCTGCTCCACCACTCAGTTAGATGAGGTTGTTCTGCACCTGTACTCCATTTTCCTGCCTTTGCTACACATCCCTTGATATCCTTACCCAACCAAAATTTTGGGGGAGAGAGTTCCAGATTTCCACTATGCTTTGTGTGAAGAAGTCCTTCCTGACATCACCCCTGAACAACCTGTCTAAAATGTTAAGGGTATGCCGCCTGTTCTGGACTCCCCTTACCAGAGGAAATACATTCTCAGTACCCACCATATCAAATCCTTTTGGCATTTTAAATACCTCGCTCAGATCAATCCCCACGCTCTGATATTCAAGGGAAGACAAAGCAAGTTTGTGCAACCTGTCCTTATAATTTAACCCTCTAATCCCTGGTATTGTTCTGGCGAATCGAATTAATTCGTTCACGGAATGTGGGCATTGTCGGTAAGACCAGTATTTATTGTCCATCCATAATGACCCCTGAGAAGGTGGCAGAGAAATTGTAAAAACATAATTATTGCATACATAAAAGAACTGGCATTTATGTAGCGCCTCTCAGTACCTCAGGATGTCTCAAGGCACTTTACAGCCAATAAAGTACTTTTTGAAGTGTAGTCACTGTTGTAATGCAAGAAATGCGGCTGCCAATTTACACACAGCAAGATTCCACAAACAGCAAAGTGACAGTGAGCTGATAATATGTTCTTTAAGTGAACTTGATCAAGGGTTATATATTGGCCAGGCCACTGGGGAGAACTCCTGTTTGACATTGTAGCCGTGTGATCTTTTACATTCTCCTGAGAGAGCAGACTGTGCTTTGGGTCTAATGCCTTATCCGAAAGATGGCATCTCTGATAGGTTAGACGCCAGAAAATGCAAATACAGGGCCTGTTCTCCAGCCACAGAGACAATGGTTCCGGTCCGACTGCTGTTGCTGATTGATGATAAATCATTTATGCGAGTTTTTGGAAATATCTTTTAACTGAACCGATCTAGTAGCAATAAAACATGCAGTTACCAGACCACCTGTGCAATTATTTAACAGTCTAAATGGCAGCGGTGATCAAAGTATGTCTGCTTAGCAGATCTGCAATCAGTGGTGAGTTTAGTGGGGTGGAACTATTATAATTAACTGTTCTTAATGTTTCATCGCAGGAGAAGGAATGGTGCCAACTCCTCAGGGAATGATGGTGCAAAGTCACTTGTTATAATTTCCTGAAAAATGTACATGAGATTAATGATGCACTTTGGTAGAAAGAATGAGGAGAGCAATATAAACTAAATGGTAAAATTTTTTTAAAATGGAGTGCAGAAGGATGTACATACACATATCTTTGAAGGTGGCAGGACAAGTTGAGAAAGGCTGTTTTAAAAATAAATAAAGCCATAGAGTATAAAAGCAAGCTAGTCAATCAAGTTTCATGTCAGCTGAGGCTTCGTGGGGAACACTCTCCCCTCTGAGACAGAAGGTTGTGGGTTCAAGTCCCACTCCAGAGACTTGAGCACAAAACTCTAGGCTGACACTCTAGTGCAGTACTGAGGGAGTGCTGCACTGTTGTAGGTGCTTTCTTTCAGATGAGATGCTAGACACAGGCCCTCTGGGTTGGATCTAAAGGATCCTATGGGCACTGTTTTGAAGAAGAGCAGGGGAGTTGTCCCCAGTTTTTGAGCAAATATTTAACCCCAATTAACATCACTCGAAAAGTATTTATCTGGTCATTATCAGGTTGCTGTTTGTGGGAGCTTGCTGTGTGCAGATTGGCAGCTGCGTTTCCTAAATTACAACAGTGACTCCACTTCAAAAGTACTTCATTGGCTGTAAAGAGCTTTCAGGTGTCCTGAGGTTGTGGTTGTTGGAGGTCAATCATCTCAGTCCCAGGACATCGCTGCAGGAGTTCCTCAGGGTAGTGTCCTAGGACCAACCATCTTCAGCTGCTTCTTCAATGACCTTCCCTCCATCATACAGTCAGAAGTGGGGATGTTCACTGATGACTGCACAATGTTCACCATTCGCGACTCCTCAGGTACTGAAGCAGCTCGTGTCCAGATGCAGCAAGACCTGGACAATATCCAGGCTTGGGCTGATAAATAGCAAGTATCATTCGAGCCACACAGGTGCCAGGCAATGACCATCTCCAGTAACAGAGAATCTAACCATCTTCCCTTGATGTTCAATGGCATTACCATCGCTGAAACCCCATGTATGAACATCCTGGGGGTCACCATTGACCAGAAATTGAACTGTTCACATAAATACCGTGGCTACAAGAGCAGGTCAGAGGCTGGGAATTCTGCAGCGAGTAACTCACCTCCTGACTCCCCAAAGCCTGTCCACCATCCACAAGGCAGAAGTCAGGAGAGTGATGGAATACTCTCCCCTTGCCTGGATGGGTGCAGCTCCAACTCAAGAAGCTTGTCACCATCTAGGACAAAGCAGCCCACTTGATTGGCACCGCATCCTCCACCTTCAACATTCACCCCCTTCATCACTGATGCACAGTGGCAGCAGTGTGTACCATCTACAAGATGCACTGCAGCAACTCACCAAGGCTCCTTTGACAGCATCTTCCAAACCCGCGACCTCTACCACTTAGAAGAAGAGCAGTAGACGTATGGGAACACCATCACCTACAAGTTCCCCTCCAAGTCACACACCAGCCTGACTTGGAACTATATCGCCGTTCCTTCGCTGTCACTGGGTCAAAATCCTGGAACTCCCTTCCTAACAGCACTGTTGGTATACCTACAGCAGTTCAAGAAGGCAGCTCACCACCACCTTCTCAGGGGCAATTATGGGTGGGGTATAAATGCTGGCCTGGCCAGCGATGCCCACATCCAAGAAACAAATAAAAAAAAGACAAATGCAATAAATGTAAGCCTTTATTTATGAAGACCATGGTCTGGGTATTTATGCTACAAGTTTTGATGTGGACAATCCCCGTGTCTGTTGATACAGTAGATGCACCATCCAAGACATAGCCTGTACATTTACATACAGGTATAGAGTATATACAAACACAGTCATAGAAGGAGGCCATTCGGCCCATCGAATCCACGTCGGCTCTCCGCGGAGCAATCCAGTCAGTCCCACTCCCCCACTCGGTTCCTGTAGCCCTGCAAGTTTATTTCCTCCAAGCGTCCATCCAATATCCTTTTGAAGTCTTTGATTGTCTCCGCTTCCACCACCCTTGCGGGCAGTGAGTTCCAGGTCATTACCACCTGCTGTGTAAAAACGTTGTTCCTCATATACCCCCTGCATGACTTGCCCAAAACCTTCAATCTGTGTCCCTGATCCTTGTACCATCAGCTAATGGGAACAATTCTTCCTTGTCTGACTTATCTAAGCCTGTCATTATCTTATCAATCTCTATCAAATCTCCTTTGCTCCAGGGAGATCCAGTCATAATTCATTGAAAAAAATAACAACTTGAGCATGGTTTCCAAAATTTGACTGTAATATTATGGGTACATTTTCCAAACATTTTTTTATTTCCCTTCAAAGAAATTGAGGAAAAACCCAGAGAGTGGTGAGAATGTGGAACTCGCTACCACAGGGAGTGGTTGAGGTGAAAGTATAGATGCATTTAAGGAGAGGCTGGATAAACACATGAGGGAGAAATAACTAGAGAAAAAGAAAGGGCCTGCATTTATATAGCGCCTTTTGTAACCTCAGGTTGTCACAAATTGCTTTACGGTCAATGAAAATACTTTCTGAAGTGTCATCTGTGTTGTAATGTAGGAAACGTGGCAGTCAATTTGTGCACAGCAAGCTCCCACAAACAACGATGTGATAATGACCAGATCATGATATTGGTCGAGGAGTAAATATTGACCAGGACAGTGGGGAGAATTCCCCTGCTCTTCTTCAAAATAGTGGACAGGGGGTATTTTATTTGTACCTGAGAGGGCAGAAGGGGTCTCAGTTTAACGAGAGTTTAAGTGAGAGGGACCTGGTCGTTTGTGAGGACAACGTGGAAAAGGCTGATATGCTCGAACAGGTTGAGGTTAAGAGGGAGGATGTGCTGGAAATTTTGAATGATATGAGGACAGATAAGTCCCCGGGGCCAGACGGGATATACCCAAGGATATTACGGGAAGCGAGGGAAGAGATTGCTGCGCCTTTGGCGATGATCTTTGCGTCTTCACTGTCCACTGGAGTAGTACCGGATGATTGGATGGTGGCAAATTCTGTTCCCTTGTTCAAGAAAGGGAATAGGGATAACCCTGGGAATTATAGACCAGTCAGTCTTACGTCGGTAGTGGGCAAATTATTGGAGAGGATTCTGAGAGACAGGATTTATGATTATTTGGAAAAGCATAGTTTGATTAGAGACAGTCAGCATGGCTTTGTGAGGGGCAGGTCATGCCTCACAAGCCTTATTGAATTCTTTGAAGATGTGACAAAACACATTGATGAAGGAAGAGCAGTGGATGTGGTGTATATGGATTTCAGCAAGGCATTTGATAAGGTTCCTCATGGTAGGCTCATTCAGAAAGTAAGGAGACATGGGATTCAGGGAAAGTTGGCTGTCTGGATACAAAATTGGCTGGCCCATAGAAGTCAGAGGTGGTAGTAGATGGAAAGTATTCAGCATGGAGCTCGGTGACCAGTGGTGTTACACAAGGATCTGTTCTGGGACCTCTGCTCTTTGTGATTTTTATAAATGACTTGGATGAGGAAGTGGAAGGCTGGGTTAGCAAGTTTGCCGATGACACGAAGGTTGCTGGAGTTGTGGATAGTGTGGAAGGCTGTTGTAGGTTGCAACAGGACATTGACAGGATGCAGAGCTGGGCTGAGAAGTGGCAGATGGAGTTCAACCTGGAAAAGTGTGAAGTGATTCATTTTGGAAGGTCGAATTTGAATGCGGAATACAGGCTTAAAGACAGGATTCTTGGTAGTGTGGAGGAACAGAGGGATCTTGGGGTCCATGTCCATAGATCGCTCAAAGTTGCCACCCAAGTTGATAGGGTTGTTAAGAAGGCGTACGGTGTGTTGGCTTTCATTAACAGGGGGATTGAGTTTAAGAGCCACGAGGTTATGCTGCAGCTCTATAAGGCCCTGGTTTGACCACACTTGGAATATTGTGTTCAGTTCTGGTCGCCTCATTATAGGAAGGATGTGGAAGCTTTAGAGAGGGTGCAGAGGAGATTTACCAGGATGCTGCCTGGACTGGAGGGCATGTCCTACGAAGAAAGATTGAGGGAGCTGGGGCTTTTCTCATTGGAGCGAAGAAGAATGAGAGGTGACTTGATAGAGGGGTACAAGATGATGAGAGGCATAGATAGAGTGGATAGTCAGAGACTTTTTCCCAGGGTGGAAAGGGCTATCACCAGGGGGCATAATTTTAAGGTGATTGGAGGAAGGTTTCGGGGAGATGTCAGAGGTAGGTTCTTTACACAGAGAGTGGTGGGTGCGTGGAATGCGCTGCCAGCGGTGGTAGTAGAAGCAGATACATTAGGGGCATTTAAGCGACTCTTGGATAGGTACATGGATGATAGTAGAATGAAGGGTAGGTAGTTAGTTGGATCTTAGAGCAGGTTAAAGGTTCGGCACAACATCGTGGGCCGAAGGGCCTGTACTGTGCTGTACTGTTCTATGTTCTCTGTTCTATGTTAATGACTCAAACAGAAGGCGGCACAGTGGCGCAGTGGTTAGCACCGCAGCCTCACAGCTCCAGCGACCTGGGTTCAATTCTGGGTATTGCCTGTGTGGAGTTTGCAAGTTCTCCCTGTGTCTGCGTGGGTTTCCTCCGGGTGCTCCGGTTTCCTCCCACATGCCAAAGACTTGCAGGTTGATAGGTAAATTGGCCATTATAAATTGCCCCTAGTATAGGTAAGTGGTAGGGAAATATAGGGACAGGTGGGGATGTGGTAGGAATATGGAATTAGTGTAGGATTAGCATAAATGGGTGGTTGATGGTCGGCACAGACTCGGTGGGCCGAAGGGCCTGTTTCAGTGCTGTATCTCTAAATAAATAATAAATAAAAAGGCACCACCTACGACAGTGCAGCACTCCCTCAGGACTGCACAGGAGGTGTCAGCCTGGGAAGCGAAAACCTGCTGACTCAGATAGAAGGATATGCCGATAGGGTGAGGAAAGGTGGGTGGGAGGAGGCTCATGTGGAGCATAGACCTGTTGAACAGCATGGTTTTTTTCAGTGATGTCATAGAAAACTATGGTCATGGGACAAAGTGTTACATCTCTGCCCCTGATCAGACTAAATAACACCCCACTAGAAGTGGTTCGCAAATTCTGCTACATTGATCCACGGTGACAGACAATCTGTCCCTTGCTGTAGAACTCGATACAGGCATAGGGAAAGCAGCTACCACCTTTGGCTGACTTGCAAAACGTGCATGGGATAACACCAAACTGATCCTTAGGACCAAGCTGATGGTTTATAAGGCCTGTGTTCTCAGTACCTTGCTGTATGGCTGTGAAACATGGGTGATTTACAGCTACCAGGAAAAGAAGCTCAAAAATGTCCATCTTCACTGTCTGCAGTGCATTATGGATATATCCTTTCAGGACAAAAGCACAAATGCAGCAGTCCTCTCAAAGGCAGAGCTCCCGAGTGTGTTGGTACTAATCAAACAGAGGCAGCTTTGGTGGATCGGACACATCATAGGATGGAAGACAGTCGTATTCCCTAGGACTTTCTGTATGGCAAGATGGCTGGGGTCAAATGACCAGTGGGGCGCCCAAAGCTCCACTTCAAGGATGCCTGCAAGTGCGACACGGAGGCCCCAAATGTCGACTATCGCACCTGGGGGGTCACTTGCTGGCGAAAGAGGGAAATGGTGACACATCCTGTGGACTGGGGTGCACTACCACGATGACCAGTTGCTACAGCAGCTTGGCAACAGGCGCCAACGCCGACAACAACTCACGGTGTCATTTGGCAGCTTCATCTGCGACACATGTGACAGAATCTGACTCTCAAGGATTGGCCTTCACGGCCATCAACAAAGATGCACCAAGAGAAGACCCCACCTAAATGGATTGTTTACTGCATGTCCATCATCTTTCATAGAAGGAAGGGTGCCAGCCATAGAGTCATTTATGGCACAGAAGGAGGCCATTTGGCCCGTCAAGTCCATGTCAGCTCTCCACAGAGCTATGCTGTCAGTTCCACTCCCCAGCTCGATCCCCGTAGCCCTGCAAGTCTATTTCTCTCAGGCCAAACAACTTCCTCTTGAAACAATTCTATTGAAAATATGCATTTAACCTAATTTCTACACTTTGTAAATGGCAGACATTTGGGATGAAATTGAACATGTTTCGTTAGATAGGCAGAATCTCACCTGCTGCGTGTTATATAGAACAAAGAACATAGAATTTGCAGCACAGAAACAGGCCATTTGGCCCAACTAGTTGATGATGGTGTTTATACTCCACAGGAGCCTCCTCTCACCCTATGTAAAACACCAAAAATTCAATAGTCGTTTGGTAGTACAGAACTTGTATATTGCTGAAAATAGAGACATTTTGTCGAAGCTTTTTGTCTTTCACTCATCAGGACAATTCGCAAGAATACCAATGTAAGGGAAGCAAGAAATTTATACTGTGTGTTTAAATTTCCAACAAAGCTTGGCAGTTAACTGTCAGTCACCATAAACTGGTGCATTCTCCATGGCAACACCTCTACCAATCAGAGACCATTTGCCAACCAATCAGTTCTCATACAGTATAAATTTGTCACTTTCCCCTGCATTGGTATTCTTGTGAACTATCCTGATGAGTGCAAGACGAAAAGCTTCGACAAAATGTCTCTATTTTCAGCAATACTCAAATTCAGTTGTATTAAAGTCCCCCTGGCCAAGTCCACTTTCACCCTGTTCATCTTTAGTTTTAAGAAGAATTAATCTTGAGGAGAAGGTGACTGGCCTCAGGCATATTGCGAGCACAGTTTTCATGGAAAATCAGGTTTCTTTGTTCTGCTGTCTCTTGGGTAGAGGTCTTTAAACTATCAACACTTTGCTTTTCTTACACTAAGGCAGCTCTGCTGGTTGAATGTCGGATTGAGGACAGAAGGGTTTTTGGTTTCAATCCCAGGTGGTTTCATTCAGCCTTTCATTATTCATTGATGGATAACGAAACAGAAAACCTGCTGGTGATAATGCAATGTCTTCTTTTAACCTTTTTGTACTGCTTCGACCTGAACCAGAAAAATTGATGGAATCATTTAAGATTGGGATTTTATTGCGACCATTTACAACGAGCTGCCGTCAGGACTGGATTCAAATTTAAATCCGATTTTAACTCTAAGTGAATGGGCTTAGGGTGAGTTAAAATCGGGCCCATTTTAAGTCTTCTATACAACCGAAAAGGGAGGAAGATATTCATGGTTGTGACTAATTCTGCTGCTCTGTTATTTATGGAATCAGAGAAACTTACTGCACAGAAGGAGGCCATTTGGCCTCTCATATCTCTGCTGGCTCGTTGAAAGACCAGTCATGCTAAATCCCACATTTCTGCTTTTTGTCCGTAACCCTGTAAGTTCCTCATCCCCAAGTTTCTGTCCAACTCCCTTTTAAAATTATATATGGAATCAGCTTCCACCATCTTTTCAGGGTGGGTTTTCCAGATCCTGACAACACACTGAATGAAAAAAGTTCTCCTCATTTCCCCTCTAGATTTTTTGCCAATGATTTTAAATCCATGACCTCTGGTTATTGACCCTCTCGATAGAGGGAATAGTTTCTTTCTATCTACTCTATCAAAACCTCATCATTTTGAAAACTTCTATCATGTCACCTCCTAACCTTTGCTGTTCGGTATTTATGCTATGATAAATTCTTGCCGGGAATTTATTCGGCGACAGGGGTCTCAACGTGTGGAGGAGGAGCCGCCGAGAACCCCATGTCGCCTCTTCTCCAGAAGGCCCGCCGAATCTAGTGCCAATTAGGCACTTAACTGGACAGCGGCAGGTCTTCCACGGGATCAAGGACCCTGCCGCTGAAAGTCCCGCCCTTGGAGAGCTGCTGGCCAATTAGAGACCAGCAGCTCTCCCGCTGAGCAGCGCCATTGCGGAGGCAGTGGCTGCTGCCAGTGCAGCATCTACCCAAGGCCCAGGAGCAGCGCTGGATCCATGCCACAGCTAGATCAGGGCGAGAGGGGTCTCGCAGGTTGCGGGTTGCGGGGAAGAGGGGTGTAGGGGGTTTGTAGCAAGGGCGGGGTGGTGGTCTCAGCAGGTTGCCCCCCCCTTCTCAATGCCTGGTCGCTCATTCAGGCACTAATTGGCTTTAAATAACGGACCCCCCTCCCCTGCACCCCGAGCCGGGAAGCAACACACACGGTTTTTCATACAGTGCTTCCCGTGTGGCAACAGAGCCGTCTGCCGCACGGGTAATTGTGGCTGCAGCAGGATGAAGCCCATAATTGGGGATTAATTGCCCGGTTAAGGGCCTCAATTGGCGTTTGGGTTGGGAAGGCCGTTCACAGGCCTTCATACCCCAGAATAAATTTTGGTGAAGGCAGGATGGTGTTGGTCCCCCTTCCCCCCCCATCCCACCACTATCCCACCCGAGTTTATGTTCTCCCCACCTCCAAACCCACCACAGGGGGGAACAAAAAATTCCCAACGAGTCTGTTACAATTAAAGGGGAAAATGCAGGGAGAAAGGAATAGAAGGATGTGCTGATGGGGTGAGATGAAGTGGGAAGGAGGAGGCTCGAGTGGAGCATAAACACCAGCATAGACCAGTTAGGCTGAATGGCCTGTTACTGTGCTGTAAATACTATATATAATATATTATATAAAATTCATGGGCAAGAAGGATTGGCAAAGGCAAAGTGTTAAAATTCCAGCAGAGGGCAGTCATTGACAATGATTTCTGGACACTGCCTTCAAATTGGAATGTTCTGCACATTCTGAATTTTCTGTATTTTATGAAGCCTGCATCAAAGAATTTAGAAGATTAACATGCTAGACTTCTGATGTTTGAAGCATTTTGATAGAGTAAATAAAGAGAAACTATTTCCACCAGCTGGAGGGTTAGCGATTAGAGGACACAGATTGACTTGCATTTATGCAGCACCTTTCATGGACTCAGAACACCCCAAAGTGCTTTACAGCCAATGAAGTACTTTTGAAGTGTAGTCTCTGTTGTAATGTAGGAAACATGGCAGCCAATTTGCACACAGCAAGATCCCACAAACAACAATGTAATAATATCAAGATCACTTGTTTTTGTGATGTTGATTGAAGGATAAATATTGTCCAGGACACCAGGGAGAACTCCCCTGCTCTTCTTCAAGATAACAGCATGGGACCTTTTGTATCCATCAGAGAAAGCAGACAGGGCCTCAGTTTAATATCACATTGTGCAAGATGGCACCTCCAACAGTGCAGCACTCCCTTAGTACTGCACTGGGAGCATCAGCCTTGATTTTTGTGCTTAGGTCATTAGACTGGGATTAGAACCCACAACCTTCTAGCTCAAAGGTAAGAGTACTACCCACTGAGCTACAGCTGACAAATGGACCAGAGAAGGATAAGGAGCATTTTTATTCACACAGTGCATTGTTGTGATCTGGAATGCGTTGCCTGAAAGGGCGGTGGAAGCTGATTCAATAACAACTTTCAAAAGGGAATGGGATAAATACTTGAAAAGGAAAAATTTACTGGGCAATGAGGAAAGAGCAGGGGAGTGGGACTAACTGGACAGCTCTTTCAAAGAGCCAGCACAGGCACGATGGGCTGAATGGCCTCCTTGTGTGCTGTATCAGTCTATGATTCTAAGAACTGAGGGGAAATATAAACACTGCAAGAGCCACAGCAAAATGTCTTGAAATTCATCTCGTCCTGATGAGGTGTACAGCTTTGATACGACGAGCAGATGGACCAAACTGTGGGGTTTATTGCAGAAGAAGCAACTGAAAAACAGTTAATGTTGTTAATTTCGCAAATTACATTGTATTTACAGCACAAAAACAGGCCATTCGGCCCAACTGGCCCATGCTGGTGTTTATGCTCCACGCGAGCCTCCTCCCAACCCTGTTTCATCTCAACATATCAGAATATCCTTCTATTCCTTTCTCTCTTATGAACAAAGAACAAAGAACAAAGAACAGTACAGCACAGGAACAGGCCATTCGGCCCTCCAAGCCTGTGCCAATCTTGATGCCTGCCTAAACTAACACCTTCTGCTCTTCCAGGGCCCTTATCCCTCTATTCCCTTCCTTTTCATGTATTTGTCAAGATGTCTCTTAAACGTCGCTATCGTATCTGCTTCCACCACCTCCCCTGGCAGCAAGTTCCAGGCACTCACCACCCTCTGTGTAAAATACTTGCCTCGCACATCCCCTCTAAACTTTGCCCCTCACACCTTAAACCTATGTTCCCTAGTAACTGACTCTTCCACCCTGGGAAAAAGCTTCTGACTATCCACTCTGTCCATGCCGCTCATAACTTTGTAAACCTCTAACATGTCGCCCCTCCACCTCCGTCGTTCCAGTGAAAACAATCAGAGTTTTTCTAACCTCTCCTCATAGCTAATGCCCTCCAGACCAGGCAACATCCTGGTAAACCTCCTCTGTACCCTCTGCAAAGCCTCCACGTCCTTCTGGTAGTGTGGCAACCAGAATTGCACGCAATATTCTAAGTGTGGCCTAACTAAGGTTCTGTACAGCTGCAACATGACTTGCCAATTTTTATACTCTATGCCCCGACCGATGAAGACAAGCATGCCGTATGCCTTCTTGACTACCTTATCCACCTGCATTGCCACTTTCAGTGACCTGTGGACCTGTACGCCCAGATCTCTCTGCCTGTCAATACTCCTAAGGGTTCTGCCATTTACTGTATCCCTCCCACCTGCATTAGACCTTCCAAAATGCATTACCTCACATTTGTCTGGATTAAACCCCATCTGCCATTTCTCCGCCCAAGTCTCCAACCGATCTATATCCTGCTGTATCCTCTGACAACCCTCATCACTATCCGCAACTCCACCAACCTTTGTGTCATCCGCAAACTTACCAATCAGACCAGCTACATTTTCCTCCTAATCATTTATATATACTACAAACAGCAAAGGTCCCAGTACTGATCCCTGCGGAACACCACTAGTCACATCCCTCCATTCAGAAAAACACCCATCCACTGCCACCCTCTGTCTTCTATGGCCGAGCCAGTTCTGTATCCATCTTGCCAGCTCACCTCTGATCCCGTGTGACTTAACCTTTTGTACCAGTCTGCCATGCGGGACCTTGTCAAAGCCTTTACTAAAGTCCATATAGATAACATCCACTGCCCTTCCTTCATCAATCTTCTTCGTCACTTCCTCAAAAAACTCAATCAAATTAGTAAAACACGACCTCCCCTTCACAAAACCATGCTGTCTCTCACTAATAAGTTTGTTTGCTTCCAAATGGGAGTAAATCCTGTCCTGAATAATCCTCTCTAATAGTTTCCCTACCACTGACGTAAGGCTCACCGGCCTATAATTTCCTGAATTATCCTTGCCACCCTTCTTAAACAAAGGAACAACATTGACTATTCTCCAGTCCTCTGGGACCTCACCTGGAGCCAATGAGGATGCAAAGATTTCTGTCAAGGCCCCAGCAATTTCTTCCCTTGCCTCCCTCAGTATTCCAGGGTAGATTCCATCAGGCCCTGGGGACTTATCTACCTTAATGCTTTGCAAGACACCCAACACCTCCTCCTTTTTGATAATGAGATGACTGAGACTATCTACACTCCCTTCCCCAGGCTCATCATCCACCAAGTCCTTCTCTTTGGTGAATACTGATGCAAAGTACTCATTTAGCACCTCGCCCATTTCCTCTGGCTCCACACATAGATTCCCATGTGTGCACTTACCTAGCTTCCCCTTAAATGCATCTATACTATTCTCCTCAACCACTCCCTGTGGTAGCGAGTTCCACATTCTCACCACTCTCTGGGTAGAGAAGTTTCTCCTGAGTTCTCTATTGGTGACTATCTTATATTTATGGCCCCCTAGTTCTGATCTCCCCTACAAAATGAAAACATCTTCTCTACGTCTACCCTATCAAAACTTTTCATAATTTTAAAGACCTCTATCAGGTCTCCCCTCAGCCTCCTCCTATCGAGAAAACAGCCCCAGCCGGTTCAACCTTTCCTAATACATATAACCTCTCAATTCTGTTAGAATTCTAGTAAATAATTTTTGCACCTTCTCAAATGCCTTGATGTGCTTTCTATAATAAGGGGATCAGAGCTGTGCCCTGCACTGCAAATGTGGTGGAATTAAGGTTTTATTCAAGTTTATAACATAATTGTCTCACCCTGTACCAGAAGCTTGTGGATTCAAGTTCAACATCACCGGTCTCCACCCCTGCCTTAGTTCATCTGCTGCAATCCTCATCCATGCATCATTACCTCTACACTTGAGTATTCCAATAGTCTCCTGGCCAGCCTCCCACCTTGCATCCTCAATAATCTTGAGCTCATCCAAAACTCTGCTGCCTGTATTCTAACTCATACCAAGTCCTGTTCACCCATCATCTACTGTGTCCGCTGACTGACATTGGCTCCTGGTCCAGCTGGACTTCGTTTTTAAAATTCTTATTTTTTTTTCAAATCCCTCTATGCCTTAGCCCCCCTCCCTATCTGTGTAATCTCCATCAGTCATAGAGAGATACAACACTGAAACAGGCCCTTCAGCCCACTGAGTCTGTGCCAACCATCAACCGCCCATTATACTAATCCTACATTAATCCCATATTCCCTACCACATCCCCACAACTCTCCTACCACCTACCTACACTAGGGCCAATTTACCTATCAACCTGCAAGCCTTTGGCTGTGGGAGGAAACCTGAGCACACAGTAGAAACCCACACAGTCATAGGAAGTACTTGCAAACTCCACACAGGCAATACCCAGAACTGAACCTGGGTCACTGGAGTTGTGAGGCTGTAGTGCTAACCACTCCACCACTGTCCTCCAAGCTCTCTGCATGCCTCCAATTCTGGCCTCTTGAACATCCCCAATTTTAGTCGCTCCGCCATTGGTGGCTGTGCCTTCAGCTGCCTGGGCCCTAAGCTCTGGAATTCCCTCCTGTAAACCGTGGCGCGGAGTCAACTCCCCCTTGGCCCCTTTATTTCCTTCACCCACTTGATCCTGGCCATCATATGGGACTAAGTCCTCTTAATTCAGGCTCAGGCTGGG
This sequence comes from Heterodontus francisci, assembly GCF_036365525.1. Taxonomy (NCBI): domain Eukaryota; kingdom Metazoa; phylum Chordata; class Chondrichthyes; order Heterodontiformes; family Heterodontidae; genus Heterodontus; species Heterodontus francisci. The sequence continues at coordinate 13,106,680 of NC_090375.1, read as the reverse complement.
TGTTTGGGATATCGGGGTTACAGGAGAGCCACCCTCCACCTAATCCACCGGCTATGGTTAATGGCTAAGTACAAAGAGGAGGAAACTCAGTCCTTTCTTTAACTATCAATTTACTTTATTCACGTTGTTGTACAATGTAAGAATAAGGCTTATACACTTGGTCAGACAAAAGCATGCAACTCAAACTGGGTTATACAGTTAATAACAAAGCTCGCTAGAATCGATAAGCACACCCACTAGGTTCCTCTGACCTTTCCCTGACCTAGTCACAGAAAACAAAGGATAATACCCGAAAAAGGGGAGAGCTGACGCTGGCCAGGCATTCCGTTCTTTTTCTGTTTTACGTCGTCGCCGCGTTGCTCACACAGGGTCTTCCACTTCCACGATGGTTGGTCTCCGGAGTTTCTCGCTGGCTCTATGCCTGAGATTCTCCATACTTATTCTCTTTCTTATCTCTTCGAACTATGCTGTTTCTTTCCTGTTGGTTTAGGCCTGCTCACCTCGTTCGTATCTTCTCCTTATTGGCCCAGGCCCAAAGAACCCGGTATCACTCCGTGTCCAAATAAGGCTCTATTCCTGTGATCTCGCCCTTGTCTTTCACATAAATTAATTAGTTCAAACTGGTTTTTACCAGCACAGCCCAGTGTCTGAGCTCAGGTTACTTCAGTTCATGAGCTGTTCAACAGTGTCTGAGCTCAGGTTACTTCAGTTCATGAGCTAAGCAACAGTTTGTAACAGACTCTGTACTTCTTGCAGCCCCTGGCCAACATCTCCCCCCTCTTGATCCAAAGATACTTATCTTAGGATCATCAAGTTTCCCTTCTCTGTGAACCATTCTTGAGAACGTCATTGTCCCCCAATGGGTGTGCTATACCATTACATACAAAAAGATATGTTTATAAAACTTAGTATATAGTTATTTTTTTTACAGTTTTTTTATATTGATAACCATTCCTTCTGTTTCATTGTAGCCCCATCATCCAATCTTTGCAAAGTTTCATTTTTCCACCTTCTAAGCTGATATACATTGAGTACAACAATTATTAGCGCACATAGAATCACTATGACAGCAATATGTGATACAATTCTGACCCATGGATGTATTTGAACATTAGATCCCCAATTCCAAAACTTACTCCAAAACCCTGGGTCGCGCGACAGTTCATTTGCCTTGTCAGCACGAGTTCTAATTGTTTTAGTGTGTTTATTCCATTGATGAATTATCTCTTTTGCCTCTTCTGCTATTTGTGCCCAATCCGCTGTTAGGTGTGGGATGGGTGGTAATTCGGTGGCAATATAGTCCCGTACCTCTTGATCTGTATCAGTACGTTGGATCGTGAGGTTCTCCTTTATCACTATCCTCGTTATTGGCTTAGTCAGGACTTGTCCACCAACAACCAAATCCGAGGTTACATTGTAAATGGCTACATTGTGTCCCTCCAGAGGGCACTGTTTCCAGCCCTTGTTGTAATTCATAGCAGCCGTGGCTATGTAATACGTTTTCCCCACAAGGGCATATTATAAAAAGGTCTGGTTATTAACAGGCAGAATGGACAATGAACAATTTTCATAGGTGCTGAGCCCGCAATTTGTAAGTTTCTGTCTCGGCACCTCTTCCGGACAGGCCCAGTGATTCCCCCCTTGATGACATTTTGACAAATCTACCCCTTTCTCAACACCATCCATTACAATGGCATGAGATGGTGGGTTACTTAAAGATATCCAAATACCCTCTTGGTTCTTTCGTTTTTCCCTCGATTTCTCTCTGTATGTGGACGGACAACATCAGGTTGTCTTTCAAACACGTCCGCTTGGATCCGCAGTTGATCCTGCTCTTGATCTCCCTGACCTTCGGTCGAAACATCGGTAGCATCAAGCATCACATGCCAACTGTGATTATCTTGTTTTTCTCCTACTAACATTTAACTGATTAATGTGATACCAGCCACACTTATCTGGTGCCGTCAATACTTTGTATACAGATGGACTAGCTTTATCTACGATCTCATAGGGACCAGTGAACTTTGGACTCAAGAATGAGGTGGGTGGGCTGGTATATTCTGATTATTACCCTTTGTCCGGGGTCCAACTCTATCGGGCTGGCTTTCGCATCAAAATAAGCCTTGCTTTGCTGTCTCTTCTTTCCTTGTTGGTGAGCTGCTACATAATTTGCTTCTCTCACTGTTTCTACTAGTTGTTGCATCCATTTTTCTGATATAATACTGTCCACCTCGGGTTCGGACAAGTCCAAACCTACCAACCCCTCCATTCCTCTCATGTCCCTTCCCGTCATGAGTTTGTAGGGAGTATAACCTGTTGATGAAGCTACGGTATTCCTGATTACCATCAACACATAGGGCAAAACTACCTGCCAGGTCATCTTGTGCTGCTGTACCATTTTAGCTATCATGTTTTTCAATGTCCGATTCATCCTTTCCACAATTCCACTAGACTGTGGTCTATAGGGTATGTGGAATTTCTGTTTGACCCCAAAGAGGGTCATTACATTTTGCATTACTTGGGCTGTGAAATGTGTTCCCTGATCTGATTCTATGCTTCGGGGTAAACTCCACCGAGTGAACACCCTTTCTAACAGAATTTTCACGTTGACTTTGGCTGTATTTGTTCTGGTTGGGAAAGCTTCCACCCATTTGGTAAACGTATCTACTATTACTAGAATGTACTTGAACCCTCCTGGAGTGGGGGGTAAGGGTCCTACATAGTCTATCTGTAAATTAGTCCAAGGCCCTTCTACTGGTCTAGTATGTCGGAGGGCCCCTTTCTTGACATTCCTATCGGGGTTGTGTTGTGCACAGATTAAACAATTCTTGACGTAGTGTTCCACGTCACCTTTCATTCCAGGCCACCAGCACACCTCCTTTATCCTTTCCAGGGTATTCTCTGTCCCTTTATGTCCCCATAAGTCATGGTACCAGTGGATTATTTGGTTTTGTCCCCCCTCTGGCACAACGAATTTTCCTTCACATAAAACCACTCCGTCCTGAATATCGACCCCCTTGTACTCTTTGTATGTGTCTGACTCTACTCCTTGTATCAGTTTTTTCAATTCTCCATCTTTCTTCTGCTCCTCTGTTAAATCCATGACCTTAACCTGTTTCCCTTTCTGTTCCCCAATTTCCTCAATCGGTGGCTGCCATTCCTGCCCACTAACAGCACCTTGTTTGGCTAACTCATCCGCTTTCCTGTTACCTTCCGGAGTAAGTTTTGAATGAGCTTTTACCTTCATGATCCCATATCCTTTCCCCTGTGCTCCTACAAAGATGTATCTTAATAATGGAGCCGATGGAAGGGGCTTCCCATCTGCTGAGACAAAACCTCTCGCCTCCCATAAGGGCAAATGTTCCGTGAGGCTATTACAGATATACATGCTATCAGAATATATCACTGATCCAGGTGGGAAGTATTCTGGGTGGCCAACCACATATGTGACGGCTGCTAATTCTGCCGCCTGGGCGCTCATGGTTTTAGGCATTTTTAAGGCTGCGCTAAACTTTTCCTGACCATGTTCGTCTTCTACATATATCCCGCACCCAGTCCTCCTCTCGCCATCCTGTACTGATGAGGAACCATCCACAAAAATTTTTAAGTGGGGTTCTTCTTTTCTCTTTGCATCTTTACTTTCTGTCCCCGTTGCTTTCTCCGATCCGCTCCTACCCCCTCCTTTTTGTTTTGATACAAATGGTCCCTTGGGATCATTTGCTATCATGACTTGACACTCATTGTTTCTCTCCTTGATACACTAGGTTGTCTGCCAACATAGTGGTAGTTTTTACCCCTTTTACGCTTATGTTTCTTCCTTGCAACAATAGTGTCCACCAAGCAATTCAGTTCTGACTTACTGACCCGTCTTTGATCCTACCGTCTAATAGTAACTGTACGGGGGTACGTTCTGTCAATATTGTAAGTGGGTTCAGTCCCACTACGTAAGTAAAATACTGTACTGCCCAAAAAACTAACAACAAATGTTTCTCGCACATCGTATACCCCTGCTCTACCGGTGAACTACAAGAAAGCCCCCAGCGATTTAACATCCGCAGCACTTAAAGCAGCCAGAAGTACTGCACAAAGAACAGCTAGGCGTTGCGCAAACGACTACTGGCAACACCTATGCAGTCATATTCAGCTGGCCTCAGACACCGGAAACATCAGAGGAATGTATGATGGCATGAAGAGAGCTCTTGGGCCAACCATCAAGAAGATCACCCCCCTCAAATCTAAATCGGGGGACATAATCACTGACCAACGCAAACAGATGGACCGCTGGGTTGAGCACTACCTAGAACTGTACTCCAGGGAGAATGCTGTCACTGACACTGCCCTCAATGCAGCCCAGCCTCTACCAGTCATGGATGAGCTGGACATACAGCCAACCAAATCGGAACTCAGTGATGCCATTGATTCCCTAGCCAGCGGAAAAGCCCCTGGGAAGGACAGCATTACCCCTGAAATAATCAAGAGTGCCAAGCCTGCTATACTCTCAGCACTACATGAACTGCTATGCCTGTGCTGGGACGAGGGAGCAGTACCCCAGGACATGCGCGATGCCAATATCATCACCCTCTATAAAAACAAAGGTGACCGCGGTGACTGCAACAACTACCGTGGAATCTCCCTGCTCAGCATAGTGGGGAAAGTCTTTGCTCGAGTCGCTCTGAACAGGCTCCAGAAGCTGGCCGAGCGCGTCTACCCTGAGGCACAGTGTGGCTTTCGTGCAGAGAGATCGACTATTGACATGCTGTTCTCCCTTCGTCAGATACAGGAGAAATGCTGTGAACAACAGATGCCCCTCTACATTGCTTTCATTGATCTCACCAAAGCCTTTGACCTCGTCAGCAGACGTGGTCTCTTCAGACTACTAGAAAAGATCGGATGTCCACCAAAGCTACTAAGTATCATCACCTCATTCCATGACAATATGAAAGGCACAATTCAACATGGTGGCTCCTCATCAGAGCCCTTTCCTATCCTGAGTGGTGTGAAACAGGGCTGTGTTCTCGCACCCACACTTTTTGGGATTTTCTTCTCCCTGCTGCTTTCACATGCGTTCAAATCCTCTGAAGAAGGAATTTTCCTCCACACAAGATCAGGGGGCAGGTTGTTCAACCTTGCCCGTCTAAGAGCGAAGTCCAAAGTACGGAAAGTCCTCATCAGAGAACTCCTCTTTGCTGACGATGCTGCTTTAACATCTCACACTGAAGAATGCCTGCAGAGTCTCATCGACAGGTTTGCGTCTGCCTGCAATGAATTTGGCCTAACCATCAGCCTCAAGAAAACGAACATCATGGGGCAGGATGTCAGAAATGCTCCATCCATCAATATTGGCGACCACGCTCTGGAAGTGGTTCAAGAGTTCACCTACCTAGGCTCAACTATCACCAGTAACCTGTCTCTAGATGCAGAAATCAACAAGCGCATGGGAAAGGCTTCCACTGCTATGTCCAGACTGGCCAAGAGAGTGTGGGAAAATGGCGCACTGACACGGAACACAAAAGTCCGAGTGTATCAGGCCTGTGTCCTCAGTACCTTGCTCTACGGGAGCGAGGCCTGGACAACGTATGCCAGCCAAGAGCGACGTCTCAATTCATTCCATCTTCGCTGCCTTCGGAGAATACTTGGCATCAGGTGGCAGGACTATATCTCCAACACAGAAGTCCTTGAAGCGGCCAACACCCCCAGCTTATACACACTACTGAGTCAGCGGCGCTTGAGATGGCTTGGCCATGTGAGCCGCATGGAAGATGGCAGGATCCCCAAAGACACATTGTACAGCGAGCTCGCCACTGGTATCAGACCCACCGGCCGTCCATGTCTCCGTTATAAAGACGTCTGCAAACGCGACATGAAATCGTGTGACATTGATCACAAGTCGTGGGAGTCAGTTGCCAGCATTCGCCAGAGCTGGCGGGCAGCCATAAAGACAGGGCTAAATTGTGGCGAGTCGAAGAGACTTAGTAGTTGGCAGGAAAAAAGACAGAGGCGCAAGGGGAGAGCCAACTGTGCAACAGCCCCAACAAACAAATTTCTCTGCAGCACCTGTGGAAGAGCCTGTCACTCCAGAATTGGCCTTTATAGCCACTCCAGGCGCTGCTTCACAAACCACTGACCACCTCCAGGCGCGTATCCATTGTCTCTCGAGATAAGGAGGCCCAAAAGAAAAGAAAGAAGAAAAGAAAGAAGAACCGGTGAAAGCATACGCGAGGCATACGCTACTGGTCTCAATTTCCCATGTGTCTCCTGTAACAGAACTGCCGAGAGGGTGGTGTCTGTGGTAGCTACCTCCAATGAAAACGGCTCAGTTGGATTTGGGGTTTTCAGAGCAGGCGCAGCAGCTAGTGCCTGCTTTAAATCTGAAATGGCCTGTGTGTGTTCAGTTTTCCATTCCCAGGCCACATTCTTTCTCAATAGCTCCATTAATGGGGCCGCATTTGTAGTGAATCCATCAATGTGGTCCCTGCAATATCCCACCAGCCCCAGGAAGGATCTCAACCCTTTTACATCCCTCGGGACAGGGAGTCTGCCAACCGCTACTACCCTTCATTGGTCAATTTCTCTCTTTCCCGATGTCAAGATCATTCCCAGGTAAGTAACCTTCTGTTTCATAACCTGCGCTTTTTTAGGGTTTACTTTTAGTCCCAATTCATGTAACAATTGTAGTAATTCACTTAGTAATTGATAATATTCCTGTTCCATTTCAGTTTGTAGAAGTAAGTCGTCCACATACTGCACCAGACATTCAGGCTTTGAGAACCCTTTTAACCCTTCCCTTAGACGTTGTTGAAATATAGACGGGGAATTATGAAATCCCTGCCCCGGGGCGGTCCATGTATATTGTTGTCCTTGGAAGGTAAACACAAATTTATATTGGCATTCTGTCTCCAGTGGAATAGACCAAAAACCGTTACTTATGTCTAAAACTGTGAACCACTGTGCGTCCTCATTTTGTTTAATTATCGTCTCTGGGCTAGTTGCTATGGTAGGGGTCGTTAACGGGGTTACCTTATTTAATTCTCGGTTGTCTATCGTTAGTCGCCAGCTACTGTCCGGTTTCCTCACCGGCCAAATAGGCGAGTTGTTAGTGGAGGGTACCGGTCTTAGTATCCATTGTAGCAGTAAATTCTGTATCACCTTTCCCACCTCCTCTTCTGCCTGTTTCGGAAAACCATACTGCTTCTGTGGTTTGGGGTCTGGACTCTGTATACACACACCCCCGGTCATTTTCCCACAATCATGTTTATGGCGAGCAAATATTACTGAATTCCGTGTGATAATTTGTTGTACTTCACGATCGCTACTAATCTTCTGGTTTTATCCACAATTCCTCGAACGTGCATATCCTATCCTGATATTCCCCCACCGGGACGGATGTGTGATCTATACTACCCATGCCCAAGGGCATTTGCCAAATCGCGCAATTAACAGGGTCAAAACAGAGTCCCGCTTTAGCCATATAATCACACCCTAATATATTTTAGTTTTTAGAGATACAGCACTGAAACAGGCCCTTCGGCCCACCGAGTCTGTGCCAACCATCAACCACCCATTTATACTAATCCTACACTAATCCCATATTCCTACCACATCCCCACCTGTCCCTATATTTCCCTACCACCTACCTATACTAGGGGCAATTTATAATGGCCAATTTACCTACCAACCTGCAAGTCTTTTGGCTTGTGGGAGGAAACCGGAGCACCCGGAGGAAACCCACGCAGACACAGGGAGAACTTGCAAACTCCACACAGGCAGTACCCAGAATTGAACCCGGGTTCCTGGAGCTGTGAGGCTGCGGTGCTAACCACTGCGCCACTGTGCCGCCCCATATGTTCTTGTTCTCTGGGTAACTTAATGAGAACCACTGAGTGCTCTATTGCTACATCCCCCACACTGACTTCCAACGGTATGCTCACATAACCCACTTGTGAATGTCCTGTGAATCCGCTTAAAACAAGTTTACTTTGAATTTTCCAATCTACTTGACTAACATTGGTGGTGTTTACGGTGGTTCGGGATCCTCCAGTGTCCTAAAGGAATGTGACAGGGCGGCCTCCAACCCTACCATTCACTAGAGGTCCCCCTGTGTTATCCCACCGCGTGTCACACACCCATAACGGAGAGGCCTGCGACCGTCATTGTAGGTCAGGGTACAACCCCGAAGACGGTGCTATCTCTCGTATATCACATTGAGGATTTGACCTATTCAGTCCTTCCACGGGTAGGCTCTGGCGTTTGTTCTGGCCTCCTCCCCGACCTGCATTTTCTCGTTTCAGGTTTGGGAATTCTTTTTTGAAAAGTCCCTCCTGACCACAGTTATAGCAGTGGGTCGGCCCGCCCGGAGTTCTCCCTGTTCCTGGGATGGTTCCTCTCCCGATGCCACTACCCTTTCCTCCTGTCTGAAAGGCTGGGTGGGGTGCCCCTTGTGCAGTTCCCCTCCCTTCATTTCTCCAGGTTATTGTCTGATCTTTTACAGGCATTGCCTTTCCCCCAGGGGCCTTGGAGAATTTTGTTATTTCCTTCTCCCATGCTCTAACCATCCTCCTGAGTACCCAAGCCTCTGTGTGTGTATCATCAGAGGGATCAAATTGATCTAGTGCCCTTCTTGACTCCTCAGTGCCATGCAACACCAGCGTTCTCAGCCATCGGTTTCTAATCTCTGCCGTTGGATTGGCTCTATCTAGGTTTGCGCCATATACCCCTTGAAACACCGCCCAGATGTGGGCCGCAAACGTGACAGGGTGTTCACCTTTTCTTTGATAGCATTTCGTTAGCGCCTCCACTGGGTCCCCTCTGTTAGCGCCAATGACGTTTAATACTTGATCTTTTAAAGCCTCATTTGTACCTCTACTGAGTTTTTGCTCCTCCGGTAGGGCGGAGTGTATGTGTGGGTGTAGGCACATGATAATTAATTTTCTTTCTTCAGCATCATCTAAGCCGTGTATTCCTCTCTGTTGACTGACCGCTTGGAACAGCTCCCGAGGATCATCCCCGGGTGCACACGTCCCAATATCTTTGGCAATATCCCTCAATTGCTGTACCCCCATTGGAGTGGAATATCTGCCCCGTGGTCACCATGGGGGCCGATGACTCCTTTGGCTCTGGTTCATACGCTGGCGGAGGATCCTCGGGTAGAGGGTCTCCGTCATCATGGCCGTATCTAGCCGCTTTGTCTGCTAACTCATTCCAATCTATGCCCCCTTCACCATTCTCACTTCCTTCGGGTGCAAAAGCACAGATTATACCTCTCTGCGTGGCTAGCTGCTCTTGCAGTCTCGCTATGTATTTTTGACACTTTGTGTGATCACCTGAATTACTTCTCTTTTCCTGTGCTGCTCTCTGAATCACATTCATGGCAGTTTTTAAATCACTACATTGCTGTTTCCATCCTTCCACCTCAGCTTTAGCTGCTTGGGCTTCTCCCTCTTGCCTACTTTTTTCAGTAACTAGTTTTTCACACTGTAACTGATATTGGTTCATATGCATCAAATCCTCACTTCTCTGTCCCTGCAAATCAGTTACTTTTTCACTAAGGTGGGCTGCCTCCTCACGGAGTTTTTTAATCTCTTCCTCTAGTCTGTTCTGCTCTTTTTTAGCCTACTGTTGGCATTCTATCCATTCCTCAAGTAAACAGCCGCTAGCTACTGACTTCTGTATTTTTAAAAATTTCCTAGCTGACATCTTTGCTTGTGCAATCTTCCAAAGGCCTTCTCCTACAGGTTTTCCCTTGTCGCTAGTGTGACCTGCATACTCCCCGTATTGCAGCCACTTCCCTATTACGTATTTTTGGAGGAGTCCCTTCCAATCAAAACAATCCAAGTCTCCAGGGCTTGGAGATTCCCTTTTATTTGTCATCTTATGTTAGTAGCTACAAATTAACCCCTAAGTTCCTATTCTCTCTGTACTTTGCCAATTCGGTTCGGCTCGAGTCTCCCGCTGATTCAACGGAGAGGTAAGGGTCGCCAAGAGTGTCCCTGCTGACTGCATCTGTGGGAAGTGCACACAACTCCAGCTCCTCGAGAACCGCGTTAGGGAACTGGAGCTGGAGCTGGATGAACTTCGGATCATTCGGGAGGCGGAGGGGGTTATTGAGAGGAGTTATGGGGAGGTAGTCACACCTCAGGTAAAAGAAGTAGGTAGATGGGTTACCGTCAGGGGAAGGAGAGGGAACCAGCAGGCAGTGCAGGGATCCCCTGTGGCCGTTTCCCTCAACAACAGGTATACCGTTTTGGATACTGTTGCGGGGGATGACTTTCCAGGGGTAAGCAATGGGGTACAGGTATCTGGCACAGAGTCTGTCCCTGTTGCTCAGAAGGGAAGGGGGAAGAGGAGCAGAGCATTAGTCATTGGGGACTCCATAGTTAGGGGAACAGATAGGAGGTTCTGTGGGAACGAGAGAGACTCACGGTTGGTATGTTGCCTCCCAGGTGCCAGGGTTCGTGATGTCTCGGATCGTGTTTTTGGGATCCTTAAGGGGGAGGGGGAGCAGCCCCAAGTCGTGGTCCACATAGGCACCAATGACATAGGTAGGAAGAGAGATGGGGATTTAAGGCAGAAATTCAGGGAGCTAGGGTGGAAGCTTAGAGCGAGAACAAACAGAGTTGTTATCTCTGGGTTGTTGCCCATGCCACGTGATAGCGAAGCGAGGAATAGGGAGAGAGAGGAGTTGAACACGTGGCTGCAGGGATGGTGCAGGAGGGAGGGTTTTGGTTTCCTGGATAATTGGGGCTCTTTCTGGGGTAGGTGGGACCTCTACAAACAGGATGGTCTTCACCTGAACCAGAGGGGTGCCAATATCCTGGGGGGGAGATTTGCTAGTGCTCTTCGGGGGGGTTTAAACTAATTCAGCAGGGGAATGGGAACCAAAAATGTAGTGCCAGTGTACAGGATGTTGAGAGTAGTGAGGTCAGGGATAAGGTTACAAGGACGCAAGAGGGCACTGGCAAGCAAGAACCTGGTTTAAAGTGTGTCTACTTCAACGCCAGGAGCATCCGGAATAAGGTGGGTGAGCTTGCAGCATGGGTTGGTACCTGGGATCTCGATGTTGTGGCCATTTCGGAGACATGGGTAGAGCAGGGACAGGAATGGATGTTGCAGATTCCGGGATTTAGATGTTTCAGTAAGAACACAGAAGATGGTATAAGAGGGGGGGCTGTGGCATTGTTAATCAAGGAGAGTATTACAGCGACAGAAAGGACGTTTGAGGACTCGTCTACTGAGGTAGTATGGGCCGAGGTTAGAAACAGGAGAGGTGAGGTCACCCTGTTGGGAGTCTTTTATAGACCTCCAAATAGTTCCAGAGATGTAGAGGAAAGGATAGCGAAGATGATTCTCGACAGGGGCGAGAGTAACAGGGTAGTTGTAATGGGGGACTTTAACTTTCCAAATATCGACTGGAAATACTATAGTTCGAGTACTTTAGATGGGTCAGTTTTTGTCCAGTGTGTGCAGGAGGGTTTTCTGACACAATATGTACACAGGCCAACCAGGGGCGATGCCACATTGGATTTGGTACTGGGTAATGAACCCGGCTAGGTGTTAGATTTAGATGTAGGTGAGCACTTTGGTGATAGTGATCACAATTCGGTTAGGTTTACCTTAGCGATGGGCAGGGACAGGGATATACAGCAGGGCAAGAATTATAGCTGGGGGAAAGGAAATTATGATGCTATTGGGCAAGATTTAGGATGTGTAGGATGGGGAAGGAAACTGCAGGGGATGGGCACAATCGAAATGTGGAGCTTATTCAAGGAGCAGCTAATGCGTGTCCTTGATAAGTATGTACCTGTGAGGCAGGGAGGAAGTTGTCGAGCGAGGGAGCCGTGGTTTACTAAAGAAGTTGAAGCGCTTGTCAAGAGGAAGAAGAAGGCTTATGTTCGGATTAGACGTGAAGGCTCAGTTAGGGCGCTTGAGAGTTACAAGCTAGCCAGGAAGGATCTAAAGGGATAGCTAAGAAGAGCAAGGAGAGGACACGAGAAGTCATTGGCGGATAGGATCAGGGAAAACCCTAAGGCTTTCTATAGGTATATCAGGAATAAAAGAATGACCAGAGTTAGATTAGGGCCAATCAAGGATAGTAGTGGGAAGTTGTGTGTGGAATCAGAGGAGGTAGGGGAAGTGTGAAATGAATATTTTTCGTCAGTATTTACAGTAGAGAAAGAAAATGTTGTCGAGGGGAATACTGAGATTCAGGCTACTAGGCTAGATGGGATTGAGGTTCACAAGGAGGAGGTGTTATCAATTTTGGAAAGTGTGAAAATAGATAAGTCCCCTGGGCCAGATGGGATTTATCCTAGGATTCTCTGGGAAGCCAGGGAAGAGATTGCAGAGCCCTTTGTCCTTGATCTTTATGTCGTCATTGTCAACAGGAATAGTGCCGGAAGACTGGAGGATAGCAAGTGTTGTCCCCTTGTTCAAGAAGGGGAGTAGAGACAGCCCTGGTAATTATAGACCTGTGAGCCTTACTTCGGTTGTGGGTAAAATGTTGGAAAAGGTTATAAGAGACAGGATTTATAATCATCTTGAAAAGAATAAGTTCATTAGCGATAGTCAGCACGGTTTTGTGAAGGGTAGGTTGTGCCTCACAAACCTTATTGAGTTTTTTGAGAAGGTGACCAAACAGGTGGATGAGGGTAAAGCAGTGGATGTGGTGTATATGGATTTCAGTAAGGCATTTGATAAGGTTCCCCATGGTAGGCTATTGCAGAAAATACGGAAGTATGGGGTTGAAGGTGATTTAGAGCTTTGGATCAGAAATTGGCTAGCTGAAAGAAGCGGTGGTGGTTGATGACAAATGTTCATCCTGGAGTTTAGTTACTAGTGGTGTACCGCAAGGATCTGTTTTGGGGCCACTGCTGTTTGTCATTTTTATAAATGACCTGGAAGAGGGTGTAGAAGGGTGGGTTAGTAAATTTGCGGATGACACTAAGGTCGGTGGAGTTGTGGATAGTGCCGAAGGATGTTGTAGGGTACAGAGGGACATAGATAGGCTGCAGAGCTGGGCTGAGAGATGGCAAATGGAGTTTAATGTGGAAAAGTGCGAGGTGATTCACTTCGGAAGGAGTAACAGGAATGCAGAGTACTGGGCTAATGGGAAGATTCTTGGTAGTGTGGATGAACAGAGAGATCTTGGTGTCCAGGTGCATAAATCCCTGAAGGTTGCTACCCAGGTTAATAGGGCTGTTAAGAAGGCATATGGTGTGTTAGCTTTTATTAGTAGGGGGATTGAGTTTCGGAGCCACGAGATCATGCTGCAGCTGTACAAAACTCTGGTGAGACCGCACCTGGAGTATTGCGTGCAGTTCTGGTCACCGCATTTTCGGAAGGATGTGGAAGCTTTGGAAAGGGTGCAGAGGAGATTTACTAGGATGTTGTCTGGTATGGAGGGAAGGTCTTACGAGGAAAGGCTGAGGGATTTGAGGTTGTTTTCGTTGGAGAGAAGGAGGAGGAGAGGTGACTTAATAGAGACATATAAGATAATCAGAGGGTTAGATAGGGTGGATAGTGAGAGTCTTTTTTCTCGGATGGTGATGGCAAACACGAGGGGACATAGCTTTAAGTTGAGGGGTGACAGATATAGGACAGATGTCAGAGGTAGTTTATTTACTCAGAGAGTAGTAGGGGCGTGGAACGCCCTGCCTGCAACAGTAGTAGACTCGCCAACTTTAAGGGCATTTAAGTGGTCATTGGATAGACATATGGATGAAAATGGAATAGTGTAGGTCAGATGGTTTCACAGGTCGGCGCAACATCGAGGGCCGAAGGGCCTGTACTGCGCTGTAATGTTCTAATTCTAATTCTAATTCTAATTCTAATTCTAATTGATCCTCGTGCCCACCCAGGGACGCCAATTATGTAAACCGTGGCGTGGAGTCAACTCCCCCTTGGCCCCTTTATTCCCTTCACCCACTTGATCCTGGCCGTCACGTGAGACTAAATCCTCTTAATTCAGGCTCAGGCTGGGTGTTTGGGATATCGGGGTTACAGGAGAGCCACCCTCCACCTAATCCACCGGCTATGGTTAATGGCTTAGTACAAAGAGGAGGAAACTCAGTTCTTTCTTTAACTATCAATTTACTTTATTCACGTTGTTGTACAATGTAAGAATAAGGCTTATACACTTGATTAGACAAAAGCATGCAACTCAAACTGGGTTATACAGTTAATAACAAAGCTAGCTAGAATCGATAAGCACACCCACTAGGTTCCTCTGACCTTTCCCTGACCTAGTCACAGAAAACAAAGGATAATACCCGAAAAAGGGGAGAGCTGACGCTGGCCAGGCGTTCCATTCTCTTTCTGTTTTACGTTGTCGCCCCGTTGCTCACGCAGGGTTTTCCACTTCCGCGATGGTTGCTCTCCGGAGTTTCTCGCTGGCTCTTTGCCCGAGATTCTCCATACTTATTCTCTTTCTTATCTCTTCGAACTGTGCTGTTTCTTTCCTGTTGGTTTAGGCCTGCTCACCTCGTTCGTATCTTCTCCTTATTGGCCCAGGCCCAAAGACCCCGGTATCAATCCGTGTCCAAATAAGGCTCTATTCCTGTGATCTCTGCCTTGTCTTTCACATAAATTAATTAGTTCAAACTGGTTTTTACCAGCACAGGCCAGTGTCTGAGCTCAAGTTACTTCAGTTCGTGAGCTGTTCAACAGTGTCTGAGCTCGGGTTACTTCAGTTCATGAGCTAAGCAACAGTTTGTAACAGACTCTGTACTTCTTGCAGCCCCTGGCCAACACTCCCTAAACCTCTCCACCTCTCTACCTTTCTCTCCTCTTTTAAGACGCTCATTAAAATCTACCTCTTTGACCAAGCTTTTGGCCACCTGCCCTAATATCGCGTTGGTGTCAATCTAGTTTGATCACTCTCCTCTGAAGCACCTTGGGACATTTTACTGCAGTGAAGGTGCTGTGTAAGTACAGGTTATTGTTGTGTAACATTTGAATGAACAGTTTTCAATGAATTTAAATCTATTTCGTATTGCTTCTCGTAAAATGGACCCTCTCTTCGCAACAGCACTGCACAGCCTTTCAATCCCTGAACCCAGCTGGGATTAACCTGAAGAGAGAGAGTTGACTCCTTTTCAGGCCATTTCCTACTGCAGCCTGACCTACCTTCCACCAGGGGGCAGACGCCCCATTGCTCTGCTCTCACACAGCAGATTGGTTCATTGTACTGCCAATCAAAACTTCTACATCAAATCAGCCATTCACCTTCGACTCTGTGTGTGCTCAGTTCTCGGCTCCACATCGGAGAAACTTACAGCACAGAAGGAAGGCAATTGGCCTAACATTAGAGCGTCAGAGGGTTGTACAAAGGATATAGAGGCACTGGAGAAGGTGCAAAAAGATTTACAAAGATGATATCTGGACTGAGAAGTTATACCCATCAGGAAAGATTGAATAGACTGGGGCTCTTTTCTCTGGAAAGGAGAAGACTGAGGGGTGATCTGATGGAGGTCTTCAAGATTATGAAAGGTTTAATAAGGTAGATGAAGAGCAGATGTTTCCACTTGCAGGCAAGAACAAACTAGGGGCCATCAATATAAAATAGTCACTAATAAATCCCATCAGGAATTCCAGAGAAACTTCTTTATCCAGAGAGCTGTGAGATGTGGAACTCGCTACCACAGGGAGTGGTTGAGGTTAGTAGTTTAGATACATTTAAGGGGAAGCTCGATAAGCCAATGAAGGAGAAAGGAATAGAAGGATATGTTGATAGGGTTGAATGAAGAGGGATGGGAGGAGGCTTGTGTGGAACATAAATGCTGGCATAGACCAGTTGGGCTGAATGGCCTTTCTCTGGACTGTACAGTATCTGTAGCAAGTGCCACACAAGAGAATCCTGGCAGTCCACAAATCTTTACCTGCTTAAAACGTTCTGAAGGAGAATTTCCACAGTTTGTTATTCCAAAATCGCACAGTAGGTTTGGGGATCACTGGCTGTTTTTCACCATTTATGCCACATGTTGGGGGCTCACAGAATCCCTCTGACATTCCAGATGGCTTATATACTAATAGGAGACTAATTGGGGGAAATTTTATACTCTCCGCTGCGGTGACTTTGGAGGCAGGGAGAGCATATAATTGGGCGGGATGATGGCGAGAGGGGGAACACCGCCAACTTCCTGCCTCCACCCAAATTAAGTCTGGGGCAGGAAGGCCTATGAGCCAAAAGGATGTAGATACTTTGGAGAGGGTGCAGAGGAGGTTCACCAGGATGTTGCCTGGTATGGAGGGCGCTAGCTATGAAGAGAGGTTGAGTAGATTAGGATTATTTTCATTAGAAAGACGGAGGTTGAGGAGGGACCTGATTGAGGTGTACAAAATCATGAGAGGTATAGACAGGGTGGATAGCAAGAAGCTTTTTCCCAGAGTGGGGGATTCAATTACTAGGGGTCACGAGTTCAAAGTGAGAGGGGAAAAGTTTAGGGGGGATATGCGTGGAAAATTCTTTACGCAGAGGGTGGTGGGTGCCTGGAACGCGTTGCCAGCGGAGGTGGTAGACGCGGGCACGATAGCGTCTTTTAAGATGTATCTAGACAGATACATGAATGGGCAGGAAGCAAAGAGATACAGACCCTTAGAAAATAGGCGACAGGTTTAGATAGAGGATCTGGATCGGCGCAGGCTTGGAGGGCCGAAGGGCCTGTTCCTGTGCTGTAATTTTCTTTGTTCTTTGTTCTTTGTTCTTTGAATGGCCTTCCCGCCCTGCTGCCAATTTATGCCCAATTAAGGGCCTCATCTCACCTCCGCCAGTATTAGCTCAGCAGTGGGTGGGCCTGTCGCCGCATGAGGAGCACAGCAAGCAAACCCGTGTGGGTTGCTTGCCGGCTCCGGGGAGGGGATCCCCGTTAAAAGGCACTTAGTGCCTGAAGGAGGGACCCGGCATTGGGAAGGCGGGGGGGGAGGGCCCACTGACAGCCACGCCCTTGCCCCTACCGCTGACACGTTCATAAACCCTTTCCGCAACGACCCCCACCCCATGAATCCCCTCCCACCCTGACTTACCTCTGGCCCAGATCCAGGGCCTCCGGTGAGTGCAGTACTGGCAGCAGCCAGCACCTCAGCGGTGGCGCTGCTCAGTGAAAGAGCTGCCAGCCTCTGATTGGCCAGCAGCTCTAGGCATGGGCGGGACTTGGTCACCAGGGAAGGCCGCCATGTCCACTTAAGCACCTAATTGGCACTTGATCTGGCGGGGCGAGCCCCAGCGGCGGTGCCATGGGACTCTCACCGGCGTTTTAGCCGGTGTTCGAGACCCCTGCCACCAAGATAAAATCCCGGCCGTAATTTCAGTGCTGACATGACGCAACGAGCTCAATGAATGCTTTTGAATGATACTGCACAGAAGGAGGCCATTCGGCCCAGCATGCCTGTGATAGCTCTTTGAAAGAGCTGTCCAATTAGTCCGACTGTCCATGTTTCCCTCCTAGCCCTGCAATCATTTCTCTTCCAGTGTTACTATTGAATCTACTTCCACTGCCCTTTCAGGCAGCGCATCCCGGATCACAACAACTCGCTGCGTAAAAGAAATTCTTTTCCTCTTCCCCTCTGGTTCCTTGACCAATAATCTTGAATCTGTGTCCTGTGGTTCAGGAGCAACTTCTTTACCCAGAGAGTGGTGAGAGTGTGGAACCTGCTACCACAGGGAGTGGTTGACGCCTTTAAGGGGAAGCTAGATAAGTACATGAAGGAAATAGGAATAGATGGGTATGCTGATGGGGGTGAGATGAAGTATGTTGGGCGATGGCTCATGTGGAGCATAAGTGCCATCATGGACCAGTTGGGCCAAATGGCCTGTTTCTGTGCTAAATATTCTATGTAAATCAATGTACTACTTTACTCGCTAATGTTGGGCTGCTGGTGGTAAGATATGATTTAATAACACTGGAGTCAGTTTTCTAATAACCCATTTTTCAGGTTCAAAGTATATGTTATACCTAATAAAATAACAATTATCCATTCCAATATGCAGGCAGGCAAGACGTAAGTTTGTAGATACCAATGAATGTGAAAATGGTGACACCAACATTGGCTCCAATTCTTTCCTCTTTGTGCAGAAGTGCAACAAAGGTCTAAAACAGCCTTGTAATCTGTTCTAGGTAAACAGAACATTCTTCTAATCTGCTTTCAATTAATTTGACTGTTAAATTTAAGTAGTCATTAATATCAGATCCCCAAAGCCAAGTCATGTGAGCTTAAGCTTTAAATACTGCAGAAAACTCCAGTGCCCATCTAATTGCAATGTACTGCAATGCATTGATCGAGCTCCAGTGCATGGTTCTACTCAAGGGTAGAATGCACCATAGTGCTTGCAATCCTGCAGAGGGTTAAATCTCTGGCCATAAAGGATTTGGTGAGGATACAGAAGAGATTTACTGGAATGGTTCCAGGGATGAGGGATTCCAGTTATGTGGATAGACTGGAAAACTGGGGTTCTCCTTAGCGCAGAGAAGGTTAAGAGGAGATTTGAAAAAGGGGTTTACAATCATGAGGGGTTTAGATAGAGTAAATAAACTGTTTCCAAAATCTGTTGATATCCAGAGGATACAGATTTAAGATGATTGTCAAAAGAAACAGAGGCAACATAAGAAAAAACTTTTTTACACAACAGGTCGTTATGATTTGGAATGCCTGATAGGATGGGAGATAGAGATTCCAATGGTAGACTTCTAAGCAGAATTGGATAAACACTTGAATGAGAACAAAGTGCAAGGATATGAGGAAAGAGCAGAGTAGAGGAAAAGGAGTGGGATTGCTCTTCAAAACAGCTGGCTCAGAATCAACGGACCAAATGTCTCCTTCTGTGCTGAACTATTCTCTGATCTCAGTCGCAGTCAGGAGTTGCTGGCTGAAAGGAAGTAAGCAATTAGAGCCAGGCTGTTAGGGGTAATGTCAGGAAGCACTTCTTCACACAAAGGAGTGTGTGTGAGAGCATGTGTATGTTTGTGTGTGAGCATGTGCATGTGTGTTTGTGAGTATATGTATGAATGTGAATGTTTATGTGTGAGAGTGAGTATGTGTGTGTATATATATATATATATATATATAAGTGCATTTCTCTGTCTTTTGTGTGTGCATGTGTTTTGTGTGTGTGTTTTGTGTATGTGTTTTTGTGTGTGTGTGTGCACGTGTATGTGTGTTGTGTGTGTGCATGTGTATGTGTGTTGTGTGTGTGCATGTGTATGTGTTTTGTATGTGTTTTGTGTGTGTGTGCGTGTGTATGTGTTGCGTGTGTGTGTGCATGTGTATGTGTTTTTTGTGTGTGTGTGCATATGTATGTGTTTTGTGTGTGCACATTTGTATGTGTGTTGTGTGTGTGCGCATGTGCATGTGCTTTGTGTGTGTGCACGTGTTTTGTGTGTGTGCACGTGTGTATGTGTTTTGTGTGTGTGCATGTGTGTGTGCTTATTTGTGTTTTTTTGGCATGTGCATGTGTTTTGTGTGTGTGCATATCTGTTTTGTGTCTGTGTGCATACTTATGTGCTTTTTGTGTGCACGTGTGCATGTTTATTGCATGCATGTGTTTGTGTGTGTGTTTGTGTGTGTGTGTATGTGTTTTGTGTGTGCATATCTGTGTTTTGTGTCTGTGTGCATACTTATGTGCTTTTTGTGTGCATGTGTGCATTTGTATTGTGTGTGCATGTGTATGATTATTGCATGCATGTGTTTGTGTGTGTGTGTGTATGTGTTTAGTGTGTGTGCACATGTGTATGTGTTTTGTATGCGTGTGTGTGTATGTATTGTGTGTGTGTATCTATGTGTGCATGTATGTGTTTTCAGCAAGACTACACCTTCTTCTGGCAGGGCAGGGATCCTGAAGACCAGGACAGCATGGAGTGGGCTTCGCCATCAGAAACTCCTTGCTCAGCATGATAGAGCCTCTCTCAAATGGCTCGGAACGCATACTGTCCATCCGACTGCTCACCACCTCTGGTCCAGTACACCTACTCAGCATCTATTCTCCAACACTCTGCTCCCCACCTGAAGTTAAAGATCAGTTCTACGAGGAACTCCATAACATCATTAGCAGCATCCCCAACACCAAACACCTATTCCTGCTGGGGGACTTTAATGCCAGGGTTGGGGCCGACCATGACTCATGGCCCTCCTGCCTTGGGCGCTATGGCGTTGGAAGGATGAATGAGAACGGGCAGAGACTGCTTGAGTTGTGTACCTATCATAACCTCTGCATCACCAACTCGTTCTTTCACACTAAACCCTGTCATCAGGTTTCATGGAGGCACCCAAGATCGCGTCGTTGGCACCAGCTAGACCTCATTGTCACAAGGCGAGCCGCCTTAAACAGTGTTCAAATCACACGCAGCTTCCACAGTGCGGACTGTTACACCAACCACTCCCTGGTGTGCAGCAAGGTTAGACTCACACCAAAGAAGTTGCATCATTCCAAGCAGAAGGGTCACCCGCGCATCAACACGAGCAGAATTTCTCACCCACAGCTGTTACAAAAATTTCTAAATTCACTTGTAATAGCCCTTCAAAACACTCCCACAGGGGATGCTGAGACCAAGTGGGCCCACATCAGAGACGCCATCTATGAGTCTGCTTTGACCACCTACGGCAAAAGTGCGAAGAGAAATGCAGACTGGTTTCAATCTCATAATGAACAGCTGGAACCTGTCATAGCCGCTAAGCGCATTGCACTGTTGAACTACAAGAAAGCCCCCAGCGATTTAACATCCGCAGCACTTAAAGCAGCCAGAAGCACTGCACAAAGAACAGCCAGGCGCTGCGCAAACGACTACTGGCAACACCTATGCAGTCATATTCAGCTGGCCTCAGACACCAGAAACATCAGAGGAATGTATGATGGCATTAAGAGAGCTCTTGGGCCAACCAGCAAGAAGATCGCCCCCCTCAAATCTAAATCAGGGGACACAATCACTGACCAACGCAAACAAATTGACCGCTGGGTTGAGCACTACCTAGAACTGTACTCCAGGGAGAATGTTGTCACTGAGACTGCCCTCAATGCAGCCCAGCCTCTACCTGTCATGGATGAGCTGGACAAACAGCCAACCAAATCGGAACTCAGTGATGCCATTGATTCTCTAGCCAGCGGAAAAGCCCCTGGGAAGGACAGCATTACCCCTGAAATAATCAAGAGTGCCAAGCCTGCTATAGTCTCAGCACTACATGAACTGCTATGCCTGTGCTGGGACGAGGGAGCAGTACCCCAAGACATGCGCGATGCCAACATCATCACCCTCTATAAAAACAAAGGTGACCGCGGTGACTGCAACAACTACCGTGGAATCTCCCTGCTCAGCATAGTGGGGAAAGTCTTTGCTCGAGTCGCTCTGAACAGGCTCTAGAAGCTGGCCGAGCGCGTCTACCCTGAGGCACAGTGTGGCTATCGTGCAGAGAGATCGACCATTGACATGCTGTTCTCCCTTCGTCAGATACAGGAGAAATGCCGTGAACAACAGATGCCCCTCTACATTGCTTTCATTGATCTCACCAAAGCCTTTGACCTCGTCAGCAGACGTGGTCTCTTCAGACTACTAGAAAAGATTGGATGCCCACCAAAGCTACTAAGTATCATCACCTCATTCCATGACAATATGAAAGGCACAATTCAACATGGTGGCTCCTCATCAGAGCCCTTTCCTATCCTGAGTGGCGTGAAACAGGGCTGTGTTCTCGCACCCACACTTTTTGGGATTTTCTTCTCCCTGCTGCTTTCACATGCGTTCAGGTCCTCTGAAGAAGGGATTTTTCTCCCCACAAGATCAGGGGGCAGGTTGTTCAACCTTGCCCGTCTAAGAGCGAAGTCCAAAGTACGGAAAGTCCTCATCAGGGAACTCCTCTTTGCTGACAATGCTGCTTTAACATCTCACACTGAAGAGTGCCTGCAGAGTCTCATCGACAGGTTTGCGGCTGCCTGCAATGAATTTGGCCTAACCATCAGCCTCAAGAAAACGAACATCATGGGGCAGGACGTCAGAAATGCTCCATCCATCAATATTGGCGACCACGCTCTGGAAGTGGTTCAAGAGTTCACCTACCTAGGCTCAACTATCACCAGTAACCTGTCTCTAGATGCAGAAATCAACAAGCGCATGGGTAAGGCTTCCACTGCTATGTCCAGACTGGCCAAGAGAATGCGGGAAAATGGCGCACTGACACGGAACACAAAAGTCCGAGTGTATCAAGCCTGTGTCCTCAGTACCTTGCTCTATGGAAGCGAGGCCTGGACAACGTATGTCAGCCAAGAACGATGTCTCAATTCATTCCATCTTCGCTGCCTCCGGAGAATACTTGGCATCAGGTGGCAGGACCGTATCTCCAACACAGAAGTCCTCGAGGCGGCCAACATCCCCAGCTTATACACACTACTGAGTCAGCGGCGCTTGAGATGGCTTGGCCATGTGAGCCGCATGGAAGATGGCAGGATCCCCAAAGACACATTGTACAGCGAGCTTGTCACTGGTATCAGACCCACCGGCCGTCCATGTCTCCGCTTTAAAGACGTCTGCAAACGCGACATGAAATCCTGTGACATTGATCACAAGTCGTGGGAGTCAGTTGCCAGCGTTCGCCAGAGCTGGCGGGCAGCCATAAAGACAGGGCTAAAGTGTGGCGAGTCGAAGAGACTTAGCAGTTGGCAGGAAAAAAGACAGAGGCACAAGGGGAGAGCCAACTGTGTAACAGCCCCGACAAACAAATTTCTCTGCAGCACCTGTGGAAGAGCCTGTCACTCTAGAATTGGCCTTTATAGCCACTCCAGGCGCTGCTTCACAAACCACTGACCACCTCCAGGCGCTTACCCATTGTCTCTCGAGATAAGGAGGCCCAAAGAAGATGTGTTTTGTATGCGTGTGCATGCGCGTGTGTTTTGTATGTGTGTGGGTCTGTCTTGTGATTTATGCTACTGCTGTTCTGATTTCCTGTATTCTTTCTCTTGCTGTAGGTCAGTTGGGCGGCACAGTGGCGCAGTGGTTAGCACCACAGCCTCACAGCTCCAGCGTCCCAGGTTCAATTCTGGGTACTGCCTGTGTGGAGTTTGCAAGTTCTCCCTGTGTCTGCGTGGGTTTCCTCCGGGTGCTCCGGTTTCCTCCCACATGCCAAAGACTTGCAGGTTGGTAGGTAAATTGGCCATTAGCAATTGCCCCTAGTATAGATAGGTGGTAGGGAAATATAGGGACAGGTGGGGATGTGGTAGTAATATGGAATTAGTGTAGGATTAGTATAAATGGGTGGTTGATGGTTGGCACAGACTCGATGGGCCGAAGGGCCTGTTTCAGTGCTGTATCTCTAAAAAAAAAATCAATAGAAACAAAATTAAAAAGAAAGTCTTAGGCAACAATAACAGATGAACAATATTAGATCAGGGATAAATTGTTACAGGTGGTTGGGAATAAGAATTAAAAATACACACAAGACACACAACGAGTAAAAATGTGTAAGCTGCAATGGAGAAATAGTATATTTTTAAAAATAGAGTGGGACTACATTGTCAAACATTGGGCCACAGTGAAAGAAATAAAGTACAAAGCTCAGAGGAAGCTTCGAGAAATCTGCAAATCATAAAGGAGGCAGCAAGGTCAGATTTTGAAAACACAGAAGCAATTAAGGTTAGATTAGATAAAAAAAATAAGGTGAGATAGAAATACTTGGCGGTCTGGTCATATACAGCCCGCTGCTTCAGGATAAATGAGAGATTTTGTTTCCTCAATGAATAAAAATAAATAAAACAAACTCCCAAAGGTTTTTCCAGACACATTCAAACCAGAATCAGACTTGCTAACTCTACGTCATAACAAATAGACAAACCTGCTCCATCCATCACCCCCCCATCAAGCTATGGTCATCGGCACAGAAACAATCTTTGTGCCGACAGAGTTTACTCAAACACAGCCACGGATGAAATGACAGTTGTACATGGAATTGGATTATTAAGGTCACGCTTATACTTGTGACACTTTGCCTGACTGTGTAGAAGCTATTGCAACATTAATAATAACAACAACCTGCATTCATATAGCACCTTTAATGTAGTTAAACATCCCAAGGAGCTTCACAGGATTGTTATCAAACAAAATTCAACACTGAACCACATGAGGAGATGTTAGGACAGGTGACTGTGATGTTCTCGGGACTGATATGGGGTTTAGCTGAGGTTAGTAAGAAATATGAGGCAGAGACTGAGACAGATGCAGCATGCTGTTGAACATAATGGAGTCTTCTTTATTCTGTTTCACTTTCTCTTTCCGCTTCTTCTGCTGGCTCATGTGTGCGTGGTAGCCTCAAGTGAACAATATGTACAATGCAATTTTCAAGACATTACAGTGACCAAAAGCTTGATCAAAGAGGTAGGTTTTAAGGAGAGGTAGAGAGGTTTAGGGAGGGAATTCCAGAGCTTAGGGCACAGGGAGCTGAAGGCACAGCCACCAATTAAAATTGGGATGCACAAGAGGCCAAAATTGAAGGAGGGCAGAGATCTCGGAGGGTTGCGAGGCTAGAGGAGGTTACAGAGAAAGGGAAGGGTGAGGCCATGGAGGGATTTGTAAACATGAATGAGAATTTTAAAATCAAGCCACTGCTGGACTGGAAGTCGATGTAGGTCAGCAAACACTGGGGTGATGGGTGAATGAGATTTGCTGCAAGTGAGGATAGAGCCAGCCCAGAGTTTTCGATGAGCTGAGGTTTTAGGAAGCATTCACAACTGAAAGCAACAGCAGAGAGTAATTCGGGGAAATGAGTGAATGAGATGTGGTGTGTCATATGAGCTTTTTTGAAAAAGAGGTCTGTGTGCCTTTAGGACTGAGATAAAGGATGCCATGAACAGTGACTGCAGAGACTTGTTATGGTATTTGAAATGCAGGCTGCTAGGCAATTTGATTCCAAGCAGCCAGAAAGTTTTACGGTTGGCTTGTGACTAGGTTGTTTGTTGAAAAGTTAGTTTCATTTTTGGGTTGTTCAGTTACTGCTGGAGATTGGCCAGGAATGCAGCCCAGAAAAGTCTTTCTCTTGAAAAATAACTCCTGTAGCAAGTAAAATTCAAATTTCTTCATGAAGTTAAAAGAACTTTGAAGGAGTTGCAAATCTAATGTATGGAAGCTATTGTTGCTATTTATGCCTGAAGAGAAAGGAAAAGGCCCAGAGAAAGAGGAGTTGCTGCTCTTTGTGGAGAAAGGCTCCTTTGCTGAGAGGAAGCTTGCATTATTGAAGGTAACAAAATTCCTATTGTCTCCAGTCTCAGGAATCTTTGCCTCAAGTGTGAGCCCTGTTGCATTTTTGTATTTTTGAAAATTCCTGCAATCTCAAGAAATGTTCTACTATAAGACTGCTACTTTAAAATCTAAGTAGACCTGTTGCTACAACCTGTTGCTGAAAGATCTGTGTGATGCCTGCTGCAGACTAATCACCTTGAAAGCCTACGCATCACAGACTATTTATCAAACTTGCCTGGAGAGACTTTGAGTGGCATCTGACTATTTGACTCTGGGACACCTCACCGATCCAGAAATATCCTACCAGAAGTTACAAACCAGTTATTTTGTTATTCCTTAGAAACCATTGTAAAATCAATATATCCGCTTTTCCCCGGTTAATATTGGTTTTTGAATATATGTGTGTGCCTGAGGGTTAGGAGGAATAAGGAGTTATAAAATCAGTTCCTACATGTAGATTTATCTCATTATTGCTTAAAACTTGGTTATTAATTAATAGTTACTGTTTTTGTTGGTTAAATAAACCTGGTTTGGCGTGCTTTATTCTGGGGGATAAATAAAGTGTTTAATTTGGCTAATTTCCGGCAGCAATGCACCAAGGCTCCTCAGACAGCACCTTCCAAATCCACGACCTCTACTACCTAGAAGGACAAGGGCAGCAGACGCATGGGAACACCACCACCTGCAAATTCCCCTCCAAGCCACACACCATCCTAACGTGGAACTATATTGTCATTCCTTCACTGTCGCTGGATCAAAACAGCACAGTTGGTGTACCTACATCTCAAGGACTGCAGCAATTCAAGAAGGCAGCTCACCACCACCTTCTCAAGGGCAATTAGGGATGGGCAATAAATGCCTGCATAGCCAGCGACGCCCACATCCCATGAACGAATAAAAAAAAGTGGGAAACTTCACTAATAGGCTGTAACCTGTGGAGTAGTGGGACTGAATTAACAGTGCATTACTCCCACCTTGGTCATAACAGGTGCGACATCTCTGAAATAGGTAAGTAACCTCACAGACCAACAATTAATTATAAGAATATGATTGTGGAGATAAGGAAATACGAGAATGGTTCCAGGGATGGTTAGGATCTGGAAGGCACTGCCTGAGAGTGTGGTGGAAGCAGATTCAATCATGGCCTTCAAAAGGAAATTGAATAATTATCTGAAGAGAAAAGATATGCAGGGCTATGGGGAAAAGGCGGGGGAGTGGGACTAAGTGAGTTGTTCTCTCAGAGAGCTGACCTGGCCATGACGGGCCGAATGGCCTCCTATGTTGTAACCCTTCTATGATTCTATAAAAAGAATAAAACCTGCAAATAGTAGAAATATAAAATAAAACCAGAAAATGCTGGAAATGTAGAGCAGGTTGATCAGTATCTAAAAGGTAAAAGATAGGGTAGCATTACACGACTGTCATCCTTCAATAGAATTCCTCTTTCTTCCATAGATGTTTCCGAAGCTTATCATTTAATCTGCTGTAATAACGCTCCTGGATTTGTGCAAAAACAAAACATTCCTCTCTGTTTAGTTGTAATTGTGTTTCTGTTTGTGTTTATTATCCAATTCATCCTACCTCCCTCTCCAGCCATCTTTTTCTCTTCCTTGTGGCTTCAACACATTTGTTATTCTCTCTGTATCTTGCTGCTTAGGTTTGACTTTCTGTCTCACTCCTTCTCACTCCCTCTTTCTGTAAACAAATCTCTCATTCCTGCTCCACTCTCTTTTATTCCCGCCACTGCATCCAGACACTACAGAATGCAACCTTTCTATCTTCCCCTCATTCTCTTTCTATCTTCCTCTTGTACTTTCTGTACATCTCTCTCTGTGCTCCATGCCCAGACCTTCTCTCTGTATTGCGTCTCTCTCAATCACAGAGACCTACATCCAGATCAGCTCTTCCATAACTGCGCAAGAGAGAACAATTTCACAGCTCGTCCCCTCTCCCCCTCTGGCTCCCCAAGCCCTGTCCTCTCCTCTCCTCCTCTCCCCTCCTCTCGTCTCTCCCCTCCTCTCCCTCCCTTCACCCCTGACCTCCCATCTCCTTTCCCTCTTCTCCTCTTCCCCCCTTCAGCCTTGTCTTCTCCTCTCCTCCCCCTCCTCTCCTCTCCACCTCTCCCTTCCCCACCCCCTCCACTTCTCCTTCCTTCTCCTTGGCGCCCCTCCCCTCTCTTCCCCTTTTCTCTCCTCCTCCTCACTTCCCCTTCCTACTCCTTCCCATTCCCACTCATTCCCTCTCCCTTCTTCCCCTCCTCCCTTTCCCTCCCCTCTCTCTCCTCCCCCTCTCCTCTCCTCCCCAAAAAGCACACACTTGATTTATCACAGTACTCCCCACTGATTATTCTCCTGGGTGCTCCTCACCGCAGTGTCCTGGAGATTAATCTCGAATTTGAATCAGAGAATGGTTACAGCACAGAAGGAGGCCATTCAGCCCATCGTGTCCATGCCAGCTCACTAGAAGAGCAACTCACCTAATCCCACTCCCCTGCCTTTTCCCCATAGCCCTGCAAATTTTTTGTCTTCAGATAATTAACCAATTCTCTTTTCAAGGCTTCAATTGAATCTGCCTCCACCACACTCTCAGGCATTGCATTCCACATCCTAAACACTCACTGACCCTGCCTCCACCGCACTCTCAGGCACGGCATTCCCGATCCGAACCACTCGCTGTGTAAAAATGTTTTTCCTCATGTCGCCATTGGCTCTTTTTCCAATCACCTTAAATTGATGTCCTCCAGTGATTGACCCTTCCACCAACAGGAACAGTTTCTCTCTATCTACTCTGTCCGGACTCCTCATAACTTTGAGCACCTCTATCAAATCTCCTCTCAACCTTCTTTGCTCTAAGGTGAACAACTCCAGCTTCTCCAATCTATCCATGTAACTGAGGTCCCTCATCCCTGGAACCTTTCTCATGAATCTTCTCCACACTCTCTTTAAAGTTTTCACGTTCTTCCTAAAGTGCGGTGCCCAGAATTGGACGCAATACTCCAATCTTTACAAAGATTCATCATAACTTCCTTGCTTTGTACTCTATGGGCTGGATTTTAAGGAGCCCTTGATGTCAGGATCTGTGGTGGGGGGAGCCTGAAGATGATCCCAGATGAGGCCCACCATGGACCTTGACGCTGGCAGGATCCGGCCTGACATTACCAGAGGCAGCGAGGCCTCGTGGTGGCCACCTCCCGCCTGCCGTTCGGCGACGGGACCGCTGTTTAAATATTTAAATAAATTAAAATAGCTGAATTAATTAATTTCATGTTGTCCCCTGATGTTCTGCCGTGATCTTTACCCCGGCGGATCTCGTCCAGGGAAACAAGGCGGCATACTTGTGGGGGAGTGGTTGGGGGGGGGGGGGAGTAAGTTTATCAGTGCGGGGGGGAGGAGGAGGGGACGGAGTCAAATTAGCATCATGGGTGTAGGGGATTGTGGGAAGGGTTGTAGGTGAAGGTTTGTGCAGTTTGTGAGGGGAAGGTCAGATGGTAAAGGTAAGTGTTTTGGGGATGAAAAGGACAAATCATTAGTTTAACTGTTACTGCGGGGTGTGAGAGGGGCAAAAGAGATGTGTTTTTAAAAAAATTCCATTTAACTTTAAATATTTAAATTTCCTGGTAGTGCTAATAGCGCTTTCAAAATGGCGTCACTGCCTGCGCACAGACAGCTGCCGCCATTGCTGGTGATGGACAGCCCGCCCACTCCACATGATCGGGGGGGGGGTGGGGGGGGGGGCGGGCGGCCCACCCCGGTTATTTAAATGAGCCACCGCGCTTGGGATTGCGGTGGCTCTTTGGTGGGTGCCCGTGCGGGTGGGCCGCCATTTTATCCCCCGTCGCCGATTTTGGCGGGGGGCTTATGCTTTTCAGTCCTATGCCTCTATTTATAAAGCCCATTATCCTGCATGCCTTATTAACCGCTTTCTCAACCTGCCCTGCTACCTTCATTTACTTGTACACATATACCACCCCCCCCCCACCCACCCAGGTTCCTCAGCTTCTGCACCCCCTTTTAGAATTGTATCCTTTGTATAATATTGCCTCTCCTTGTTCTTCCTACCAAAATGCATCACTTCACACTTCTCTGCATTCAATTTCGTCTGCCACATATCCAGCCATTCCACCAGCCTGTCTAAGCCCTCTTGAAGTTGGTCACTATCCTCCTCACAGTTCACAATCTTTCCAAGTTTTCTGCCAATTTTGAAATTGTGCCCCGTATACCCAAGTCTAGGTCATTATGAAGAAATGTAGTGGTCCTAATACTGACCCCTGGGGACCTCCTGGAAACTCCAGGGCATTCGGGCAGGACTGGCAACCCTATGAGTGAGTGAAAGCAGATTTAAAGGGAAGCGTTGAGGTCAAAGCCTGGTGCGAGGGAGAGTGAGAAGAGGGCAGAGTGGGAGTGAATTTGCTGCAGAGGATCGAGTGAGCTGGGAGTGAGGGAGAAGGCCAAGGCAGAGCAAGAATGGGCCAGGACCAGAATTTTATGGGCCTCTGCAAGACGCGATGGGAGGAGGGGGGGCAGGGTGAGGGAGGGGGTGCGCCCAGAAAATAGTGATGCAAGGCGGTGGGTGGAGTGCCTGTTGGCTTCCCATCAGCATGCGATTTTGTCGGGAGCGGGAAAGACTGAAGACGACCTTCCCACCCAAAGACCAATTGAAGCTCTTAACGTGGCCAATAATTGGGAGGTTACCCAGTAAAACAAGATGCTCCCCTAGGGGTTTGTGAGGGGGGCCTCCTCCGCGGGCAATCTGTAGCCCAAGGAGGACCCCCAGCAGCAAAGTCCACCCCTCTGTGAACACCATCCCCCTGCCCTCAATGGCCACCTTCTCCCTCCCCTCGCTGAGGCCTGCCAGACTGGCCCCGGTGACCAGGCCACACTTACCTGGGTTCCCGGGCACCAGCGATGGGTCTGGTTCTGGGCCTCTTGTCACACCAGCAGTGGCCATTGCTCCTGGTGGCACTGCCGATGCTACTGAGGTACTGACTCTCTGATTGGCCAGGTGCTCTGGGAGACAGGATCCCTGTCGTTATAGGGACAGGGACCACGGCACTGGGCAGTTAAATGCCCGAGCGTCATTAAATAGAGCCATGGGGGGTGGGGGGGTTGGTCCTCCAAAGGGCCGAGGTGAGGTTCCTCTCACATTTTAGGCCTGGCGTCGAGACCCCCACTGGCTCCTCAAAATTCAGCCCAGGAATGGGCAGACTGCAGAGGAGGAGGGTGTAGGGAACTGGGTGGGCAGGAGCAGACAGGAACTGGTATATCTGGGTACCAGCCAGTTACCTCGCTGTGGCTCAGTGGGTAGTACTCTCACTTCTGAGTCTGGTAGTT
The DNA here is from genome assembly GCF_036365525.1 of Heterodontus francisci. NCBI lineage: Eukaryota > Metazoa > Chordata > Chondrichthyes > Heterodontiformes > Heterodontidae > Heterodontus > Heterodontus francisci. Next base: position 13,076,148 of record NC_090375.1, on the reverse strand, counting down.
GTGGTTTCAAATCCCCATTTCACAAACTTGCGTACATAATCCAGGCTGTTACTTGTTCTGCAGGTACTGAGAGAGTGCTGCACAGTCAGTGGTGCTGTCTTTTGGATGAGACGTTAAACTGAGGCCCTGTCTGACCTCCCAGGCGGATGCAAAAAAATCCCACCGTCACTATTTCAAAAAACAGCAGAGGTCTTGGGTCGATATTTATCCCTCAACCAACATCAGTAAAACAGATTATCTGACCCTTCGTGTATTGTTGTTTGTGGGATCTTGCTGTGTTTCCTACATTACAACAGTGACAACACTTCAGAAATTACATCATTAGCTGTAATGCACTTTGGGGCATCCTGAGGTCGTGAAGGTTGAACAGTGCTATAAAAATGCAAGTCGGTAAGTCTTTCTTTCTGTCATTCCTTTATTTCTCTTTTCTTTCCTTTCTTGTCGATCTGCAAAGGCACCACATGGTGGTGACATACTCTGCATTTCTTACTCTATCATGCAACTAAAGTACTACTGATTATTATTTCAGTATGAATGTTCTCCTGAATATTTTTACATGAAGTTGTAGCAACTTTATGCTGCATCGTCAATGTTGTCCCAACTGTAGAAAGTCTGATGGCCATGCACGTTCCCTCTAGTGCCTTCCTCCTGATCATGACATCATTATTAACCAATGCCTGGGTTCCACAAGCTGTCAGACCCTCTAGTACTTCCTGTCTGATTATACTTATTGTATCTAATATTTCACACTCCTCCTTTTTTACTACAATGTCTGCATCATCCCTCTCCTTTGTGAAGACAGAGACAAAAAACTCATTAAGAACCCTGCCCACATCTGCATCCATGCATACGTTTGCTTGTACATCTCTGATAGGCCCTATCCTTTTGTTACTTATCTTCTTACTCTTAATGTACTGATGAAACATCATCAGGTTTTCCTTGATTTTACCTCCCAATAATTTTTCATGTCCTCTCTTTGCTTTTCTAATTTCCTTTTTTACTTCACCGCTGCACTTTCTATACTCCTCTCGGCTTTCTAAAGTATTACATTTTTTGTCACCATCATAAGAACAAAGAACAGTACAGCACAGGAACAGGCCATTCGGCCCTCCAAGCCTGCGCCGATCTTGATGCCTGCCTAAACTAACACCTTCTGCACTTCCGGGGCCCATATCCCTCTATTCCCTTCCTATTCATATATTTGTCAAGATGTCTCTTAAACGTCGCTATCGTATCTGCTTCCACCACCTCCCCCGGAAGCAAGTTCCAGGCACTCACCACCCTCTGTGTAAAAAACTTGCCTCGCACATCCCCTCTAAACTTTGCCCCTCGCACCTTAAACCTATGTCCCCTAGTAACTGACTCTTCCACCCTGGTAAAAAGCTTCTGACTATCCACTCTGTCCATGCCGCTCATAACTTTTATTTTTTTATTTAGAGATACAGCACTGAAACAGGCCCTTCGGCTCACCGGGTCTGTGCCGACCATCAACCACCCATTTATACTAATCCTACACTAATTCCATATTCCTACCACATCCCCACCTGTCCCTATATTTCCCTACCACCTACCTATACTAGGGGCAATTTATAATGGCCAATTTACAGGTAGATAGAGTGATGAAGAAGGCATATGGAATGCTTTCCTTTATTGGCCGAAGAATAGAATACAAAAGCAGGGATGTAATGCTGGAACTGTATAAAACGCTGGTTCTGGTCACCACATCACAGGAAGGACATAATTGCTCTGGAGAGAGTACAGAGGAGATTTACAAGAATGTTGCCAGGGCTTGAAAATTGCAGCTATGAGGAAAGATTTGACAGGCGAGGGTTGTTTTCCTTAGAATAAAGGAGGCTGAGGGGCGACTTAATAGAGGTGTACAGAATTATGAGGCGCCTTGATAGAGTAGACAGGAAGGACCTGTTTCCCCTAGCGGAGAGGTCAATTACCAGGGGGCACAGATTTAAGGTGATTGGTAGAAGGATTAGAGGGGACATGAGGAAAAATATTTTCACCCAGAGGGTGGTGGGTGTCTGGAATTCACTGTGGGGATCGGTGGTGGAGGCAGAAACCCTCAATTCATTTAAAAGGTACCTGGACATGCACCTGAAGTGCTGTAACCTGCAAGGCTACGGACCAGGTGCTGGAAGGTGGGATTAGATTGGGCAGCTAGTTTTTTCAGCCTGCACGGACACGAATGGCTGAATGACCTCCTTCTGTGCCGTAATTTTTCTATGGTTCGACAATAAATCGTCCCCAGGTTGACAGTAGCATTATAAAGCAAAATAAGACTCTGAGCCACCTAAGGAGATATTAGGATAGATGGCCAAAAGTTTGGTCAAAGACGTAGGTTTTAAGGAGCATCACAAAAGGAAGAAAGAAAGGTAGAGGGGTAGAGAAGTTTAAGGAGGGAATTGGGGCTCAGGCAACTGAAGGCACGGCCGCCAATGGTGGAGTATCTAAATCTGGAATGCTCCAGAATGTAAGAGGTTCCGTTCCTGTACCCCCTTACTACAGTTCTTGGACGTTGGGAATTACAAGAACAAAATTGTACACGACACAAGGTTAGGCTGAACCACAAATGTGTTTATTTAAAAAAAAAACCTCCTAACACGCTGTTACAAAGACGTCTAAACTAATTTAAAGGACACTACACGAAACAGGCTAGTCTAGTTAGTCTGATTTACATCCCTCCACGATTCAACCTCAGCGCTCACCCAAACACACGCAAGTCACCATGAGTTCTAAAATAAACCTTTTTGAAAAAATCCACAGGCAAAACCCCACGTTTCTGTCCAAATTCACTCAATTCAAAACCCAAAACCCTCCCAGGATTGGGTTGCTATGCTTAAAATTGTTTTAAAACTCTCGGCCCCAAATACCCCTTGGATTTGGCTGATAACTTACAATCCTCCATGTGTTTGGTCCTTCCGGTGAGTATTTGTAAGTCCACGAGCCGGGCTGACTGTTCCTGACCCTCCTTCTCGCCTGCAGCCCCCACAGTACAAACCCCTTCAAGGTTTGACTGAAAAACTTACAATCACCCACACGGCTGGTCGTTACCAATGTTGATTGTAGGCCTGAACCTGAGATTTTTTTTTAAATTTCTAAAATATACTTTATTCATAAAATCTGTAAAAATTACATTCCCAAACAGTTTAAAACAGCATCAAGTCAAAAAATACAAGCAGTGCAAAGGTGATAAGTTTCCTTCTACACAATCATGAGTTGCCTCACAACTCTTCCATTTTATTGTCATGCCATATACATTTTTACATTTTACAGCACACAAAATTTTCCCGATACAGTTCGAGGGGTTTCCCATGGATCCAGCCCCTCAGTTCAGCTTGGTGGGGGGACCTTACACTGTGGTCTTTCCCCATTGAGCCTTTGCTGCGGCTGCCCCAAGCTTTAGTGCGTCCCTCAGCACGTAGTCCTGGACCTTGGAATGTGCCAGTCTGCAACATTCGGCGGTGGACAACTCTTTGTGCTGGAAGACCAGCAAGTTTCGGGCAGACCAAAGGGCGTCTTTCACCGAATTGATAGTCCTCCAGCAGCAGTTGATGTTTGTCTCGGTGTGCGTTCCTGGGAACAGGCCGTCGAGCACAGACTCCTGTGTTACAGAGCTGCTTGGGATGAACCTCGACAAAAACCACTGCATCTCTTTCCACACCTGCTTTGCGAAGACACATTCCAGGAGGAGGTGGGCGACCGTCTCTTCCCCACCACAGCCAACGCGGGGGCATTGCGCGGAGGGGGCGAGACTTCGGGCGTGCATGAAGGATCTGACGGGGAGGGCCTTGTAGGCCTGGACCTGAGATGACCAGTCTCTGTCCTTCTTCACATAACTGGAGTGCCAAACCCTTCGATCTTGTCCTTTTTAATGATGATCCTTATCGAAATATCATGAACACATCTCCTGAAGCCATCCTGCTGGATGGTCAGCACTTAGCACCTTTTAATCTCTTTCCTCTGTTACCTGCCTGGTCCAGACAGATCCATTTAGTGCTGATGTGATTTCCCTGACCGAGAACAATGAACTCCACAAAGTGAGGTAATCTAGGCTCCAAAACTAATATCCATGAAAGAGGTTTCTCTCCTGTCTTGACAGGATTGAATGCTGTGCTCTGGGGCCAGTTAGTTGTAACAATGGCCTCCCCAATCACTTAACATGATGGTAGTTACACTGTGTCACTGTTATGATAATGTCCCAAATTCCAGTACTTTAACAGTATCAGTTCTTTGTGATGTTGGGATGTTTGAAAATTGACTCATTGGAATACAGCCTGCCCCTGTGTGCTTTGTGTTGAGGTTTGGCTCTTATTCACAGTACGTGGGGGCTGGGGTTCCTTCCCCGTACTCCACAAAGTCCAGTTTTAAGTCCAGTTGGGGGGGCAGAGGAATTTTTTTTTATTCATTCATGGGATGTGGGTGACGCTGGCCAGGCCAGCATTTATTGCCCATCCCTAATTGCCCTTCAGAAGGTGGTGGTGAGCTGCCTTCTTGAACCGCTGCAGTCCATGTGGGGTAGGTACACCCACAGTGCTGTTAGGAAGGGAGTTCCAGGATTTTGACCCAGTGACGGTGAAGGAACGGTGATATAGTTCCAAGTCAGGATGGTTTGTGACTTGGAGGGGAACTTGCAGGTGATGGTGTTCCCATGCATTTGCTGCCCTTGTCCTTCTAGTTGGTAGAGGTCACGGGTTTGGAAGGTGCTGTCTAAGGAGCCTTGGTGAATTGCTGCAGTACATCTTGTAGATGGTACACACTGCTGATACTGTGCATCGGTGGTGGAGGCAGTGAATGTTTGTAGATGTGGTGCCAATCAAGCGGGCTGCTTCGTCCTGGATGTTGTTGAGCTTCTTGAGTGTTGTTGGAGCTGCACCCATCCAGGCAAGTGGAGAGTATTCCATCACACTCCTGACTTGTGCCTTATAGATGGTGGACAGGCTTTGGGGAGTCAGGAGGTGAGTTACACGCTGCAGGATTCCTAGTCTCTGACCTGCTCTTGTAGCCACGGTATTTATATGGCTACTCCAGTTCAGTTTCTGGTTAATGGTAGCCCCTAAGATGTTGACAGTGGGGGATTCAGCGATAGTAATGCCATTGAATGTCAAGGGGTGATGGTTAGATTCTCCCTTGTTGGAGATGGTCATTGCCTGACACTTGTGTGGCGCAAATGTTACTTGCCACTTATCAGCCCAAGCCTGGATATTGTCCAGGTCTTGCTGCATTTCTACACGGACTGCTTCAGTATCTGAGGAGTCACAAATGGTGCTGAACATTGTGCAATCATCAGTGAACATCCCCACTTCTGACCTTATGATTGAAAGAAGTTCATTGATGAAGCAGTTGAAGATGGTTGGGCCTAGGACACTACCCTGAGGAACTCCTACAGTGATGTCCTGGAGCTCAGATGATTGACCTCCAACAACCACAACCATCTTCCTTTGCGCTAGGTATGACTCCAGCCAGTGGAGGGTTTTCCCCCTGATTCCCATTGACTCCAGTTTTGCTAGGGCTCCTTGATGCCATACTCGGTCAAATGCTGCCTTGATGTCAAGGGCAGTCACTCTCACCTCACCTCTTGAGTTTAGCTCTTTTGTCCATGTTTGAACCAAGGCTGTAACGAGGTCAGGAGCTGAGTGGCCCTGGCGGAACCCAAACTGAGCGTCACTGAGCAGGTTATTGCGAAGCAAGTGTTGCTTAATGGCACTGTTGATGACACTTTCCATCACTTTACTGATGATTGAGAGTAGGTTGATGGGGCGGTAATTGGCCGGGTTGGACTTGTCCTGCTTTTTGTGTACAGGACATACCTGGGCAATTCTCCACATTGCAGGGTAGATGCCAGTGTTGTAGCTGTACTGGAACAGCTTGGCTAGGGGTGCAGCAAGTTCTGGAGCACAGGTCTTCAGTACTATTGCCGGAATATTGTCAGGGCCCATAGCCTTTGCAGTATCCAGTGCCTTCAGTCGTTTCTTGATATCACGCGGAGTGAATCGAAATGGCTGAAGTCTGGCATCTGTGATGCTGGGGAGTTCAGGAGGAGGCTGAGATGGATCATCAACTCGGCACTTCTGGCTGAAGACTGCTGCAAATGCTTCAGCCTTATCTTTCGCACTGATGTGCTGCGCTCCCCCATCATTGAGGATGGGGATATTTGTGAAGCCACTTCCTCCAGTTAGTTGTTTAATTGTCCACCACCATTCACGGCTGGATGTGGCAGGACTGCAGAACTTCGATCTGATCCGTTGGTTATGGGATCGCTTAGCTCTGTCTATTGCATGCTGCATACTTACTTTGGCATGCAGATACTCCTGTGTTGTAGCTTCACCAGGTTGAGACCTCATTTTGAGGTATGCCTGGTGCTGCTCCTGGCATGCCCTCCTGCACTCTTCATTGAACCAGGGTTGGTCTCCTGGCTTGATGGTAATGGTAGAGAGGGGGATATGCCAGGCCATGAGGTTACAGATTGTGGTTGAGTACAATTCTGCTGCTGCTGATGGTCCACAGCGCCTCATGGATTTTTTTTCCATGAGAGAGAGAGAGAGAGGGAGAACAGCTGGAGCAGAGATTTGAAAAGCGCGCCAAGAAATCGGAAGCCACAGAGAGAGGGAGACTGCTGGGTAAGTGAGGTTACATATTTGGGCGGTTGCTTTACCCAAAACACTAATCGGGTAGTGTCTCCCACCCATCCTCCTCCTCCAACCAAAAAAAAAAGTTATGTCCGTCAGATTGCTAAGCTAACAAGTTTTGACTTTTTTTTTTGGTTTTCAGTAGATTTGTTGGGAATTTAGAATGGAGGGAATGGAGGTTAAGGCAGTTGTATGTTCCTCCTGCAGAATGTGGGAGGTAAGGGTCACCAAGAGTGTCCCTGCTGACTGCATCTGCGGGAAGTGCACCCAACTCCAGCTCCTCGAGAACCGCGTTAGGGAACTGGAGCTGGAGCTGGATGAACTTCGGATCATTCGGGAGGCGGAGGGGGTTATTGAGAGGAGTTACGGGGAGGTATTCACACCTCAGGTAAAAGAAGTAGGTAGATGGGTTACCGTCAGGGGAAGGAGAGGGAACCAGCAGGCAGTGCAGGGATCCCCTGTGGCCGTTTCCCTCAACAATAGGTATACCGTTTTGGATACTGTTGGGGGGGACGAATTACCAGGGGTAAGCAATGGGGTACAGGTCTCTGGCACAGAGTCTGTCCCTGTTGCTCAGAAGGGAAGGGGAAAGAGGAGCAGAGCATTAGTCATTGGGGACTCCATAGTTAGGGGAACAGATAGGAGGTTCTGTGGGAACGAGAGAGACTCATGGTTGGTGTGTTGCCTCCCAGGTGCCAGGGTACGTGATGTCTCGGATCGTGTTTTTGGGATCCTCAAGGGGGAGGGGGAGCAGCCCCAAGTCGTGGTACACATAGGCACCAACGACATAGGTAGGAAGACAGATTGGGATTTAAGGCAGAAATTCAGGGAGCGAGGGTGGAAGCCGCGAGCGAGAACAAACAGAGTTGTTATCTCTGGGTTGTTGCCCGTGCCACGTGCTAGCGAAGTGAGGAATAGGGAGAGAGAGGAGTTGAACACGTGGCTGCAGGGATGGTGTAGGAGGGAGGGTTTTGGTTTCCTGGATAATTGGGGCTCTTTTTGGGGTAGGTGGGACCTCTACAAACAGGATGGTCTTCACCTGAACCAGAGGTGTACCAATATCCTGGGGGGGAGATTTGCTAGTGCTCTTCGGGGGGGTTTAAACTAATTCAGCAGGGGGATGGGAACCTAAATTGTAGTTCCAGTGTGCAGGATGTTGAGAGTAGTGAGGTCAGAGATAAGGTTATAAGGGCACAAGAGGGCACTGGCAAGCAAGAGCTTGGTTTAAAATGTGTCTACGACAACGCCAGGAGCATCCGGAATAAGGTGGGTGAGCTTGCAGCATGGGTTGGTACCTGGGATCTCGATGTTGTGGCCATTTCAGAGACATGGGTAGAGCAGGGACAGGAATGGATGTTGCGGGTTCCGGGATTTAGATGTTTCACTAAGAACAGAGAAGAGGGTAAAAGAGGGGGGGGTGTGGCATTGTTAATCAAGGAAAGTATTACAGCGGCAGAAAGGACGTTTGAGGACTCGTCTACTGAGTTAGTCTGGGCCGAGGTTAGAAACAGGAGAGGAGAGGTCACCCTGTTGGGAGTTTTCTATAGACCTCCAAATAGTTCCAGAGATGTAGAGGAAAGGATAGCAAAGATGATTCTTGACAGGAGCGAGAGTAACAGGGTAGTGGTTATGGGGGACTTTAACTTTCCAAATATTGACTGGAAATACTATAGTTCGAGTACTTTAGATGGGTCTGTTTTTGTCCAGTGTGTGCAGGAGGGTTTTCTGACACAGTATGTAGACAGGCCAACCAGGGGCGATGCCACATTGGATTTGGTACTGGGTAATGAACCCGGCCAGGTGTTAGATTTAGAAGTTGGTGAGCACTTTGGTGATAGTGATCACAATTCGGTTAGGTTTACCTTCGCGATGGGCAGGGACAGGCATATACAGCAGGGCAAGAATTATAGCTGGGGGAAAGGAAATTATGATGCGATTAGGCAAGATTTAGGATGCGTAGGATGGGGAAGGAAACTGCAGGGGATGGGCAGAATCGAAATGTGGAGCTTATTCAAGGAGCAGCTACTGCGTGTCCTTGATAAGTATGTACATGTCAGGCAGGGAGGAAGTTGTCGAGCGAGGGAGCCGTGGTTTACTCAAGAAGTTGAAGAGCTTGTCAAGAGGAAGAAGAAGGCTTATGTTAGGATGAGACGTGAAGGCTCAGTTAGGGCGCTTGAGAGTTACAAGCTAGCCAGGAAGGATCTAAAGGGAGAGATAAGAAGAGCAAGGAGAGGACACGAGAAGTCATTGGCAGATAGGATCAAAGAAAACCCTAAGGCTTTCTATAGGTATATCAGGAATAAAAGAATGACTAGAGATAGGTTAGGGCCAATCAAGGATAGTAGTGGGAAGTTGTGTGTGGAATCGGAGGAGATAGGGGAAGTGTTAAATGAATATTTTTCGTCAGTATTTACAGTGGAGAAAGAAAATGTTGTCGAGGAGAATACTGAGATACAGACTACTAGGCGAGATGGGATTGAGGTTCACAAGGAGGAGGTGTTAGCAATTTTGGAAAGTGTGAAAATAGATAAATCCCCTGGGCCATAAATAAATCCTTTAAGTGCTGCGGATGTTAACTCGCTGGGGCTTTCTTGTAGTTCAACTAATGTGTTAGTATCAGATTAAAGAATAAAGTAAATAATAAAGTATAGCTAATTCTAACCACTCAAAACAACCTACAGATTGCATCAGTTTTGGCTGGGTCTGACAGTTTAAATAATCTTCTTAATGTTTCCTGTTTAACTTCAGCCATGAAGTGATATTACCAGAGCTGTGCTGCATTCACCGGGTGACATAAATGGTCCTTGAAACGTCACAGAATCATAGAAAATTTATGCCACAGTGGAGGCCATTCGACCCATCGTGTCAGTGCTTGCTGAGAGGAAGCACGCCAGCCTAATCCCACTTTCCAGCTCTTCGTCTGTAAGGTCTTGGTCAGCTCTTGTTTTGAAAGGTCACTGACCTGAAACGTTAACTCTGCTTCTCTCCCCACAGATGCCGCCAGACTTGCTGAGTATTTCCAGCGCTTTCTGTTTTTATTCTTGATCCGTAGCCCAGCACCTCAAGTGCATATCCAAGCATATTGGACTTGTCTTTCATTATTCATGAAAATAAGTGCCCAGGATTTGCTGAAACAATAACAGCATGTGAGCGATGCTTGCCATCATCAATGTGCATCATCCAGCAATTTGTGATGAGGTAGTGATACCTCGGAAATTGCGAGTCACCATAAGTTGCTGAATGATTTTGTCGCTCTGCTGTTAACCTTGTGCAAATGACAGCTCGCTTTCAAACATCTCCACCAACCCATGAATTTCATGAAGTTGCTGCATTTACACATTAGTCACTCAGTAACCTGTTAATGTCTAGTAATTAACAATGTAAGTACCATTTTAATGGCATGATTATTGTTAATGAATGTTTATCAACCTCTCTGGCCCAGAAAATGAACAGTAAAAAGTGTGATGACTCATTCCATTAATTGTTGTTGAAGATTTAAAAATGTCACATTTCAAATTTAATTTTCTTACTTTTCCTTTCTGTCTTTTTTTCTCTCTTAATCCAATCTTTCTTTCCCTCTCTTTATTTCTCTTTCTCTACCTGATTTGACTCTAATTTCCTTCTCCGTCGTTCCACTGTTTCTTCCTCAATCCTTAAAGCTCATTGCTTAAGGAGATAGACTGTTGGTCCCATCATTCAGCAAGGTCCCAAATGTCCCATTGTCCTTCGCCCCGCCATTATCAGCTGACAATTCCAGTAACTCTGTGGAAAAAAATGTAAAACTAAATGTGCACGAAGAAATCTAGCTCACAGGGCACGCCTCACTCCAGCAAAATCAGGACAAACATTGTCACTTCACATTCTGATGTTATTGTGTCAGCTGTGGCTCTTGCCTTTTGAGTTAGACGGTTGTGAGTTTAAGTGCCACTCTGAGGCTAAGATTTTACAGAGCTCCCGACAACAAGCTCCGTGGTGGGGGGTGGGGTTCGGGACCGGAAGATTGTTCCGGCAGCGGCCTGCCACAGAGCCCAATGCTTGGAGGGCCGGGCCTGATCTTCCCCCCCAGCAGCGAGGCTCCATGGGAGACCCCACCGCTGGGCAGCGGGACCCAGATTAAAATATTCAAATTAGCAGAATGCATACATTTAAATAAAATTGACTCCAATCATACCATCGGGCTGCGATCTTCTGAACGGTGGCCAGCACTCACGCGCCTTCACTTTCCAGTCTGGGGTAAGCAGTGGTGGGGAAGGGGGGAACTTAAGATTTTTAGTGCGGGGGAGGGGAACGAGGTCAAATTTACATCATTAGTGTAGGAGATGATGGGAAGAGGTGGCCTGTGCATTTTATTCAGTTTGAGGGAGAAGGTCAAGTGTGGACGGTAGGTGGGGTGGGGGAGAGGGCAAATAATGAATTTTATTGTTATGGGGGTGGGGGGCGTGGGAAAGGGGTGGCAGAGTTTTAGTCAATACAGTTGGGGGAGGGTATAACTTTTAAAACTTTAAATGAACCAACAGGGCTTTAAAAATGGTGCCGGCACCTGTGTACAGGCAGCTGACGCCATTGCCAGTGTCGGAGAGCCTGCCCCCTCCACGTGAGTGGGGAGGGGCAGCCCAACTGGCATATTATTGAGGGACCCCGTGAGGAATATCGCAGCGACATGGCGGCACAAGGCCCGTGCATGCGGGCCACCATTTTCTTTTACCCGCCACCAGGTGCATAAAATTCAGCCCTAGAAGTTGAGCATAAAAATCCAGGCTGACGCTCCAGTGCAGTACTGAGGGAGTGCAGCACTGTTGGAGGTGCCGTCCTTTGGATGAGACGTTAAACTCTCAGGCGGGTGTAAAAGAGTCCATGGCATTATTTTGAAGAAGAACAGGGGAGTTCTCCCCGGTGTCCTGGTCAATATCACAAAAGGCAGGTCATTTGGTCATTATCACATTGCTGTTTGTGGGAGCTTGCTGTGCGTAAATTGCCACATTTCGTACATTACAACAGTGACTGCACTTCAAAAAAAAAAGTACTTAATTGCCTGTAAAGAACTTTAGAAAGACTTGCGGTTGTGAAAGATGCTGTATAAATGGAAGACTTGCTTTTGATAACAAGCTTTCTTTTCTTTAAAAAAACTTATTTGACAAAAACGTTGACATTCAGAACATTCTAATACTACAGCTTCAGCTTTATTAGGTACCGCCCAGCACTGCAACCAATGCAGAAATGTTGGACCCTTATAATGAAACCAGAACGCATTATGGTGTCCCAGTGTTGATTCTCTATGTGGAAGTCTGGAACTCTCTCCCCAAAAAGCTGTTGAGACTAGAAAATCTCAAACTCTGAGATTGATAGATTTTTGTTGGTCAGGGTATTATGTGTTACAGAACCAAGGCAGGTAGATGGAGTTAAGATACAGATCAGCCATGATCTCATTGAATGGCAGAACAGACTTGAGCAGCTGAATGGCCTCCTCCTATCCCTATATTCCTAACTCATGGGCAACTTTATTGCTCATGAGTATTTCAATTATCACTGGTAGGAATTAAATTATATCCTACAGAGCCTTTTTAAGGTATTTCCTATTTAAATGCCTGCCTCAGCTCATCTGCTGCTGAAACCCTCATTCATGCCTTTGATATCTCTAGACTTGACTATTACAACACACTCCTGGCAAGTCTCCCACATTCTATCCTCCATTAACCTCCGCTCATCCAAGTCTCTGCTGCCCCATATCCCAACTTGCACCAAGTCCTCTTCAGCCATCACTCCCTGTGCTTGCTGACCTACATTGGCTCCCAGTCCAGCACACCTTGATTTTAAAATTCTCATCCTTGTTTTCAAGTCCGTCCGTGGCCTCACCCCCTCCCTGTCTCTGTAATCTCCTCCGGCCGCACAACCCTCCAAGGTATCTAGGCTCCACTGATTTTGTCCTCCTGAGCATCCCCAATTTTAATCGCTCCCCCATTGGCGGCCGTGCCTTTAGCTGCCTTCGGTCCCAAGCTCCGGAATTCCCTCCCTAAACCTCTCCGCCTCTCCACCTTGCTTTCTTCCTTTAAGATATTTCCAAAAACCTACTTCCTTGACCAAGCTTTTGGCCATCTGCCTTAAGTGACTTGACGTTTAATTTTTTTTTATAATGCTCCTGTGATGCACCTTGGGACATTTTATTGCATTAAAGGTGCTATATAAATATAAGTTGCTCTTTTCTACATTGCCCACTGAACTTTCTCTCTAATTGACTATTCCATGTTATAGAGAAACCACCTCTCCATGATTGGTACAGATGTGAATCAATCAATAGTCTTTTGGGGCAAATATTAGTCAAAGTGGACCAACTGCCAGGTACTTTTCCTTTTATGAGATAACAGGACAGCAAAATGTGTGGCATAGATTTACTAGAATGATACCTGGAATTCAAGAGATAAATTACGAAGAGACGGGAAGGTGTTAGAATCGATCATTAAGGAGGTTGTAGCTGGGGACTTAGAAAAGCTCAAGGTAATTGGGATTAATCAGCATGGTTTTGTGAAAGGGAAATCATGTTTAACCAATTTATTGGAGTTCTTTGAAGGAGTAATATGCGCTGTGGATAAAGGGGAGCCCGTTGACGTACTGTACTTGGATTTCCAGAAAGCATTTGACAAGGTGCCACATAAAAGGGTATTGCACAAAGCAGAAGCTCATGATGTAGGGGGTAACATATTAGCGTGGCTAGAAGATTGACTGGCTGGCAGGAAACAGAGAGTATGCATAAATGGGTCCTTTCTGATTGGCAGGATGTGACGAGTGGAGTCCCGCGGGGGTCTGTGCTGGGGCCTCAACTTTTTACAATTTATGTCTATGACTTAGATGAGGGGAGCGATGGCATGGCAGCTAAATTTGCAGATGACACAAAGATAGGTAGGAAAGTATGTTGTGAAGAGGACATAAGGAGGTTGCAGACCGACATAGATAGGTTGAGTGAGTGGGCAAATATCTGGCAGATGGAGTATAATGCGGGAAAATGTGAAGTTGTTCACTTTACCAAGAAGAATTAAAAAGCAGATTATTACTTAAATGGAGAATGACTGCAGACTTCCAAAGTGCAGAGGGATCTAGGTAGTGCATGAGTCACAAAATGGTTAGTATGCAGGTACAGCAAGTAATAAAGACGATTAAAGGAATGCTATCCTTTATTACGAGAGGAATTGAAAATAAACGTAAGGATGCTATGCTTCAGTTGTAAGGGTATTGATGAGACCACATCGTGAATACTGTGTGCAGTTTTAGTCCCCTTATTTAAGGAAGGATGTGAATGCGTTGGAGGCGGTTCAGAGGAGGTTTACTAGATTGATACCTGGAATGAGTGGGTTGTCTGATGAGGAAAGGTTGGACAGACTGGGCTTGTTTTCACTGGAGTTTAGAAGAGTGAGGGGAGACTTGATTGAAGTTTATAAGATCCTGAACAGTCTTGACAAGGTGAATGTGGAAAGGATGTTTCCTCTTGTGGGTGAGTCCAGAACTAGGGGGCACTGTTTTAAAATTAGGGTCACCCTTTTAGGACAGAGATGAGGAGAAATGTTTTCTCTCTAAGGATTGTGCGACATTGTTAGAGGTCTAGATGGAGCAGAATTTGTAAGGAGCATCCAGGAGGGTTTTTTAGAGCAGTATGTAAATAGTCCAACTCGGGAAGAGGCCATACTGGACCTGGTGTTGGGGAATGAGCCCGGCCAGGTGGTTGAAGTTTCAGTAGGGGACTACTTTGGGAAGAGTGATCACAATTCCGTAAGTTTTAAAATACTCATGGACAAAGACGAGAGTGGTCCCAAAGGAAGAGTGCTAAATTGGGGGAAGGCCAACTATACCAAAATTCGGCAGGAGCTGGGGAATGTAGATTGGGAGCAGCTGTTTGAAGGTAAATCCACAAGTGATATGTGGGAGGCTTTTAAAGAGAGGTTGATTAGCGTGCAGGAGAGACATGTTCCTGTGAAAATGAAGGATAGAAATGGCAAGATTAGGGAACCATGGATGACAGGTGAAATTGTGAGACTAGCTAAGAGGAAAAAGGAAGCATCCATAAGGTCTAGGCGGCTGAAGAAAGATGAAGCTTTGAAAGAATATCGGGATTGTAGGCGCAATCTGAAACGAGGAATTAAGAGGGCTAAAAGGGGTCATGAAATATCTTTAGCAAACAGGGTTAAGGAAAATCCCAAAGCCTTTTATTCATATATAAGGAGCAAGAGGGTAATTAGAGAAAGGATTGGCCCACTCAAGGACAAAGGAGGAAAGTTATGCGTGGACTCAGAGAAAATGGGTGAGATTCTAAACAAGTACTTTGCATCGGTATTCACCGAGGAGAGGGACATGAAGGATGTTGAGGTTAGGGATCGATGTTTGATTACTCTAGGTCAAGTCGGCATAAGGAGGGAGGAAGTGTTGGGTATTCTAAAAGGCATTAATGTGGACAAGTCCCCAGGTCCGGATGGGATCTATCCCAGGTTACTGTGGGAAGTGAGAGAGGAAATAGCTGGGGCCTTAACAGATATCTTTGCAACATCCTTAAACAGGGGTGAGGTCCCGGAGGACTGGAGAATTGCTAATGTTGTCCCCTTGTTTAAGAAGGGTAGCAGGGATAATCCAGGTAATTATAGACCGGTGAGCCTGACGTCAGTGGTAGGGAAGCTGCTGGAGAAGATACTGAGGGATAGGATCTATTCCCATTTGGAAGAAAACGGGCTTATCAGTGATAGGCAACATGGTTTTGTGCAGGGAAGGTCATGTCTTACCAACTTAATAGAATTCTTTGAGGAAGTGACCAAGTTGATTGATGAGGGAAGGGCTGTAGATGTCATATACATGGACTTCAGTAAGGCGTTTGATAAGGTTCCCCATGGTAGGCTGATGGAGAAAGTGAAGGCGCATGGGGTCCAAGGTGTACTAGCTAGATGGATAAAGAACTGGCTGGGCAACAGGAGACAGAGAGTAGCAGTGGAAGGGAGTTTCTCAAAATGGAGACGTGTAACCAGTGGTGTTCCACAGGGATCCGTGCTGGCACCACTGTTGTTTATGATATACATAAATGATTTGGAGGAAAGTATAGGTGGTCTGATTAGCAAGTTTGCAGACGACACTAAGATTGGTGGAGTAGCAGATAGTGAAGGGGACTGTCAGAGAATACAGCAGAATATAGATAGATTGGAGAGTTGGGCAGAGAAATGGCAGATGCGAGGTGATGCATTTTGGAAGATCCAATTCAAGAGTGAACTATACAGTAAATGGAAAAGTCCTGGGGAAAATTGATGTACAGAGAGATTTGGGTGTTCAGGTCCATTGTTCCCTGAAGGTGGCAACGCAGGTCAATAGAGTGGTCAAGAAGGCATATGGCATGCTTTCCTTCATCGGATGGGGTATTGAGTACAAGAGTTGGCGGGTCATGTTACAGTTGTATAGGACTTTGGTTCGGCCACATTTGGAATACTGCGTGCAGTTCTGGTCACCACATTACCAAAAGGATGTGGATGCTTTGGAGAGGGTGCAGAGGAGATTCACCAGGATGTTGCCTGGTATGGAGGGCGCTAGCTATGAAGAGAGGTTGAGTAGATTAGGATTATTTTCATTAGAAAGACGGAGGTTGAGGGAGGACCTGATTGAGGTGTACAAAATCATGAGAGGTATAGACAGGTTAGATAGCAAGAAGCTTTTTCCCAGAGTGGGGGATTCAATTACAAGGGGACACGAGTTCAAAGTGAAAGGGGAAAAGTTTAGGGGGGATATGCGTGGAAAGTTCTTTACGCAGAGGGTGGTGGGTGCCTGGAACGCGTTGCCAGTGGAGGTGGTAGATGCAGGCACGATAGCGTCTTTTGAGATGTATCTGGACAGATACATGAATGGGCAGGAAGTAAAGAGATACAGACCCTTAGAAAATAGGCGACAGGCTTAGATAGAGGATCTGGATCGGCGCAGGCTTGGAGGGCCGAAGGGCCTGTTCCTGTGCTGTAATTTTCTTTGTTCTTTGTTCTTTATTGGAACTCTCTGCCTCAGAAGGTGGTGGAGGCGGGATTATTGAATATTTTTAAGGCGGAGGTAGATAGATTCTTGTTAGTCAAGGGAATCAAAGATTATCGGGGGTGGATGGGAGTGTGGAATTCGAGACACAAACAGATCAGCCATGAATGGCAGAGCAGTCTGGAGGGACCGAATGGCCTACTTCTGCTCCTAATTCATATGTTCGTGTCACACAAAGTGGGGCTGTATTCTCTGGAATTTAGAAGGTTAAGGAGGGGATTTGATCAAAGTTTTCAAGATACTAGGGAAACAGATTGGGTAGATAGAGAGAAACTATTTTCACTGGTGGGGGAGTCTAGGACTCGGGGACATAGTCTAAAAATTCCAGACCTTTCAGGAGTGGAATTAGGAAATACTTCTACACACAAAGGGTGGTAGAAGATTTTTTTATTCATTCGTGGGATGTGGGCATCGCTGGCTCGGCCTGCATTTATTGCCCATCCCTAATTGCCCTTGAGAAGGTGGTGGTGAGCTTGGAACGCTCTTCCAAAAATGGCAATTGATGTTAGATCAATTGTTCATTTTAAAGCTGAGATTGCTAGAGCTCTGTTAGACCAACTTGTTCGGGGATTTGGGGCAAAGGCAGGTATATGGAGTTAGATTGGATATCATCCATGATCTCGTTGAATAGTGAAATAGGCCCAAGGGGCTAAATCACTTCCTCCTGTTTATTTGTTCCTAATATGCTGCTAGTTGGTGATAAATGTGGTGGTGAAGTGGTAATGTTGCTAGATTAATAATTTAACTGTCTAGACTAATGTTTTGGGGGCATGGGTCCAAATCCCACCACAGCAAATAGTAAAATTTGAATTCAATTAATAAATCTGTAATTAGTCAAATGGTGACCATGAAACCATTGTTCCGAAGAAAGGTCACTGACCCGAAACGTTAACTCTGCTTCTCTTTTCACAGATGCTGCCAGACCTGCTGAGTGGTTCCAGCATTTCTTGTTTTTATTTCAGATTTCCAGCATCCGCAGTATTTTGCTTTATTGAAACCATTGTTGATTGTTGTTAAAACCCATCTGGTTCACAAATGCCCTTCAGGGAAGGAGATCTGCTGTCCTTACCTGGTCTGGCCTACATGTAACTCCAGACCCAAAGCAATGTGCTTGCCTTCAGTGGTCAATAATTGGTAGCTGAGCCAGTGATGCCCACATCCCATCAACACATTTTTAAAAAGACTTATATTTATATAGCACCTTTCACAGCCTGAGGACATTCCAAAGCACTTTGCAGCCAGTGAAGTACCTCTGAGCTGTAGTCTCTGTTGTAATGTAGGAAATGCGGCAGCCAATTTGTGCAGAGCAAGCTCCCACAAACAGCAATGTGATAATGACCAGATAAAATGCTGGATGGGGGAATAAATATTGGACAGGGCACTGGGTAGAACTCCCCTGCTCTTCTTTGAACTAGTGCCACAGGATCTTTCACATTCGGCTGAGAGGGCCTCAGTTTAACATCTTATCTAAATGAGGACACCTGCAACATTCAGCAGATCATGGGCTCAAGTCTCTGGAGCAGGACTTGAACCCACAGCCTTCTGACGCAGAGGCAAGAGTGCTACTAACAAATAACTCTGGTGCACATTTGTCCATCTAAAAGTCATTAACAGTTCTGGTTGCTGAGTGCTTTACACAGTGTGCAAGTTTCCTTTAAATCCTAATCAGCTGAAATCTGTGTCCTGTCATTGAGGTTAAGATGGACAGAATGATGTCACTTAGAATTATATAGCTTTTGCTGCATTTTGAAACGCAGTGAAAGAGGAAATTAATGTTTTACCCAGTTAGTGTATTAATTCTCAATTAATGTCCTTTAGGCTATGTCATTACACTAAATGTCAATGCAAAAGCCCAAAACCTAAGAAACACTCAATCTTTCTGCAAGTTCAATGCTCAGGTAACTAAGAGGAGCTGCTTAATCCAGAGTTGCTACTTTCTGTTATGTATTTGTAGCAGTGGCTTCTCTCCAATCTACTTAATAAAATAACTTAAGTTTATTTTATTATAATAAAACTTTCGGTCTGTTCGGCCTAATTTTTGCCAGCTGAAATGTGGTTGCCAACCCTCCAGGATTGCCCTGTCGTCTCCAGGAATTAAAGATTAATCTCCCGGACACTGCTGCCAGCAACATTCAAGAGGAAAAATCACAGTTGTGGCTGCTCTTGCTGACCCATTTAGATCGCTGACAGCCCTCCTCATCGTCAACATCAGGGCCTCTGTCCAAATCAGGCACCTTCTCCTGCCCATCCATTCATGTGGAACCATCCAGTCAGATTTCAGGAAAGGAGGGAAGGTGATTATAGCATGGACATAATGAGCCAAATGGCCCGTTTCTGTACTGTAGATACTTATCGGATGTAGAAATGGAATCAATAAATAATTTAAGTGAAGGTCTTTTTAACTGATCTAAATTAAAATTGGCCTGCCACCAGCATAAACTCTGGTTTGATGCCAAGTTCTCCCTCCCATTTTCTTATCTTCTCTCCTGAGTAATTTATGCCTGACTACAGTTCACTGGGTATTGGCAACAATTTCAAACCTCAACGACATGACCTATGTTCACATAGAAAGAAAGGAAGGCTTCCATTTATATTGCACCATTTATGACTTCAGGACCAAATCACTTTAGAGCCAATGAATTGTGTTATGACCAGATGAGGAAGGGGTCTAGGGCTCCCCTCTCAGCCTTTTGCTGGTTTGGCCATACCAGGGTTTAACTTTTAAAACATCATGTTTTTAGCTTCCCTTCAGTGAGTCCTTGCTTACTGCTCCCTAATTGTAATGGCAAAGAAATCAACCAGACAGGTTTTCTCAGATTTAAACAAGTAAAGTGTAAGTTTATTAACCTTAAAACTCTAACTCAGTTAAAACTACTAAAAATACACAACACAACCATGCTAATAGGGACAGAGGAGGAGAAAGAATTAAAGGGGAAAGTTTTGAAGTAATAGATGGAGTTCAGTTACTGGTTTTGGGTTGGATGTAAAGTCTTTGATTGAAGTTAAGTGTTGCAGTTCTCGTTGGGGCCCAGTGCACACTTTCAAACTTGTTTCGTTGGTCTTCTATCTTGAGGCTTAAGTCTGGAACTTTGCGTGAGAGGGAGAGCGAGACAGAAAAAGGGAGTGCTCTCTTCTTGAAGTCCAATTGCAGTCTCTTCCAAAAACTGTTCTGTTCACAATTCAATTAGTTCCAAGTTGACCAGCAGTTTAGTCATGTCACTAGCTCCTTGTTTGCAACAGCCTCGCCTGCAAGGTTTGTGGATTCCTCCAAGCTTACCAGACACTCTCAGGTGGGGGGGGGGGGGGGTGGTGGAATGCTAGCTGTTACACATTCAATTATTCTCAATATCTCTTGATCATCGCGATTGACAAAATCCATCTGGCTAATTGAATCAGGGAGTACTCCCATTGTCTCTCCAAGTAACTGATTTGCAGAATGTAAACTGTTCAGCCATGTTTTCAGCCACTGTTCTGTGGTCTTTCAAAACCAGTTATGTTCAATGTCCAGTAAGATTCAAATAATGTCCCATATGACAAAATTAATATTTTCCATTAGGCAAGTGTGGTTTCTGTCACACCTCCACATCCGGTTGAATGAATGCGACATTAGGGGGAGCATTAATTAGCCCTGGTTTGGAGTTCTGATCATGGGAGATGGCAGTGGGTGGATCCACTCTGATCTCTCTTTCAGTGCTCTGATAAGTCATGCAGGAGCTTTTCACTTTGGCTGCGTTTGCTGACAACGCAACCACTAGGTGGCGCTGCACTAGCACATGCGCAAATGCAGCCTGTGCCACTTAAACGTCACAGTCTGCAACGTAAAGGCAGCTGCCAGGACTAAAGATGATACTGCTCAAATAATCACACAAAGGCAACATAAACACATGACAGCACACAATGGCCAGAGGGAGAGAGCGAGCTGGCCAGGGAGGGAGAGAGCGAGTGGGCGGTGGGGGGAGAGAGCGAGTGTGCGGTGGGGGGAGAGAGCGAATGGGTGCTGGGGGGAGAGAGCGAATGGGCGGTGGGCGCAGAGAGCGAATGGGCGGTGGGGAGAGAGAGCGAATGGGTGGTGGGCGCAGAGAGCGAATGGGTGGTGGGGGGAGAGAGCGAATGGGCGGTGGGGAGAGAGCGAATGGGTGCTGGGGGGAGAGAGTGAATGGGCGGTGGGGAGAGAGCGAATGGGTGCTGGGGGGAGAGAGTGAATGGGTGCTGGGGGGAGAGAGTGAATGGGCGGTGGGGGGAGAGAGCGAGTGTGCGGTGGGCGCAGAGAGTGAATGGGCGGTGGGGAGAGAGAGTGAATGGGCGGTGGGGAGACAGAGCGAATGGGTGGTGGGGGGAGAGAGCGAATGGGTGCTGGGCGCAGAGAGCGAATGGGCGGTGGGGAGAGAGAGCGAATGGGTGGTGGGGGGAGAGAGCGAATGGGCGGTGGGGGGAGAGAGCGAATGGGCGGTGGGGAGAGAGAGCGAATGGGTGGTGGGGGGAGAGAGCGAATGGGCGGTGGGGGGAGAGAGCGAATGGGCGGTGGGGGGAGAGAGCGAATGGTTGGGGGCGGGTAGGGTGGAGGAGAGTGCACCCACCGCCAGCAAGGTCTTCAGCTGGACTCTCCCTGCTTCCACCCTCCTCTCTCCCCGCAATACGTGATGGCATCATCTGCGCATGCTCCAACCAGTCCTGGCAATGTGGAACGCAGTGCATGCGCAGAGAGCAGGGGCCTGTTAGGTTAGATTCTGTGTGGTTAGATTCTGTGAGGTTAGATACTGTGTGGGTAGATTCTGTGTGGGTAGATCCTGTGTGGGTAGATCCTGTGTGGTTAGATTCTGTGAGGTTAGATCCTGTGTGGTTAGATCCTGTGTGGGTAGATCCTGTGTGGTTAGATTCTGTGTGGTTAGATTCTGTGTGGTTAGATTCTGTGTGGGTAGATCCTGTGTGGTTAGATCCTGTGTGGTTAGATCCTGTGTGGGTAGATCCTGTGTGGTTAGATTCTGTGTGGTTAGATCCTGTGTGGTTAGATCCTGTGTGGGTAGATCCTGTGTGGTTAGATTCTGTGTGGTTAGATCCTGTGTGGTTAGATCCTGTGTGGGTAGATCCTGTGTGGGTAGATCCTGTGTGGCTAGATTCTGTGAGGTTAGTTCCTGTGTGCTTAGTTCCTGTGTGGGTACATTCTGTGTGGTTAGATCCTGTGTGGTTAGATTCTGTGTGGTTAGATCCTGTGTGGGTAGATCCTGTGTGGTTAGAGTCTGTGTGGTTAGATCCTGTGTGGTTAGATCCTGTGTGGGTAGATCCTGTGTGGGTAGATCCTGTGTGGCTAGATTCTGTGAGGTTAGTTCCTGTGTGCTTAGTTCCTGTGTGGGTACATTCTGTGTGGTTAGATCCTGTGTGGGTAGATCATGTGTGGTTAGATTCTGTGTGGTTAGATCCTGTGTGGTTAGATCCTGTGTGGGTAGATCCTGTGTGGTTAGATTCTGTGTGGTTAGATTCTGTGTGGTTAGATCCTGTGTGGTTAGATCATGTGTGGTTAGATTCTGTGTGGTTAGATCCTGTGTGGTTAGATCCTGTGTGGGTAGATCCTGTGTGGTTAGATTCTGTGTGGTTAGATCCTGTGTGGTTAGATTCTGTGTGGTTAGATCCTGTGTGGTTAGATCCTGTGTGGTTAGATCTTGTGTGGGTAGATTCTGTGTGGTTAGATCCTGTGTGGTTAGATTCTGTGTGGTTAGATCCTGTGTGGTTAGATCCTGTGTGGGTAGATTCTGTGTGGTTAGATTCTGTGTGGTTAGATCCTGTGTGGTTAGATCCTGTGTGGTTAGATTCTGTGTGGTTAGATCCTGTGTGGTTAGATCCTGTGTGGGTAGATTCTGTGTGGGTAGATCCTGTGTGGGTAGATCCTGTGCGGCTAGATTCTGTGAGGTTAGTTCCTGTGTGCTTAGTTCCTGTGTGGGTACATTCTGTGTGGTTAGATCCTGTGTGGTTAGATCCTGTGTGGGTACATTCTGTGCGGTTAGTTCCTGTGTGCTTAGTTCCTGTGTGGGTACATTCTGTGTGGTTAGATTCTGTGTGGTTAGATTCTGTGTGGTTAGATTCTGTGTGGTTAGATCCTGTGTGGTTAGAATCTGTGTGGGTAGATTCTGTGTGGGTCGATTCTGTGTGGTTAGATTCTGTGTGGTTAGTTCTTGTGTGGTTAGATCCTGTGTGGCTAGATTCTGTGAGGTTAGACCCTGTGTGGTTAGATCCTGTGTGGTTAGATTCTGTGTGGTTAGTTCCTGTGTGGTTAGTTCCTGTGTGGTTAGATCCTGTGTGGTTAGATTCTGTGTAGTTAGATTCTGTGTGGTTAGTTCCTGTGTGCTTAGTGCCTGAGTGGTTAGATCCTGTGAGGTTAGATCCTGTGTGGTTAGATCCTGTGTGGTTAGATTCTGTGAGGTTAGATACTGTGTGGTTAGATTCTGTGTGGTTAGATCCTGTGAGGTTAGATTCTGTGTGGTTAGATTCTGTGTGGTTAGATTCTGTGTGGTTAGATTCTGTGTGGTTAGATTCTGTGTGGTTAGTTCCTGTGTGCTTAGTTCCTGAGTGGTTAGATCATGTGAGGTTAGATCCTGTGTGGTTAGATTCTGTGTGGTTAGATTCTGTGAGGTTAGTTCCTGTGTGCTTAGTTCCTGAGTGGTTAGATCCTGTGAGGTTAGATCCTGTGTGGTTAGATTCTGTGTGGTTAGATTCTGTGTGGTTAGATCCTGTGAGGTTAGATCCTGTGTGGTTAGATTCTGTGTGGTTAGATTCTGTGAGGTTAGATCCTGTGTGGTTAGATTCTGTGTGGTTAGATTCTGTGTGGTTAGTTCCTGTGTGCTTAGTTCCTGAGTGGTTAGATCCTGTGAGGTTAGATCCTGTGTGGTTAGATCCTGTGTGGTTAGATTCTGTGAGGTTAGATACTACGTGGTTAGATTCTTTGTGGTTAGATCCTGTGTGGTTAGTTCCTGTGTGCTTAGATCCTGTGTGGTTAGATCCTGTGAGGTTAGATACTGTGTGGTTAGATCCTGTGTGGGTAGATCCTGTGTGGTTAGATCCTGTGTGGTTAGATCCTGTGTAGGTAGATCATGTGTGGTTAGATTCTGTGTGGTTAGATCCTGTGTGGTTAGATTCTGTGTGTGTAGATTCTGTGTGGTTAGAATCTGTGTGTGTAGATTTTGTGTGGTTAGAGTCTGTGTGGTTAGATCCTGTGTAGGTAGATCATGTGTGGTTAGATCCTGTGTGTGTAGATTCTGTGTGGTTAGATTCTGTGTGGTTAGATCCTGTGTAGGTAGATCATGTGTGGTTAGATTCTGTGTGGTTAGATCATGTGTGTGTAGATTCTGTGTGGTTAGATTCTGTGTGGTTAGATCCTGTGTGGTTAGATCCTGTGTGGGTAGATTCTGCGTGGTTAGATCCTGTGTGGTTAGATCCTGTGTGGTTAGATTCTGTGTGGTTAGATTCTGTGTGGTTAGATCCTGTGTGGGTAGATCCTGTGTGGGTAGATTCTGTGTGGTTAGATCCTGTGTAGGTAGATCCTGTGTGTGTAGATTCTGTGTGGGTAGATTCTGTGTGGTTAGATTCTGTGTGGTTAGATTCTGTGTGGTTAGATCCTGTGTGGGTAGATTCTGTGTGGTTAGATTCTGTGTGGTTAGATCCTGTGTGGTTAGATCCTGTGTGGTTAGTTCCTGTGTGGTTAGATCCTGTGTGGTTAGATCCTGTGTGGTTAGTTCCTGTGTGGTTAGTTCCTGTGTGGTTAGATCCTGTGTGGTTAGATCCTGTGTGGTTAGTTCCTGTGTGCTTAGATCCTGTGTGGTTAGATTCTGTGAGGTTAGATACTGTGTGGTTAGATCCTGTGTGGTTAGATCCTGTGTGGTTAGATTCTGTGAGGTTAGATACTGTGTGGTTAGATACTGTGTGGTTAGATTCTGTGTGGTTAGATTCTGTGTGGTTAGATCCTGTGTGGTTAGATCCTGTGTAGGTAGATCATGTGTGGTTAGATTCTGTGTGGTTAGATCCTGTGTGGTTAGATCCTGTGTGGTTAGATCCTGTGTGGTTAGATTCTGTGTGTGTAGATTCTGTGTGGTTAAAATCTGTGTATGTAGATTCTGTGTGGTTAGATCCTGTGTGGTTAGATTCTGTGTGTGTAGATTCTGTGTGGTTAGATCCTGTGTAGGTAGATCATGTGTGGTTAGATTCTGTGTGGTTAGATCCTGTGTGTGTAGATTCTGTGTGGTTAGATCCTGTGTGGGTAGATTCTGTGTGGTTAGATCCTGTGTGGTTAGATTCTGTGTGTGTAGATCCTGTGTGTGTAGATTCTGTGTGGTTAGATTCTGTGTGTGTAGATTCTGTGTGGTTAGATTCTGTGTGGTTAGATCCTGTGTGGGTAGATTTTGTGTGGTTAGATTCTGTGTGGTTCGATCCTGTGTGGTTAGATCCTGTGTGGTTAGATCCTGTGTGGTTAGATCCTGTGTGGTTAGTTCCTGTGTGGTTAGATCCTGTGTGGTTAGATCCTGTGTAGGTAGATCATGTGTGGTTAGATTCTGTGTGGTTAGATCCTGTGTGTGTAGATTCTGTGTGGTTAGATCCTGTGTGGGTAGATTCTGTGTGGTTAGATTCTGTGTGGTTAGATCCTGTGTAGGTAGATCATGTGTGGTTAGATTCTGTGTGGTTAGATCCTGTGTGTGTAGATTCTGTGTGGTTAGATCCTGTGTGGGTAGATTCTGTGTGGTTAGATCCTGTGTAGGTAGATCCTGTGTGTGTAGATCCTGTGTGTGTAGATTCTGTGTGGTTAGATTCTGTGTGGTTAGATCCTGTGTGGGTAGATTTTGTGTGGTTAGATTCTGTGTGGTTCGATCCTGTGTGGTTAGATCCTGTGTGGTTAGATCCTGTGTGGTTAGATCCTGTGTGGTTAGATTCTGTGAGGTTAGATACTGTGTGGTTAGATACTGTGTGGTTAGATTCTGTGTGGTTAGATCCTGTGTGGTTAGATCCTGTGTAGGTAGATCATGTGTGGTTAGATTCTGTGTGGTTAGATCCTGTGTGGTTAGATCCTGTGTGGTTAGATCCTGTGTGGTTAGATTCTGTGTGTGTAGATTCTGTGTGGTTAAAATCTGTGTATGTAGATTCTGTGTGGTTAGATCCTGTGTGGTTAGATTCTGTGTGTGTAGATTCTGTGTGGTTAGATCCTGTGTAGGTAGATCATGTGTGGTTAGATTCTGTGTGGTTAGATCCTGTGTGTGTAGATTCTGTGTGGTTAGATCCTGTGTGGGTAGATTCTGTGTGGTTAGATCCTGTGTAGGTAGATCCTGTGTGTGTAGATCCTGTGTGTGTAGATTCTGTGTGGTTAGATTCTGTGTGTGTAGATTCTGTGTGGTTAGATTCTGTGTGGTTAGATCCTGTGTGGGTAGATTTTGTGTGGTTAGATTCTGTGTGGTTCGATCCTGTGTGGTTAGATCCTGTGTGGTTAGATCCTGTGTGGTTAGATCCTGTGTGGTTAGTTCCTGTGTGGTTAGATCCTGTGTGGTTAGATCCTGTGTAGGTAGATCATGTGTGGTTAGATTCTGTGTGGTTAGATCCTGTGTGTGTAGATTCTGTGTGGTTAGATCCTGTGTGGGTAGATTCTGTGTGGTTAGATTCTGTGTGGTTAGATCCTGTGTAGGTAGATCATGTGTGGTTAGATTCTGTGTGGTTAGATCCTGTGTGTGTAGATTCTGTGTGGTTAGATCCTGTGTGGGTAGATTCTGTGTGGTTAGATCCTGTGTAGGTAGATCCTGTGTGTGTAGATCCTGTGTGTGTAGATCCTGTGTGGTTAGATTCTGTGTGGTTAGATTCTGTGTGGTTAGATCCTGTGTGGGTAGATTTTGTGTGGTTCGATCCTGTGTGGTTAGATCCTGTGTGGTTAGATCCTGTGTGGTTAGATCCTGTGTGGTTAGTTCCTGTGTGGTTAGATCCTGTGTGGTTAGATCCTGTGTGGTTATATCCTGTGTGGTTAGATCCTGTGTGGGAAGATCCTGTGTGGTTAGTTCCAGTGTGGTTAGTTCCTGTGTGGTTAGATCCTGTGTGGTTAGATCCTGTGTGGTTAGATCCTGTGTGGTTAGTTCCTGTGTGGTTAGATCCTGTGTGGTTAGATCCTGTGTGGTTAGATCCTGTGTGGTTAGTTCCTGTGTGGTTAGATCCTGTGTGGTTAGATCCTGTGTGGTTATATCCTGTGTGGTTAGATCCTGTGTGGGAAGATCCTGTGTGGTTAGATCCTGTGTGGTTAGTTCCTGTGTGGTTAGTTCCAGTGTGGTTAGATCCTGTGTGGTTAGTTCCTGTGTGGTTAGATCCTGTGTGGTTAGATCCTGTGTGGGAAGATCCTGTGTGGTTAGATCCTGTGTGGTTAGATCCTGTGTGGTTAGTTCCTGTGTGGTTAGATCCTGTGTGGTTAGATCCTGTGTGGGAAGATCCTGTGTGGTTTGATCCTGTGTGGTTAGATCCTGTGTGGTTAGATCCTGTGTGGTTAGATTCTGTGTGTGTAGATTCTGTGTGGTTAGATTCTGTGCGTGTATATTCTGTGTGGTTAGATCCTGTGTGTGTAGATTCTGTGTGGTTAACTTCTGTGTGGTTAGATTCTGTGTGGTTAGTTCCTGTGTGGTTAGATCCTGTGTGGTTAGATTCTGTGTGGTTAGATTCTGTGTGGTTAGTTCCTGTGTGGTTAGATTCTGTGTGGTTAGATTCTGTGTGTGTAGATTCTGTGTGGTTAGATTCTGTGTGGTTAGATTCAGTGTGGTTAGATTCTCTGTGGTTAGTTCCTGTGTGGTTAGATCCTGTGTGGTTAGATTCTGTGTGTGTAGATTCTGTGTGGTTAGATCCTGTGTAGGTAGATCATGTGTGGTTAGATTCTGTGTGGTTAGATCCTGTGTGTGTAGATTCTGTGTGGTTAGATCCTGTGTGGGTAGATTCTGTGTGGTTAGATCCTGTGTGGTTAGATCCTGTGTGGTTAGATTCTGTGTGTGTAGATCCTGTGTGTGTAGATTCTGTGTGGTTAGATTCTGTGTGTGTAGATTCTGTGTGGTTAGATTCTGTGTGGTTAGATCCTGTGTGGGTAGATTTTGTGTGGTTAGATTCTGTGTGGTTCGATCCTGTGTGGTTAGATCCTGTGTGGTTAGATCCTGTGTGGTTAGATCCTGTGTGGTTAGTTCCTGTGTGGTTAGATCCTGTGTGGTTAGATCCTGTGTAGGTAGATCATGTGTGGTTAGATTCTGTGTGGTTAGATCCTGTGTGTGTAGATTCTGTGTGGTTAGATCCTGTGTGGGTAGATTCTGTGTGGTTAGATTCTGTGTGGTTAGATCCTGTGTAGGTAGATCATGTGTGGTTAGATTCTGTGTGGTTAGATCCTGTGTGTGTAGATTCTGTGTGGTTAGATCCTGTGTGGGTAGATTCTGTGTGGTTAGATCCTGTGTAGGTAGATCCTGTGTGTGTAGATCCTGTGTGTGTAGATTCTGTGTGGTTAGATTCTGTGTGGTTAGATTCTGTGTGGTTAGATCCTGTGTGGGTAGATTTTGTGTGGTTAGATTCTGTGTGGTTCGATCCTGTGTGGTTAGATCCTGTGTGGTTAGATCCTGTGTGGTTAGATCCTGTGTGGTTAGATTCTGTGAGGTTAGATACTGTGTGGTTAGATACTGTGTGGTTAGATTCTGTGTGGTTAGATCCTGTGTGGTTAGATCCTGTGTAGGTAGATCATGTGTGGTTAGATTCTGTGTGGTTAGATCCTGTGTGGTTAGATCCTGTGTGGTTAGATCCTGTGTGGTTAGATTCTGTGTGTGTAGATTCTGTGTGGTTAAAATCTGTGTATGTAGATTCTGTGTGGTTAGATCCTGTGTGGTTAGATTCTGTGTGTGTAGATTCTGTGTGGTTAGATCCTGTGTAGGTAGATCATGTGTGGTTAGATTCTGTGTGGTTAGATCCTGTGTGTGTAGATTCTGTGTGGTTAGATCCTGTGTGGGTAGATTCTGTGTGGTTAGATCCTGTGTAGGTAGATCCTGTGTGTGTAGATCCTGTGTGTGTAGATTCTGTGTGGTTAGATTCTGTGTGTGTAGATTCTGTGTGGTTAGATTCTGTGTGGTTAGATCCTGTGTGGGTAGATTTTGTGTGGTTAGATTCTGTGTGGTTCGATCCTGTGTGGTTAGATCCTGTGTGGTTAGATCCTGTGTGGTTAGATCCTGTGTGGTTAGTTCCTGTGTGGTTAGATCCTGTGTGGTTAGATCCTGTGTAGGTAGATCATGTGTGGTTAGATTCTGTGTGGTTAGATCCTGTGTGTGTAGATTCTGTGTGGTTAGATCCTGTGTGGGTAGATTCTGTGTGGTTAGATTCTGTGTGGTTAGATCCTGTGTAGGTAGATCATGTGTGGTTAGATTCTGTGTGGTTAGATCCTGTGTGTGTAGATTCTGTGTGGTTAGATCCTGTGTGGGTAGATTCTGTGTGGTTAGATCCTGTGTAGGTAGATCCTGTGTGTGTAGATCCTGTGTGTGTAGATCCTGTGTGGTTAGATTCTGTGTGGTTAGATTCTGTGTGGTTAGATCCTGTGTGGGTAGATTTTGTGTGGTTCGATCCTGTGTGGTTAGATCCTGTGTGGTTAGATCCTGTGTGGTTAGATCCTGTGTGGTTAGTTCCTGTGTGGTTAGATCCTGTGTGGTTAGATCCTGTGTGGTTATATCCTGTGTGGTTAGATCCTGTGTGGGAAGATCCTGTGTGGTTAGTTCCAGTGTGGTTAGTTCCTGTGTGGTTAGATCCTGTGTGGTTAGATCCTGTGTGGTTAGATCCTGTGTGGTTAGTTCCTGTGTGGTTAGATCCTGTGTGGTTAGATCCTGTGTGGTTAGATCCTGTGTGGTTAGTTCCTGTGTGGTTAGATCCTGTGTGGTTAGATCCTGTGTGGTTATATCCTGTGTGGTTAGATCCTGTGTGGGAAGATCCTGTGTGGTTAGATCCTGTGTGGTTAGTTCCTGTGTGGTTAGTTCCAGTGTGGTTAGATCCTGTGTGGTTAGTTCCTGTGTGGTTAGATCCTGTGTGGTTAGATCCTGTGTGGGAAGATCCTGTGTGGTTAGATCCTGTGTGGTTAGATCCTGTGTGGTTAGTTCCTGTGTGGTTAGATCCTGTGTGGTTAGATCCTGTGTGGGAAGATCCTGTGTGGTTTGATCCTGTGTGGTTAGATCCTGTGTGGTTAGATCCTGTGTGGTTAGATTCTGTGTGTGTAGATTCTGTGTGGTTAGATTCTGTGCGTGTATATTCTGTGTGGTTAGATCCTGTGTGTGTAGATTCTGTGTGGTTAACTTCTGTGTGGTTAGATTCTGTGTGGTTAGTTCCTGTGTGGTTAGATCCTGTGTGGTTAGATTCTGTGTGGTTAGATTCTGTGTGGTTAGTTCCTGTGTGGTTAGATTCTGTGTGGTTAGATTCTGTGTGTGTAGATTCTGTGTGGTTAGATTCTGTGTGGTTAGATTCAGTGTGGTTAGATTCTCTGTGGTTAGTTCCTGTGTGGTTAGATTCTGTGTGGTTAGATTCTGTGTGTGTAGATTCTGTGTGGTTAGATTCTGTGTGGTTAGATACAGTGTGGTTAGATTCTGTGTGGTTAGTTCCTGTGTGGTTAGATTCTGTGTGGTTAGATTCTGTGTGGTTATATCCTGTGTGGTGAGATCCTGTGTGGTTAGATCCTGTGTGGGTAGATCCTGTGTGGTTAGTTCCTGTGTGGTTAGTTCCTGTGTGGTTAGATTCTGTGTGTGTAGATTCTGTGTGGTTAGATCCTGTGTAGGTAGATCATGTGTGGTTAGATTCTGTGTGGTTAGATCCTGTGTGTGTAGATTCTGTGTGGTTAGATTCTGTGTGGTTAGATCCTGTGTAGGTAGATCATGTGTGGTTAGATTCTGTGTGGTTAGATCCTGTGTGGGTACATTCTGTGTGGTTAGATCCTGTGTGGTTAGATTCTGTGTGGTTAGATCCTGTGTGGTTAGATCCTGTGTGGGTAGATCCTGTGTGGTTAGATTCTGTGTGGTTAGATCCTGTGTGGTTATATCCTGTGTGGTTAGATCCTGTGTGGGAAGATCCTGTGTGGTTAGTTCCAGTGTGGTTAGTTCCTGTGTGGTTAGATCCTGTGTGGTTAGATCCTGTGTGGTTAGATCCTGTGTGGTTAGTTCCTGTGTGGTTAGATCCTGTGTGGTTAGATCCTGTGTGGTTAGATCCTGTGTGGTTAGTTCCTGTGTGGTTAGATCCTGTGTGGTTAGATCCTGTGTGGTTATATCCTGTGTGGTTAGATCCTGTGTGGGAAGATCCTGTGTGGTTAGATCCTGTGTGGTTAGTTCCTGTGTGGTTAGTTCCAGTGTGGTTAGATCCTGTGTGGTTAGTTCCTGTGTGGTTAGATCCTGTGTGGTTAGATCCTGTGTGGGAAGATCCTGTGTGGTTAGATCCTGTGTGGTTAGATCCTGTGTGGTTAGTTCCTGTGTGGTTAGATCCTGTGTGGTTAGATCCTGTGTGGGAAGATCCTGTGTGGTTTGATCCTGTGTGGTTAGATCCTGTGTGGTTAGATCCTGTGTGGTTAGATCCTGTGTGGTTAGATTCTGTGTGTGTAGATTCTGTGTGGTTAGATTCTGTGCGTGTATATTCTGTGTGGTTAGATCCTGTGTGTGTAGATTCTGTGTGGTTAACTTCTGTGTGGTTAGATTCTGTGTGGTTAGTTCCTGTGTGGTTAGATCCTGTGTGGTTAGATTCTGTGTGGTTAGATTCTGTGTGGTTAGTTCCTGTGTGGTTAGATTCTGTGTGGTTAGATTCTGTGTGTGTAGATTCTGTGTGGTTAGATTCTGTGTGGTTAGATTCAGTGTGGTTAGATTCTCTGTGGCTAGTTCCTGTGTGGTTAGATTCTGTGTGGTTAGATTCTGTGTGTGTAGATTCTGTGTGGTTAGATTCTGTGTGGTTAGATACAGTGTGGTTAGATTCTGTGTGGTTAGTTCCTGTGTGGTTAGATTCTGTGTGATTAGATTCTGTGTGGTTATATCCTGTGTGGTGAGATCCTGTGTGGTTAGATCCTGTGTGGGTAGATCCTGTGTGGTTAGTTCCTGTGTGGTTAGTTCCTGTGTGGTTAGATTCTGTGTGTGTAGATTCTGTGTGGTTAGATCCTGTGTAGGTAGATCATGTGTGGTTAGATTCTGTGTGGTTAGATCCTGTGTGTGTAGATTCTGTGTGGTTAGATTCTGTGTGGTTAGATCCTGTGTAGGTAGATCATGTGTGGTTAGATTCTGTGTGGTTAGATCCTGTGTGGGTACATTCTGTGTGGTTAGATCCTGTGTGGTTAGATTCTGTGTGGTTAGATCCTGTGTGGTTAGATCCTGTGTGGGTAGATCCTGTGTGGTTAGATTCTGTGTGGTTAGATCCTGTGTGGTTAGATCCTGTGTGGGTAGATCCTGTGTGGGTAGATCCTGTGTGGCTAGATTCTGTGAGGTTAGTTCCTGTGTGCTTAGTTCCTGTGTGGGTACATTCTGTGTGGTTAGATCCTGTGTGGTTAGATCCTGTGTGGGTACATTCTGTGCGGTTAGTTCCTGTGTGCTTAGTTCCTGTGTGGGTACATTCTGTGTGGTTAGATTCTGTGTGGTTAGATTCTGTGTGGTTAGATTCTGTGTGGTTAGATCCTGTGTGGTTAGATTCTGTGTGGGTAGATTCTGTGTGGGTCGATTCTGTGTGGTTAGATTCTGTGTGGTTAGATTCTGTGTGGGTAGATTCTGTGTGGGTAGATTCTGTGTGGGTCGATTCTGTGTGGTTAGATTCTGTGTGGTTAGTTCTTGTGTGGTTAGATCCTGTGTGGCTGGATTCTGTGAGGTTAGACCCTGTGTGGTTAGATCCTGTGTGGTTAGATTCTGTGTGGTTAGATTCTGTGTGGTTATATCCTGTGTGGTGAGATCCTGTGTGGTTAGATCCTGTGTGGGTAGATCCTGTGTGGTTAGTTCCTGTGTGGTTAGTTCCTGTGTGGTTAGATTCTGTGTGTGTAGTTTCTGTGTGGTTAGATCCTGTGTAGGTAGATCATGTGTGGTTAGATTCTGTGTGGTTAGATCCTGTGTGTGTAGATTCTGTGTGGTTAGATTCTGTGTGGTTAGATCCTGTGTAGGTAGATCATGTGTGGTTAGATTCTGTGTGGTTAGATCCTGTGTGGGTACATTCTGTGTGGTTAGATCCTGTGTGGTTAGATTCTGTGTGGTTAGATCCTGTGTGGTTAGATCCTGTGTGGGTAGATCCTGTGTGGTTAGATTCTGTGTGGTTAGATCCTGTGTGGTTAGATCCTGTGTGGGTAGATCCTGTGTGGGTAGATCCTGTGTGGCTAGATTCTGTGAGGTTAGTTCCTGTGTGCTTAGTTCCTGTGTGGGTACATTCTGTGTGGTTAGATCCTGTGTGGTTAGATCCTGTGTTGGTACATTCTGTGCGGATATTTCCTGTGTGCTTAGTTCCTGTGTGGGTACATTCTGTGTGGTTAGATTCTGTGTGGTTAGATTCTGTGTGGTTAGATTCTGTGTGGTTAGATCCTGTGTGGTTAGATTCTGTGTGGGTAGATTCTGTGTGGGTCAATTCTGTGTGGTTAGATTCTGTGTGGTTAGTTCTTGTGTGGTTAGATCCTGTGTGGCTGGATTCTGTGAGGTTAGACCCTGTGTGGTTAGATCCTGTGTGGTTAGATTCTGTGTGGTTAGTTCCTGTGTGGTTAGATCCTGTGTGGTTAGATTCTGTGAGGTTAGATCCTGTGTGGTTAGATTCTGTGTGGTTAGATTCTGTGTGGTTAGTTCCTGTGTGCTTAGTTCCTGTGTGGTTAGATCCGGTGTGGTTAGATCCTGTGTGGTTAGATCCTGTGTGGTTAGATTCTGTGAGGTTAGATACTGTGTGGTTAGATTCTGTGTGGTTAGATCCTGTGTGGTTAGTTCCTGTGTGCTTAGATCCTGTGTGGTTAGATCCTGTGTGGTTAGATCCTGTGTGGTTAGATCCTGTGAGGTTAGATACTGTGTGGTTAGATCCTGTGTGGGTAGATCCTGTGTGGTTAGATCCTGTGTGGTTAGATCCTGTGTAGGTAGATCATGTGTGGTTAGATTCTGTGTGGTTAGATCCTGTGTGGTTAGATCCTGTGTGGTTAGATTCTGTGTGTGTAGATTCTGTGTGGTTAGATTCTGTGTGGTTAGATCCTGTGTAGGTAGATCATGTGTGGTTAGATCCTGTGTCTGTAGATTCTGTGTGGTTAGATTCTGTGTGGTTAGATCCTGTGTAGGTAGATCATGTGTGGTTAGATTCTGTGTGGTTAGATCATGTGTGTGTAGATTCTGTGTGGTTAGATTCTGTGTGGTTAGATCCTGTGTGGTTAGATCCTGTGTGGGTAGATTCTGTGTGGTTAGATCCTGTGTGGTTAGATCCTGTGTGGGTAGATCCTGTGTGGGTAGATTCTGTGTGGTTAGATCCTGTGTAGGTAGATCCTGTGTGTGTAGATTCTGTGTGGGTAGATTCTGTGTGGTTAGATTCTGTGTGGTTAGATTCTGTGTGGTTAGATCCTGTGTGGGTAGATTCTGTGTGGTTAGATTCTGTGTGGTTAGATCCTGTGTGGTTAGATCCTGTGTGGTTAGTTCCTGTGTGGTTAGATCCTGTGTGGTTAGATCCTGTGTGGTTAGTTCCTGTGTGGTTAGATTCTGTGAGGTTAGATATTGTGTGGTTAGATCCTGTGTGGTTAGATCCTGTGTGGTTAGATTCTGTGAGGTTAAATACTGTGTGGTTAGATCCTGTGTGGTTAGATCCTGTGTGGTTAGATTCTGTGAGGTTAGATACTGTGTTGTTAGATTCTGTGTGGTTAGATCCTGTGTGGTTAGATCCTGTGTAGGTAGATCATGTGTGCTTAGATTCTGTGTGGTTAGATCCTGTGTGGTTAGATCCTGTATGGTTAGATCCTGTGTGGTTAGATTCTGTGTGTGTAGATTCTGTGTGGTTAAAATCTGTGTATGTAGATTCTGTGTGGTTAGATCCTGTGTGGTTAGATTCTGTGTGTGTAGATTCTGTGTGGTTAGATCCTGTGTAGGTAGATCATGTGTGGTTAGATTCTGTTTGGTTAGATCCTGTGTGTGTAGATACTGTGTGGTTAGATCCTGTGCGTGTAGATTCTGTGTGGTTAGATCCTGTGTGGTTAGATCCTGTGTGGGTAGATCCTGTGTGGGTAGATTCTGTGTGGTTAGATCCTGTGTAGGTAGATCCTGTGTGTGTAGATCCTGTGTGGTTAGATTCTGTGTGGTTAGATCCTGTGTGGTTAGTTCCTGTGTGGTTAGATCCTGTGTGGGTAGATTCTGTGTGGTTAGATTCTGTGTGGTTAGATCCTGTGTGGGTAGATCCTGTGCGTGTAGATTCTGTGTGGTTAGATCCTGTGTGGTTAGATCCTGTGTGGGTAGATCCTGTGTGGGTAGATTCTGTGTGGTTAGATCCTGTGTAGGTAGATCCTGTGTGTGTAGATCCTGTGTGGTTACATTCTGTGTGGTTAGATCCTGTGTGGGTAGATCCTGTGCGTGTAGATTCTGTGTGGTTAGATCCTGTGTGGTTAGATCCTGTGTGGGTAGATCCTGTGTGGGTAGATTCTGTGTGGTTAGATCCTGTGTAGGTAGATCCTGTGTGTGTAGATCCTGTGTGGTTACATTCTGTGTGGTTAGATCCTGTGTGGGAAGATCCTGTGTGGTTAGTTCCAGTGTGGTTAGATCCTGTGTGGTTAGATCCTGTGTGGGAAGATCCTGTGTGGTTAGATCCTGTGTGGTTAGATCCTGTGTGGTTAGATCCTGTGTGGTTAGTTCCAGTGTGGTTAGATCCTGTGTGGTTAGATCCTGTGTGGGAAGATCCTGTGTGGTTAGATCCTGTGTGGTTAGATCCTGTGTGGTTAGATCCTGTGTGGTTAGTTCCTGTGTGGTTAGATCCTGTGTGGTTAGTTCCTGTGTGGTTAGATCCTGTGTGGTTAGATCCTGTGTGGGAAGATCCTGTGTGGTTAGTTCCTGTGTGGTTATATCCTGTGTGGTTAGATCCTGTGTGGGAAGATCCTGTGTGGTTAGTTCCAGTGTGGTTAGATCCTGTGTGGTTAGATCCTGTGTGGTTAGATCCTGTGTGGGAAGATCCTGTGTGGTTAGATCCTGTGTGGTTAGATCCTGTGTGGGAAGATCCTGTGTGGTTAGTTCCTGTGTGGTTTGATCCTGTGTGGTTAGATCCTGTGTGGTTAGATCCTGTGTGGTTAGATCCTGTGTGGTTAGATTCTGTGTGTGTAGATTCTGTGTGGTTAGATTCTGTGCGTGTAGATTCTGTGTGGTTAGATCCTGTGTGGTTAGATCCTGTGTGGTTAGATTCTGTGTGTGTAGATTCTGTGTGGTTAACTTCTGTGTGGTTAGATTCTGTGTGGTTAGTTCCTGTGTGGTTAGATCCTGTGTGGTTAGATTCTGTGTGGTTCGATTCTGTGTGGTTAGTTCCTGTGTGGTTAGATTCTGTGTGGTTAGATTCTGTGTGTGTAGATTCTGTGTGGTTAGATTCTGTGTGGTTAGATTCAGTGTGGTTAGATTCTGTGTGGTTAGTTCCTGTGTGGTTAGATTCTGTGTGGTTAGATCCTGTGTGGTTAGATTCTGTGTGTGTAGATTCTGTGTGGTTAACTTCTGTGTGGTTAGATTCTGTGTGGTTAGTTCCTGTGTGGTTAGATCCTGTGTGGTTAGATTCTGTGTGGTTCGATTCTGTGTGGTTAGTTCCTGTGTGGTTAGATTCTGTGTGGTTAGATTCTGTGTGTGTAGATTCTGTGTGGTTAGATTCTGTGTGGTTAGATTCAGTGTGGTTAGATTCTGTGTGGTTAGTTCCTGTGTGGTTAGATTCTGTGTGGTTAGATTCTGTGTGTGTAGATTCTGTGTGGTTAGATTCTGTGTGGTTAGATACAGTGTGGTTAGATTCTGTGTGGTTAGTTCCTGTGTGGTTAGATTCTGTGTGGTTAGATTCTGTGTGGTTATATCCTGTGTGGTGAGATCCTGTGTGGTTAGATCCTGTGTGGGTAGATCCTGTGTGGTTAGTTCCTGTGTGGTTAGTTCCTGTGTGGTTAGATTCTGTGTGTGTAGATTCTGTGTGGTTAGTTCCTGTGTGGTTAGATTCTGTGTGGTTAGATCCTGTGTGGTTAGATTCTGTGTGGGTAGATCCTGTGTGGTTAGATTCTGTGTGGTTAGATCCTGTGTGGGTAGATCCTGTGTGGTTAGATTCTGTGTGGTTAGATCCTGAGAGGTTAGATCCTGTGTGGGTAGATCCTGTCTGGTTACATTCTGTGTGGTTAGATCCTGTGTGGTTAGATTCTGTGTGGGTAGATCCTGTGTGGTTAGATTCTGTGTGGTTAGATCCTGTGTGGGTAGATCCTGTGTGGTTAGATTCTGTGTGGTTAGATCCTGAGAGGTTAGATCCTGTGTGGGTAGATCCTGTGTGGTTAGATTCTGTGTGGTTAGATTCTGTGTGGTTAGATCCTGTGTGGTAAGATCCTGTGTGGTTAGATCCTGTGTGGTTAGATTCTGTGTGGATAGATTCTGTGTGGTTAGATCCTGTGTGGTTAGATCCTGTGTGGTTAGATTCTGTGTGGTTAGATCCTGTGTGGTTAGATCCTGTGTGGTTAGATTCTGTGTGGTTAGATCCTGTGTGTGTAGATCCTGTGTGGTTTGTTCCTGTGTGGTTAGATTCTGTGTGGTTAGTTCCTGTGTGGTTAGTTCCTGTGTGGTTAGATTCTGTGTGGTTAGTTCCTGTGTGGTTAGATTCTGTGTGGTTAGTTCCTGTGTGGTTAGATTCTGTTTGGTTAGTTCCTGTGTGGTTAGTTCCTGTGTGGTTAGATTCTGTGTGGTTAGTTCCTGTGTGGTTAGATTCTGTTTGGTTAGTTCCTGTGTGGTTAGATTCTGTGTGGTTAGATTCTGTGTGGTTAGATCCTGTGTGGTTAGATCCTGTGTGGTTAGATTCTGTGTGTGTAGATTCTGTGTGGTTAGATTCTGTGTGGTTAGATTCTGTGTGGTTAGATTCTGTGTGGTTAGATCCTGTGTGGTTAGATCCTGTGTGGTTAGATTCTGTGTGGTTAGATCCTGTGTGGTTAGATCCTGTGTAGGTAGATCATGTGTGCTTAGATTCTGTGTGGTTAGATCCTGTGTGGTTAGATCCTGTATGGTTAGATCCTGTGTGGTTAGATTCTGTGTGTGTAGATTCTGTGTTGTTAAAATCTGTGTATGTAGATTCTGTGTGGTTAGATCCTGTGTGGTTAGATTCTGTGTGTGTAGATTCTGTGTGGTTAGATCCTGTGTAGGTAGATCATGTGTGGTTAGATTCTGTGTGGTTAGATCCTGTGTGTGTAGATACTGTGTGGTTAGATCCTGTGCGTGTAGATTCTGTGTGGTTAGATCCTGTGTGGTTAGATCCTGTGTAGGTAGATCCTGTGTGGGTAGATTCTGTGTGGTTAGATCCTGTGTAGGTAGATCCTGTGTGTGTAGATCCTGTGTGGTTAGATTCTTTGTGGTTAGATCCTGTGTGGTTAGTTCCTGTGTGGTTAGATCCTGTGTGGGTAGATTCTGTGTGGTTAGATTCTGTGTGGTTAGATCCTGTGTGGGTAGATTCTGTGTGGTTAGATTCTGTGTGGTTAGATCCTGTGTGGTTAGTTCCTGTGTGGTTAGATCCTGTGTGGTTAGATCCTGTGTGGTTAGTTCCTGTGTGGTTAGATCCTGTGTGGGAAGATCCTGTGTGGTTAGTTCCTGTGTGGTTAGATCCTGTGTGGGTAGATTCTGTGTGGTTAGATCCTGTGTGGGTAGATTCTGTGTGGTTAGATCCTGTGTAGGTAGATCCTGTGTGTGTAGATCCTGTGTGGTTAGATTCTGTGTGGTTAGATCCTGTGTGGTTAGTTCCTGTGTGGTTAGATCCTGTGTGGGTAGATTCTGTGTGGTTAGATTCTGTGTGGTTAGATCCTGTGTGGGTAGATTCTGTGTGGTTAGATTCTGTGTGGTTAGATCCTGTGTGGTTAGTTCCTGTGCGGTTAGATCCTGTGTGGTTAGATCCTGTGTGGTTAGATTCTGTGTGGTTAGATTCTGTGTGGTTAGATCCTGTGTGGGTAGATTCTGTGTGGTTAGATTCTGTGTGGTTAGATCCTGTGTGGTTAGTTCCTGTGTGGGTAGATTCTGTGTGGTTAGATTCTGTGTGGTTAGATCCTGTGTGGTTAGTTCCTGTGTGGTTAGATCCTGTGTGGTTAGATCCTGTGTGGGTAGATTCTGTGTGGTTAGATTCTGTGTGGTTAGATCCTGTGTGGTTAGTTCCTGTGTGGTTAGATCCTGTGTGGTTAGATCCTGTGTGGTTAGTTCCTGTGTGGTTAGATCCTGTGTGGGAAGATCCTGTGTGGTTAGTTCCTGTGTGGTTAGTTCCTGTGTGGTTAGATCCTGTGTGGGAAGATCCTGTGTGGTTAGTTCCTGTGTGGTTAGATCCTGTGTGGGGAGATTCTGTGTGGTTAGATCCTGTGTGGGTAGATTCTGTGTGGTTAGTTCCTGTGTGGTTAGATCCTGTGTGGGTAGATTCTGTGTGGTTAGATTCTGTGTGGTTAGATCCTGTGTGGGTAGATTCTGTGTGGTTAGATCCTGTGTGGGTAGATTCTGTGTGGTTAGATTCTGTGTGGTTTGATCCTGTGTGGTTAGATCCTGTGTGGTTAGATCCTGTGTGGTTACATCCTGTGTGGTTATATCCTGTGTGGTTAGATCCTGTGTGGGAAGATCCTGTGTGGTTAGTTCCAGTGTGGTTAGATCCTGTGTGGTTAGATCCTGTGTGGTTAGATCCTGTGTGGTTAGTTCCTGTGTGTTTAGATCCTGTGTGGTTAGATCCTGTGTGGGAAGATCCTGTGTGGTTAGTTCCTGTGTGGTTTGATCCTGTGTGGTTAGATCCTGTGTGGTTAGATCCTGTGTGGTTAGATCCTGTGTGGTTAGATTCTGTGTGGTTAGATCCTGTGTGGGAAGATCCTGTGTGGTTAGTTCCTGTGTGTTTAGATCCTGTGTGGTTAGATCCTGTGTGGGAAGATCCTGTGTGGTTAGTTCCTGTGTGGTTTGATCCTGTGTGGTTAGATCCTGTGTGGTTAGATCCTGTGTGGTTAGATCCTGTGTGGGAAGATCCTGTGTGGTTAGATCCTGTGTGGTTAGATCCTGTGTGGTTAGATCCTGTGTGGTTAGTTCCTGTGTGTTTAGATCCTGTGTGGTTAGATCCTGTGTGGGAAGATCCTGTGTGGTTAGATTCTGTGTGGTTAGATTCTGTGTGGTTAGATTCTGTGTGGTTAGATTCTGTGTGGTTAGATCCTG
The DNA here is from genome assembly GCF_036365525.1 of Heterodontus francisci. Lineage (NCBI taxonomy): Eukaryota > Metazoa > Chordata > Chondrichthyes > Heterodontiformes > Heterodontidae > Heterodontus > Heterodontus francisci. The sequence goes on along the minus strand of NC_090375.1, from coordinate 13,036,142 downwards.
TGTGGTTAGATTCTGTGTGTGTAGATTCTGTGTGGTTAGATTCTGTGCGTGTAGATTCTGTGTGGTTAGATCCTGTGTGTGTAGATTCTGTGTGGTTAACTTCTGTGTGGTTAGATTCTGTGTGGTTAGTTCCTCTGTGGTTAGATCCAGTGTGGTTAGATTCTGTGTGGTTCGATTCTGTGTGGTTAGTTCCTGTGTGGTTAGATTCTGTGTGGTTAGATTCTGTGTGTGTAGATTCAGTGTGGTTAGATTCTGTGTGGTTAGATTCAGTGTGGTTAGATTCTGTGTGGTTAGTTCCTGTGTGGTTAGATTCTGTGTGGTTAGATTCTGTGTGTGCAGATTCTGTGTGGTTAGATTCTGTGTGGTTAGATACAGTGTGGTTAGATTCTGTGTGGTTAGTTCCTGTGTGGTTAGATTCTGTGTGGTTAGATTCTGTGTGGTTATATCCTGTGTGGTGAGATCCTGTGTGGTTAGATCCTGTGTGGGTAGATCCTGTGTGGTTAGTTCCTGTGTGGTTAGTTCCTGTGTGGTTAGATTCTGTGTGTAGATTCTGTGTGGTTAGTTCCTGTGTGGTTAAATTCTGTGTGGTTAGATCCTGTGTGGTTAGATTCTGTGTGGGTAGATCCTGTGTGGTTAGATTCTGTGTGGTTAGATCCTGAGAGGTTAGATCCTGTGTGGGTAGATCCTGTGTGGGTAGATCCTGTGTGGTTAGATTCTGTGTGGTTAGATCCTGTGTGGTTAGATTCTGTGTGGGTAGATCCTGTGTGGTTAGATTCTGTGTTGTTAGATTCTGTGTGGTTAGATACTGTGTGGGTAGATCCTGTGTGGTTAGATTCTGTGTGGATAGATTCTGTGTGGGTAGATTCTGTGTGGTTAGATCCTGTGTGGTTAGATCCTGTGTGTGTAGATCCTGTGTGGTTAGTTCCTGTGTGGTTAGATTCTGTGTGGTTATTTCCTGTGTGGTTAGTTCCTGTGTGGTTAGATTCTGTGTGGTTAGTTCCTGTGTGGTTAGATTCTGTTTGGTTAGTTCCTGTGTGGTTAGATTCTGTGTGGTTAGATTCTGTGTGGTTAGATCCTGTGTGGTTAGATCCTGTGTGGTTAGATTCTGTGTGTGTAGATTCTGTGTGGTTAGATTCTGTGTGGTTAGATTCTGTGTGGTTAGATTCTGTGTGGTTAGATTCTGTGTGGTTAGATTCTGTGTGGTTAGATTCTGTGTGGTTAGATCCTGTGTGGTTAGATCCTGTGTGGTTAGATTCTGTGAGGTTAGATACTGTGTGGTTAGATCCTGTGTGTTTAGATCCTGTGTGGTTAGATCCTGTGTAGGTGGATCATGTGTGGTTAGATTCTGTGTGGTTAGATTCTGTGTGGTTAGATCCTGTGTGGTTAGATTCTGTGTGTGTAGATTCTGTGTGGTTAGAATCTGTGTATGTAGATTCTGTGTGGTTAGATTCTGTGTGTGTAGATTCTGTGTGGTTAGATCCTGTGTGTGTAGATTCTGTGTGGTTAGATTCTGTGTGGTTAGATTCTGTGTGGTTAGATCCTGTGTGGGTAGATTCTGTGTGGTTAGATCCTGTGTGGTTAGATCCTGTGTGGGTAGATCCTGTGTGGGTAGATTCTGTGTGGTTAGATCCTGTGTAGGTAGATTCTGTGTGGGTAGATTCTGTGTGGGTAGATTCTGTGTGGTTAGATTCTGTGTGGTTAGATCCTGTGTGGGTAGATTCTGTGTGTTTAGATTCTGTGTAGGTAGATCATGTGTGGTTAGATTCTGTGTGGTTAGTTCCTGTGTGGTTAGATCCTGTGTGGTTAGATCCTGTGTGGTTAGATCCTGTGTGGGAAGATCCTGTGTGGTTAGTTCCTGTGTGGTTAGTTCCTGTGTGGTTAGATCCTGTGTGGTTAGATCCTGTGTGGTTAGATTCTGTGTGTGTAGATTCTGTGTGGTTAGATTCTGTGCGTGTAGATTCTGTGTGGTTAGATCCTGTGTGGTTAGATCCTGTGTGGGTAGATCCTGTGTGGGTAGATTCTGTGTGGTTAGATCCTGTGTAGGTAGATTCTGTGTGGGTAGATTCTGTGTGGTTAGATTCTGTGTGGTTAGATCCTGTGTGGGTAGATTCTGTGTGGTTAGATTCTGTGTGGTTAGATTCTGTGCGTGTAGATTCTGTGTGGTTAGCTTCTGTGTGGTTAGATTCTGTGTGGTTAGTTCCTGTGTGGTTAGATCCTGTGTGGGTAGATCCTGTGTGGTTAGATCCTGTGTGGGTAGATCCTGTGTGGGTAGATTCTGTGTGGTTAGATCCTGTGTAGGTCGATTCTGTGTGGGTAGATTCTGTGTGGGTAGATTCTGTGTGGTTAGATTCTGTGTGGTTAGATCCTGTGTGGGTAGATTCTGTGTGGTTAGATTCTGTGTAGGTAGATCATGTGTGGTTAGATTCTGTGTGGTTAGATCCTGTGTGGTTAGTTCCTGTGTGGTTAGATCCTGTGTGGTTAGATCCTGTGTGGGAACATCCTGTGTGGGAAGATCCTGTGTGGTTAGTTCCTGTGTGGTTAGATCCTGTGTGGTTAGATCCTGTGTGGTTAGATTCTGTGAGTGTAGATTCTGTGTGGTTAGATTCTGTGCGTGTAGATTCTGTGTGGTTAGATTCTGTGTGTGTAGATTCTGTGTGGTTAGATTCTGTGCGTGTAGATTCTGTGTGGTTAGCTTCTGTGTGGTTAGATTCTGTGTGGTTAGTTCCTGTGTGGTTAGTTCCTGTGTGGTTAGATCCTGTGTGGTTAGATTCTGTGTGGTTAGATTCTGTGTGGTTAGTTCCTGTGTGGTTAGTTCCTGTGTGGTTAGATTCTGTGTGGTTAGATTCTGTGTGTGTAGATTCTGTGTGGTTAGATTCTGTGTGGTTAGATTCTGTGTGGTTAGTTCCTGTGTGGTTAGATTCTGTGTGTGTAGATTCTGTGTGGTTAGATTCTGTGTGGTTAGATTCTGTGTGGTTAGATTCTGTGTGGTTAGATCCTGTGTGTGTAGATTCTGTGTGGTTAGATTCTGTGTGGTTAGATTCTGTGTGGTTAGGTTCTGTGTGGTTAGATTCTGTGTGGTTAGATTCTGTGTGGTTAGTTCCTGTGTGGTTAGATTCTGTGTGTGTAGATTCTGTGTGGTTAGATTCTGTGCGTGTAGATTCTGTGTGGTTAGTTCCTGTGTGGTTAGTTCCTGTGTGGTTAGATTCTGTGTGGTTAGATCCTGTGTGGTTAGATCCTGTGTGGTTAGATTCTGTGTGGTTAGATCCTGTGTGTGTAGATTCTGTGTGGTTAGATTCTGTGTGTGTAGATTCTGTGTGGTTAGATTCTGTGTGGTTAGATTCATTGTGGTTAGATTCTGTGTGGTTGGGTTCCTGTGTGGTTAGATTCTGTGTGTGTAGATTCTGTGTGGTTAGATTCTGTGCGTGTAGATTCTGTGTGGTTAGCTTCTGTGTGGTTAGCTTCTGTGTGGTTAGATTCTGTGTGGTTAGATTCTGTGTGGTTAGATTCTGTGTGGTTAGATTCTGTGTGGTTAGATCATGTGTGGTTAGATTCTGTGTGGGTAGATCCTGTGTGGTTAGATTCTGTGTGGTTAGATCATGTGTGGTTAGATTCTGTGTGTGTAGATTCTGTGTGGTTAGATTCTGTGTGGTTAGATCATGTGTGGTTAGATTCTGTGTGGGTAGATCCTGTGTGGTTAGATTCTGTGTGGTTAGATTCTGTGTGGTTAGATCCTGTGTGGGAAGATCCTGTGTGGTTAGATTCTGTGTGGTTAGATGCTGTGTGGTTAGATCCTGTGTGGTTAGATTCTGTGTGGTTAGATCCTGTGTGTGTAGATCCTGTGTGGTTAGTTCCTGTGTGGTTAGATTCTGTGTGTGTAGATTCTGTGTGGTTAGTTCCTGTGTGGTTAGATTCTGTTTGGTTAGTTCCTGTGTGGTTAGATTCTGTGTGGTTAGATTCTGTGTGGTTAGATCCTGTGTGGTTAGATCTTGTGTGGTTAGATTCTGTGTGTGTAGATTCTGTGTGGTTAGATTCTGTGTGGTTAGATTCTGTGTGGTTAGATCCTGTGTGGTTAGATCCTGTGTGGTTAGATTCTGTGAGGTTAGATACTGTGTGGTTAGATCCTGTGTGGTTAGATCCTGTGTGGTTAGATTCTGTGTGGGTAGATTCTGTGTGGTTAGATCCTGTGTAGGTACATCATGTGTGGTTAGATTCTGTGTGGTTAGATTCTGAGTGGTTAGATCCTGTGTGGTTAGATTCTGTGTGTGTAGATTCTGTGTGGTTAGAATCTGTGTATGTAGATTCTGTGTGGTTAGATTCTGTGTGGTTAGATCCTGTGTGTGTAGATTCTGTGTGGTTAGATTCTGTGTGGTTAGATCCTGTGTAGGTAGATCATGTGTGGTTAGATTCTGTGTGGTTAGATCCTGTGTGTGTAGATTCTGTGTGGTTAGATTCTGTGTGGTTAGATCCTGTGTGGTTAGATCCTGTGTGGGTAGATTCTGTGTGGTTAGATCCAGTGTGGTTAGATCCTGTGTGGGTAGATCCTGTGTGGGTAGATACTGTGTGGTTAGATCCTGTGTAGGTAGATTCTGTGTGGGTAGATTCTGTGTGGGTAGATTCTGTGTGGTTAGATTCTGTGTGGTTAGATCCTGTGTGGGTAGATTCTGTGTGGTTAGATTCTGTGTAGGTAGATCATGTGTGGTTAGATTCTGTGTGGTTAGATCCTGTGTGGTTAGTTCCTGTGTGGTTAGATCCTGTGTGGTTTGATCCTGTGTGGGAAGATCCTGTGTGGTTAGTTCCTGTGTGGTTAGATCCTGTGTGGTTAGATCCTGTGTGGTTACATTCTGTGTGTGTAGATTCTGTGTGGTTAGATTCTGTGAGTGTAGATTCTGTGTGGTTAGATCCTGTGTGGTTAGATCCTGTGTGGTTAGATCCTGTGTGTGTAGATTCTGTGTGGTTAGCTTCTGTGTGTGTAGATTCTGTGTGGTTAGATTCTGTGTGTGTAGATTCTGTGTGTTTAGATTCTGTGCGTGTAGATTCTGTGTGGTTAGCTTCTGTGTGGTTAGATTCTGTGTGGTTAGTTCCTGTGTGGTTAGATCCTGTGTGGGTAGATCCTGTGTGGTTAGATCCTGTGTGGGTAGATCCTGTGTGGGTAGATTCTGTGTGGTTAGATCCTGTGTAGGTAGATTCTGTGTGGGTAGATTCTGTGTGGGTAGATTCTGTGTGGTTAGATTCTGTGTGGTTAGATCCTGTGTGGGTAGATTCTGTGTGGTTACATTCTGTGTAGGTAGATCATGTGTGGTTAGATTCTGTGTGGTTAGATCCTGTGTGGTTAGTTCCTGTGTGGTTAGATCCTGTGTGGTTAGATCCTGTGTGGTTAGATCCTGTGTGGGAAGATCCTGTGTGGGAAGATCCTGTGTGGTTAGATCCTGTGTGGTTAAATCCTGTGTGGTAAGATCCTGTGTGGTTAGATTCTGTGTGTGTAGATTCTGTGTGGTTAGATCCTGTGTGGTTAGATCCTGTGTGGTTAGATCCTGTGTGTGTAGATTCTGTGTGGTTAGATTCTGTGTGTGTAGATTCTGTGTGGTTAGATTCTGTGCGTGTAGATTCTGTGTGGTTAGCTTCTGTGTGGTTAGATTCTGTGTGGTTAGTTCCTGTGTGGTTAGATCCTGTGTGGTTAGATTCTGTGTGGTTAGATTCTGTGTGGTTAGTTCCTGTGTGGTTAGATTCTGTGTGTGTATATTCTGTGTGGTTAGATCCTGTGTGGTTAGATTCTGTCTGTGTAGATTCTGTGTGGTTAGATCCTGTGTGGTTAGATTCTGTGTGGTTAGATCCTGTGTGGTTAGATCCTGTGTGGTTAGATTCTGTGTGGTTAGATTCTGTGTGGTTAGATCCTGTGTGGTTAGATTCTGTGTGTTTAGATTCTGTGTGGTTAGATCATGTGTGGTTAGATTCTGTGTGGTTAGATTCTGTGTGGTTAGATCCTGTGTGGTTAGATCCTGTGTGGTTAGATCCTGTGTGGTTAGATTCTGTGTGTGTAGATTCTGTGTGGTTAAAATCTGTGTATGTAGATTCTGTGTGGTTAGATCCTGTGTGGTTAGATTCTGTGTGTTTAGATTCTATGTGGTTAGATCCTGTGTAGGTAGATCATGTGTGATTAGATTCTGTGTGGTTAGATCCTGTGTGTGTAGATTCTGTGTGGTTAGATTCTGTGTGGTTAGATCCTGTGTAGGTAGATCATGTGTGGTTAGATTCTGTGTGGTTAGATCCTGTGTGTGTAGATTCTGTGTGTTTAGATTCTATGTGGTTAGATCCTGTGTATGTAGATCATGTGTGATTAGATTCTGTGTGGTTAGATCCTGTGTGTGTAGATTCTGTGTGTTTAGATTCTATGTGGTTAGATCCTGTGTAGGTAGATCATGTGTGATTAGATTCTGTGTGGTTAGATCCTGTGTGTGTAGATTCTGTGTGGTTAGATTCCGTGTGGTTAGATCCTGTGTGTGTAGATTCTGTGTGGTTAGATCCTGTGTGGGTAGATTCTGTGTGGTTAGATCCTGTGTGGTTAGATCCTGTGTGGGTAGATCCTGTGTGGGAAGATTCTGTGTGGTTAGATCCTGTGTGGTTAGATCCTGTGTGTGTAGATTCTGTGTGGGTAGATTCTGTGTGGTTAGATTCTGTGTGTGTAGATTCTGTGTGGGTAGATTCTGTGTGGTTAGATCCTGTGTGGTTAGATTCTGTGTGTGTAGATTCTGTGTGGGTAGATTCTGTGTGGTTAGATTCTGTGTGGTTAGATCCTGTGTGGTTAGTTCCTGTGTGGTTAGATCCTGTGTGGTTAGATCCTGTGTGGTTAGTTCCTGTGTGGTTAGATCCTGTGTGGTTAGATCCTGTGTGGGAAGATCCTGTGAGGTTAGTTCCTGTGTGGTTAGATCCTGTGTGGTTAGATCCTGTGTGGTTAGATCCTGTGTGGGAAGATCCTGTGAGGTTAGTTCCTGTGTGGTTAGATCCTGTGTGGTTAGATCCTGTGTGGTTAGTTCCTGTGTGGTTAGATCCTGTGTGGTTAGATCCTGTGTGGTTAGATCCTGTGTGGTTAGATCCTGTGTGGGAAGATCCTGTGAGGTTAGTTCCTGTGTGGTTAGATCCTGTGTGGTTAGATCCTGTGTGGTTAGTTCCTGTGTGGTTAGATCCTGTGTGGTTAGTTCCTGTGTGGTTAGATCCTTTGTGGTTAGTTCCTGTGTGGTTAGATCCTGTGTGGTTAGTTCCTGTGTGGTTAGATTCTGTGTGGTTAGATCCTGTGTGGTTAGATCCTGTGTGGTTAGTTCCTGTGTGGTTAGTTCCTGTGTGGTTAGATCCTGTGTGGTTAGTTCCTGTGTGGTTAGATCCTGTGTGGTTAGATCCTGTGTGGTTAGTTCCTGTGTGGTTAGTTCCTTTGTGGTTAGTTCCTGTGTGGTTAGATCCTGTGTGGTTAGTTCCTGTGTGGTTAGATCCTGTGTGGTTAGATCCTGTGTGGTTAGTTCCTGTGTGGTTAGATCCTGTGTGGTTAGATCCTGTGTGGGAAGATCCTGTGAGGTTAGTTCCTGTGTGGTTAGATCCTGTGTGGTTAGATCCTGTGTGGTTAGATCCTGTGTGGGAAGATCCTGTGAGGTTAGTTCCTGTGTGGTTAGATCCTGTGTGGTTAGATCCTGTGTGGTTAGTTCCTGTGTGGTTAGATCCTGTGTGGTTATATCCTGTGTGGTTAGATCCTGTGTGGGAAGATCCTGTGAGGTTAGTTCCTGTGTGGTTAGATCCTGTGTGGTTAGATCCTGTGTGGTTAGATCCTGTGTGAGAAGATCCTGTGTGGTTAGATTCTGTGTGGTTAGATCCTGTGTGGTTAGATCCTGTGTGGTTAGTTCCTGTGTGGTTAGATCCTGTGTGGTTAGATCGTGTGTGGTTAGATCGTGTGTGGGAAGATCCTGTGTGGTTAGTTCCTGTGTGGTTAGATCCTGTGTGGTTAGATCCTGTGTGGGAAGATCCTGTGTGGTTAGTTCCTGTGTGGTTTGATCCTGTGTGGTTAGATCCTGTGTGGTTAGATTCTGTGTGTGTAGATTCTGTGTGGTTAGATTCTGTGCGTGTAGATTCTGTGTGGTTAGTTCCTGTGTGGTTAGATTCTGTGTGGTTAGATTCTGTGTGTGTAGATTCTGTGTGGTTAGATTCTGTGTGGTTAGATTCAGTGTGGTTAGATTCTGTGTGGTTAGTTCCTGTGTGGTTAGATTCTGTATGGTTAGATTCTGTGTGTGTAGATTCTGTGTGGTTAGATTCTGTGTGGTTAGATACAGTGTGGTTAGATTCTGTGTGGTTAGTTCCTGTGTGGTTAGATTCTGTGTGGTTAGATTCTGTGTGGTTATATCCTGTGTGGTGAGATCCTGTGTGGTTAGATCCTGAGTGGGTAGATCCTGTGTGGTTAATTCCTGTGTGGTTAGATTCTGTGTGGTTAGATTCTGTGTGGTTATATCCTGTGTGGTGAGATCCTGTGTTGTTAGATCCTGAGTGGGTAGATCCTGTGTGGTTACTTCCTGTGTGGTTAGATTCTGTGTGTGTAGATTCTGTGTGGTTAGTTCCTGTGTGGTTAGATTCTGTGTGGTTAGATCCTGTGTGGTTAGATTCTGTGTGGGTAGATCCTGTTTGGTTAGATTCTGTGTGGTTAGATCCTGTGTGGTTAGATTCTGTGTATTTAGATCCTGTGAGGTTAGATCCTGTGTGGGTAGATCCTGTGTGGTTAGATTCTGTGTGTTTAGATCCTGTGTGGTTAGATCCTGTGTGGTTAGATCCTGTGTGGGTAGATCCTGTGTGGTTAGATTCTGTGTGGTTAGATTCTGTGTGGTTAGATCCTGTGTGGGTAGATTCTGTGTGGTTAGATTCTGTGTGGTTAGATTCTGTGTGGTTAGATCCTGTGTGGGAAGATCCTGTGTGGTTAGATTCTGTGTGGTTAGATGCTGTGTGGTTAGATCCTGTGTGGTTAGATTCTGTGTGGTTAGATTCTGTGTGGTTAGATCCTGTGTGTGTAGATCCTGTGTGGTTAGATTCTGTGTGTGTAGATTCTGTGTGGTTAGTTCCTGTGTGGTTAGATTCTGTTTGGTTAGTTCCTGTCTGGTTAGATTCTGTGTGGTTAGAGTCTGTGTGGTTAGATCCTGTGTGGTTAGATCTTGTGTGGTTAGATTCTGTGTGTGTAGATTCTGTGTGGTTAGATTCTGTGTGGTTAGATTCTGTGTGGTTAGATTCTGTGTGGTTAGATTCTGTGTGGTTAGATTCTGTGTGGTTAGATCCTGTGTGGTTAGATTCTGTGAGGTTAGATACTGTGTGGCTAGATCCTGTGTGGTTAGATCCTGTGTGTTTAGATCCTGTGTGGTTAGATCCTGTGTAGGTACATCATGTGTGGTTAGATTCTGTGTGGTTAGATTCTGAGTGGTTAGATCCTGTGTGGTTAGATTCTGTGTGTGTAGATTCTGTGTGGTTAGAATCTGTGTATGTAGATTCTGTGTGGTTAGATTCTGTGTGGTTAGATCCTGTGTGTGTAGATTCTGTGTGGTTAGATTCTGTGTGGTTAGATCCTGTGTAGGTAGATCATGTGTGGTTAGATTCTGTGTGGTTAGATCCTGTGTGTGTAGATTCTGTGTGGTTAGATTCTGTGTGGTTAGATCCTGTGTGGTTAGATCCTGTGTGGTTAGATCCTGTGTGGGTAGATTCTGTGTGGTTAGATCCTGTGTGGTTAGATCCTGTGTAGGTAGATTCTGTGTGGGTAGATTCTGTGTGGGTAGATTCTGTGTGGTTAGATTCTGTGTGGTTAGATCCTGTGTGGGTAGATTCTGTGTGGTTAGATTCTGTGTAGGTAGATCATGTGTGGTTAGATTCTGTGTGGGAAGATCCTGTGTGGTTAGTTCCTGTGTGGTTAGATCCTGTGTGGTTAGATCCTGTGTGGTTACATTCTGTGTGTGTAGATTCTGTGTGGTTAGATTCTGTGCATGTAGATTCTGTGTGGTTAGATCCTGTGTGGTTAGATCCTGTGTGGTTAGATCCTGTGTGTGTAGATTCTGTGTGGTTAGATTCTGTGTGTGTAGATTCTGTGTGGTTAGATTCTGTGCGTGTAGATTCTGTGTGGTTAGCTTCTGTGTGGTTAGATTCTGTGTGGTTAGTTCCTGTGTGGTTAGATCCTGTGTGGGTAGATCCTGTGTGGGTAGATTCTGTGTGGTTAGATCCTGTGTGGGTAGATCCTGTGTGGGTAGATTCTGTGTGGTTAGATCCTGTGTAGGTAGATTCTGTGTGGGTAGATTCTGTGTGGGTAGATTCTGTGTGGTTAGATTCTGTGTGGTTAGATCCTGTGTGGGTAGATTCTGTGTGGTTAGATTCTGTGTAGGTAGATCATGTGTGGTTAGATTCTGTGTGGTTAGATCCTGTGTGGTTAGTTCCTGTGTGGTTAGATCCTGTGTGGTTAGATCCTGTGTGGGAAGATCCTGTGTGGGAAGATCCTGTGTGGTTAGTTCCTGTGTGGTTAAATCCTGTGTGGTTAGATTCTGTGTGTGTAGATTCTGTGTGGTTAGATCCTGTGTGGTTAGATCCTGTGTGGTTAGATCCTGTGTGTGTAGATTCTGTGCGTGTAGATTCTGTGTGGTTAGATCCTGTGTGGTTAGATCCTGTGTGGTTAGATCCTGTGTGTGTAGATTCTGTGTGGTTAGATTCTGTGTGGTTAGATCCTGTGTAGGTAGATCATGTGTGGTTAGATCCTGTGTGGTTAGATCCTGTGTGTGTAGATTCTGTGTGGTTAGATTCTGTGTGGTTAGATTCTGTGTGGTTAGATTCTGTGTGGTTAGATTCTGTGCGTGTAGATTCTGTGTGGTTAGCTTCTGTGTGATTAGATTCTGTGTGGTTAGATCCTGTGTGTGTAGATTCTGTGTGGTTAGATTCTGTGTGGTTAGATCCTGTGTAGGTAGATCATGTGTGGTTAGATTCCGTGTGGTTAGATCCTGTGTGTGTAGATTCTGTGTGGTTAGATCCTGTGTGGGTAGATTCTGTGTGGTTAGATCCTGTGTGGGTAGATTCTGTGTGGTTAGATCCTGTGTGGGTAGATTCTGTGTGGTTAGATTCTGTGTAGGTAGATCATGTGTGGTTAGATTCTGTGTGGTTAGATCCTGTGTGGTTAGTTCCTGTGTGGTTAGATCCTGTGTGGTTAGATCCTGTGTGGGAAGATCCTGTGTGGGAAGATCCTGTGTGGTTAGTTCCTGTGTGGTTAAATCCTGTGTGTGTAGATTCTGTGTGGTTAGATTCTGTGTGTGTAGATTCTGTGTGGTTAGATTCTGTGCGTGTAGATTCTGTGTGGTTAGATCCTGTGTGGTTAGATCCTGTGTGGTTAGATCCTGTGTGGTTAGATCCTGTGTGTGTAGATTCTGTGTGGTTAGATTCTGTGTGGTTAGATTCTGTGCGTGTAGATTCTGTGTGGTTAGCTTCTGTGTGATTAGATTCTGTGTGGTTAGATCCTGTGTGTGTAGATTCTGTGTGGTTAGATTCTGTGTGGTTAGATCCTGTGTAGGTAGATCATGTGTGGTTAGATTCCGTGTGGTTAGATCCTGTGTGTGTAGATTCTGTGTGGTTAGATCCTGTGTGGGTAGATTCTGTGTGGTTAGATCCTGTGTGGGTAGATTCTGTGTGGTTAGATCCTGTGTGGTTAGATCCTGTGTGGGTAGATCCTGTGTGGGTAGATTCTGTGTGGTTAGATCCTGTGTAGGTAGATCCTGTGTGTGTAGATTCTGTGTGGGTAGATTCTGTGTGGTTAGATTCTGTGTGGTTAGATCCTGTGTGGTTAGTTCCTGTGTGGTTAGTTCCTGTGTGGTTAGATCCTGTGTGGTTATATCCTGTGTGGTTAGATCCTGTGTGGTTAGATCCTGTGTGGGAAGATCCTGTGAGGTTAGTTCCTGTGTGGTTAGATCCTGTGTGGTTAGATCCTGTGTGGTTAGTTCCTGTGTGGTTAGATCCTGTGTGGTTAGATCCTGTGTGGTTAGTTCCTGTGTGGTTAGATCCTGTGTGGTTATATCCTGTGTGGTTATATCCTGTGTGGTTAGATCCTGTGTGGGAAGATCCTGTGAGGTTAGTTCCTGTGTGGTTAGATCCTGTGTGGTTAGATCCTGTGTGGTTAGATCCTGTGTGGGAAGATCCTGTGTGGTTAGATTCTGTGTGGTAAGATCCTGTGTGGTAAGATCCTGTGTGGTTAGATCGTGTGTGGTTAGATCCTGTGTGGGAAGATCCTGTGTGGTTAGTTCCTGTGTGGTTAGTTCCTGTGTGGTTAGATCCTGTGTGGTTAGATCCTGTGTGGGAAGATCCTGTGTGGTTAGTTCCTGTGCGGTTAGATCCTGTGTGGTTAGATCGTGTGTGGTTAGATCCTGTGTGGGAAGATCCTGTGTGGTTAGTTCCTGTGTGGTTAGATCCTGTGCGTGTAGATTCTGTGTGGTTAGCTTCTGTGTGATTAGATTCTGTGTGGTTAGATCCTGTGTGTGTAGATTCTGTGTGGTTAGATTCTGTGTGGTTAGATCCTGTGTGTGTAGATTCTGTGTGGTTAGATTCTGTGCGTGTAGATTCTGTGTGGTTAGTTCCTGTGTGGTTAGATTCTGTGTGGTTAGATTCTGTGTGTGTAGATTCTGTGTGGTTAGATTCTGTGTGGTTAGATTCAGTGTGGTTAGATTCTGTGTGGTTAGTTCCTGTGTGGTTAGATTCTGTGTGGTTAGATTCTGTGTGGTTATATCCTGTGTGGTGAGATCCTGTGTGGTTAGATCCTGAGTGGGTAGATCCTGTGTGGTTAGTTCCTGTGTGGTTAGTTCCTGTGTGGTTAGATTCTGTGTGTGTAGATTCTGTGTGGTTAGTTCCTGTGTGGTTAGATTCTGTGTGGTTAGATCCTGTGTGGTTAGATTCTGTGTGGGTAGATCCTGTGTGGTTAGATTCTGTGTGGTTAGATCCTGTGTGGTTAGATTCTGTGTATTTAGATCCTGTGAGGTTAGATCCTGTGTGGATAGATCCTGTGTGGTTAGATTCTGTGTGGTTAGATCCTGTGTGGTTAGATTCTGTGGGGGTAGATCCTGTGTGGGTAGATCCTGTGTGGTTAGATCCTGTGTGGTTAGATTCTGTGTGGTTAGATTCTGTGTGGTTAGATCCTGTGTGGTTAGATCCTGTGTGGGAAGATCCTGTGTGGTTAGATTCTGTGTGGTTAGATCCTGTGTGGTTAGATCCTGTGTGGGTAGATCCTGTGTGGTTAGTTCCTGTGTGGTTAGATTCTGTGTGTGTAGATTCTGTGTGGTTAGTTCCTGTGTGGTTAGATTCTGTTTGGTTAGTTGCTGTGTGGTTAGATTCTGTGTGGTTAGATTCTGTGTGGTTAGATCCTGTGTGGTTAGATCTTGTGTGGTTAGATTCTGTGTGTGTAGATTCTGTGTGGTTAGATTCTGTGTGGTTAGATTCTGTGTGGTTAGATTCTGTGTGGTTAGATCCTATGTGGTTAGATCCTGTGTGGTTAGATTCTGTGAGGTTAGATACTGTGTGGCTAGATCCTGTGTGGTTAGATCCTGTGTGTTTAGATCCTGTGTGGTTAGATCCTGTGTAGGTACATCATGTGTGGTTAGATTCTGTGTGGTTAAATTCTGAGTGGTTAGATCCTGTGTGGTTAGATTCTGTGTGTGTAGATTCTGTGTGGTTAGAATCTGTGTATGTAGATTCTGTGTGGTTAGATTCTGTGTGGTTAGATCCTGTGTGTGTAGATTCTGTGTGGTTAGATTCTGTGTGGTTAGATCCTGTGTAGGTAGATCATGTGTGGTTAGATTCTGTGTGGTTAGATCCTGTGTGGTTAGATTCTGTGTGGTTAGATTCTGTGTGGTTAGATCCTGTGTGGTTAGATCCTGTGTGGTTAGATCCTGTGTGGGTAGATTCTGTGTGGTTAGATTCTGTGTGGTTAGTTCCTGTGTGGTTAGTTCCTGTGTGGTTAGATCCTGTGTGGTTAGATCCTGTGTGGGTAGATCCTGTGTGGGTAGATTCTGTGTGGTTAGATCCTGTGTAGGTAGATTCTGTGTGGGTAGATTCTGTGTGGGTAGATTCTGTGTGGTTAGATTCTGTGTGGTTAGATCCTGTGTGGGTAGATTCTGTGTGGTTAGATTCTGTGTAGGTAGATCATGTGTGGTTAGATTCTGTGTGGTTAGATCCTGTGTGGTTAGTTCCTGTGTGGTTAGATCCTGTGTGGTTAGATCCTGTGTGGGAAGATCCTGTGTGGGAAGATCCTGTGTGGTTAGTTCCTGTGTGGTTAAATCCTGTGTGGTTAGATCCTGTGTGGTTAGATTCTGTGTGTGTAGATTCTGTGTGGTTAGATTCTGTGCGTGTAGATTCTGTGTGGTTAGATCCTGTGTGGTTAGATCCTGTGTGGTTAGATCCTGTGTGTGTAGATTCTGTGTGGTTAGATTCTGTGTGTGTAGATTCTGTGTGGTTAGATTCTGTGCGTGTAGATTCTGTGTGGTTAGCTTCTGTGTGGTTAGATTCTGTGTGGTTAGTTCCTGTGTGGTTAGATCCTGTGTGGTTAGATCCTGTGTGGTTAGATTCTGTGTGGTTAGATTCTGTGTGGTTAGTTCCTGTGTGGTTAGTTCCTGTGTGGTTAGATTCTGTGTGGTTAGATTCTGTGTGTGTAGATTCTGTGTGGTTAGATTCTGTGTGGTTAGATTCTGTGTGGTTAGTTCCTGTGTGGTTAGATTCTGTGTGTGTAGATTCTGTGTGGTTAGATTCTGTGTGGTTAGATTCTGTGTGGTTAGATTCTGTGTGGTTAGATCCTGTGTGTGTAGATTCTGTGTGGTTAGATTCTGTGTGGTTAGATTCTGTGTGGTTAGATTCTGTGTGGTTAGATTCTGTGTGGTTAGATTCTGTGTGGTTAGATTCTGTGTGGTTAGTTCCTGTGTGGTTAGATTCTGTGTGTGTAGATTCTGTGTGGTTAGATTCTGTGCGTGTAGATTCTGTGTGGTTAGCTTCTGTGTGGTTAGATTCTGTGTGGTTAGTTCCTGTGTGGTTAGATTCTGTGTGTGTAGATTCTGTGTGGTTAGCTTCTGTGTGGTTAGTTCCTGTGTGGTTAGTTCCTGTGTGGTTAGATTCTGTGTGGTTAGATCCTGTGTGGTTAGATCCTGTGTGGTTAGATTCTGTGTGGTTAGATCCTGTGTGTGTAGATTCTGTGTGGTTAGATTCTGTGTGTGTAGATTCTGTGTGGTTAGATTCTGTGTGGTTAGATTCTGTGTGGTTAGATTCTGTGTGGTTGGGTTCCTGTCTGGTTAGATTCTGTGTGTGTAGATTCTGTGTGGTTAGATTCTGTGCGTGTAGATTCTGTGTGGTTAGCTTCTGTGTGGTTAGCTTCTGTGTGGTTAGATTCTGTGTGGTTAGATTCTGTGTGGTTAGATTCTGTGTGGTTAGATTCTGTGTGGTTAGATCCTGTGTGGTTAGATCCTGTGTGGTTAGATTCTGTGTGTGTAGATTCTGTGTGGTTAGTTCCTGTGTGGTTAGATCCTGTGTGGTTAGATCCTGTGTGGGTAGATCCTGTGTGGTTAGTTCCTGTGTGGTTAGTTCCTGTGTGGTTAGATTCTGTGCGTGTAGATTCTGTGTGGTGAGTTCCTGTGTGGTTAGATTCTGTGTGGTTAGATCCTGTGTGGTTAGATTCTGTGTGGGTAGATCCTGTTTGGTTAGATTCTGTGTGGTTAGATCCTGTGTGGGTAGATCCTGTGTGGTTAGATACTGTGTGGTTAGATCCTGTGTGGTTAGATCCTGTGTGGTTAGATCCTGTGTGGGTAGATTCTGTGCGGTTAGATCCTGTGTGGTTAGATCCTGTGTGGGTAGATCCTGTGTGGTTAGATCCTGTGTGGTTAGATCCTGTGTAGGTAGATTCTGTGTGGGTAGATTCTGTGTGGGTAGATTCTGTGTGGTTAGATTCTGTGTGGTTAGATCCTGTGTGGGTAGATTCTGTGTGGTTAGATTCTGTGTAGGTAGATCATGTGTGGTTAGATTCTGTGTGGTTAGATCCTGTGTGGTTAGTTCCTGTGTGGTTAGATCCTGTGTGGTTAGATCCTGTGTGGTTTGATCCTGTGTGGGAAGATCCTGTGTGGTTAGTTCCTGTGTGGTTAGATCCTGTGTGGTTAGATCCTGTGTGGTTACATTCTGTGTGTGTAGATTCTGTGTGGTTAGATTCTGTGCGTGTAGATTCTGTGTGGTTAGATCCTGTGTGGTTAGATCCAGTGTGGTTAGATCCTGTGTGTGTAGATTCTGTGTGGTTAGATTCTGTGTGTGTAGATTCTGTGTGGTTAGATTCTGTGCGTGTAGATTCTGTGTGGTTAGCTTCTGTGTGGTTAGATTCTGTGTGGTTAGTTCCTGTGTGGTTAGATCCTGTGTGGTTAGATCCTGTGTGGGTAGATCCTGTGTGGGTAGATTCTGTGTGGTTAGATCCTGTGTGGGTAGATTCTGTGTGGTTAGATCCTGTGTAGGTAGATACTGTGTGGGTAGATTCTGTGTGGGTAGATTATGTGTGGTTAGATTCTGTGTGGTTAGATCCTGTGTGGATAGATTCTGTGTGGTTAGATTCTGTGTAGGTAGATCATGTGTGGTTAGATTCTGTGTGGTTAGATCCTGTGTGGTTAGTTCCTGTGTGGTTAGATCCTGTGTGGTTAGATCCTGTGTGGGAAGATCCTGTGTGGGAAGATCCTGTGTGGTTAGTTCCTGTGTGGTTAAATCCTGTGTGGTTAGATCCTGTGTGGTTAGATCCTGTGTGTGTAGATTCTGTGTGGTTAGATTCTGTGCGTGTAGATTCTGTGTGGTTAGATCCTGTGTGGGTAGATTCTGTGTGGTTAGATTCTGTGTAGGTAGATCATGTGTGGTTAGATTCTGTGTGGGAAGATCCTGTGTGGTTAGTTCCTGTGTGGTTAGATCCTGTGTGGTTAGATCCTGTGTGGTTACATTCTGTGTGTGTAGATTCTGTGTGGTTAGATTCTGTGCGTGTAGATTCTGTGTGGTTAGATCCTGTGTGGTTAGATCCTGTGTGGTTAGATCCTGTGTGTGTAGATTCTGTGTGGTTAGATTCTGTGTGTGTAGATTCTGTGTGGTTAGATTCTGTGCGTGTAGATTCTGTGTGGTTAGCTTCTGTGTGGTTAGATTCTGTGTGGTTAGTTCCTGTGTGCTTAGATCCTGTGTGGGTAGATCCTGTGTGGGTAGATTCTGTGTGGTTAGATACTGTGTGGGTAGATCCTGTGTGGGTAGATTCTGTGTGGTTAGATCCTGTGTAGGTAGATTCTGTGTGGGTAGATTCTGTGTGGGTAGATTCTGTGTGGTTAGATTCTGTGTGGTTAGATCCTGTGTGGGTAGATTCTGTGTGGTTAGATTCTGTGTAGGTAGATCATGTGTGGTTAGATTCTGTGTAGTTAGATCCTGTGTGGTTAGTTCCTGTGTGGTTAGATCCTGTGTGGTTAGATCCTGTGTGGGAAGATCCTGTGTGGGAAGATCCTGTGTGGTTAGTTCCTGTGTCGTTAAATCCTGTGTGGTTAGATTCTGTGTGTGTAGATTCTGTGTGGTTAGATTCTGTGCGTGTAGATTCTGTGTGGTTAGATCCTGTGTGGTTAGATCCTGTGTGGTTAGATCCTGTGTGTGTAGATTCTGTGTGGTTAGATTCTGTGTGGTTAGATCCTGTGTAGGTAGATCATGTGTGGTTAGATCCTGTGTGGTTAGATCCTGTGTGTGTAGATTCTGTGTGGTTAGATTCTGTGTGGTTAGATTCTGTGTGGTTAGATTCTGTGTGGTTAGATTCTGTGCGTGTAGATTCTGTGTGGTTAGCTTCTGTGTGATTAGATTCTGTGTGGTTAGATTCTGTGCGTGTAGATTCTGTGTGGTTAGCTTCTGTGTGGTTAGATTCTGTGTGGTTAGTTCCTGTGTGGTTAGATCCTGTGTGGTTAGATTCTGTGTGGTTAGATTCTGTGTGGTTAGTTCCTGTGTGGTTAGTTCCTGTGTGGTTAGATTCTGTGTGGTTAGATTCTGTGTGTGTAGATTCTGTGTGGTTAGATTCTGTGTGGTTAGATTCTGTGTGGTTAGATTCTGTGTGGTTAGTTCCTGTGTGGTTAGATTCTGTGTGTGTAGATTCTGTATGGTTAGATTCTGTGTGGTTAGATTCTGTGTGGTTAGATCCTGTGTGGTTAGTTCCTGTGTGGTTAGATCCTGTGTGGTTAGATCCTGTGTGGTTAGATTCTGTGTGGTTAGATTCTGTGTGGTTAGATTCTGTGTGGTTAGATTCTGTGTGTTTAGTTCCTGTGTGGTTAGATTCTGTGTGTGTAGATTCTGTGTGGTTAGATTCTGTGCGTGTAGATTCTGTGTGGTTAGCTTCTGTGTGGTTAGATTCTGTGTGGTTAGTTCCTGTGTGGTTAGATTCTGTGTGGTTAGATTCTGTGCGTGTAGATTCTGTGTGGTTAGCTTCTGTGTGGTTAGCTTCTGTGTGGTTAGATTCTGTGTGGTTAGTTCCTGTGTGGTTAGTTCCTGTGTGGTTAGATTCTGTGTGGTTAGATCCTGTGTGGTTAGATCCTGTGTGGTTAGATTCTGTGTGGTTCGATCCTGTGTGTGTAGATTCTGTGTGGTTAGATTCTGTGTGGTTAGATTCTGTGTGTGTAGATTCTGTGTGGTTAGATTCTGTGTGGTTAGATTCTGTGTGGTTAGATTCTGTGTGGTTGGGTTCCTGTGTGGTTAGATTCTGTGTGTGTAGATTCTGTGTGGTTAGATTCTGTGCGTGTAGATTCTGTGTGGTTAGCTTCTGTGTGGTTAGCTTCTGTGTGGTTAGATTCTGTGTGGTTAGATTCTGTGTGGTTAGATCCTGTGTGGTTAGATCCTGTGTGGTTAGATTCTGTGTGTGTAGATTCTGTGTGGTTAGTACCTGTGTGGTTAGATCCTGTGTGGTTAGATCCTGTGTGGGTAGATCCTGTGTGGTTAGTTCCTGTGTGGTTAGTTCCTGTGTGGTTAGATTCTGTGCGTGTAGATTCTGTGTGGTTAGTTCCTGTGTGGTTAGATTCTGTGTGGTTAGATCCTGTGTGGTTAGATTCTGTGTGGGTAGATCCTGTTTGGTTAGATTCTGTGTGGTTAGATCCTGTGTGGGTATATCCTGTGTGGTTAGATACTGTGTGGTTAGATTCTGTGTGGTTAGATCCTGTGTGGTTAGATCCTGTGTGGGTAGATCCTGTGTGGTTAGATTCTGTGTTGTTAGATCCTGTGTGGTTAGATTCTGTGTGGTTAGATCCTGTGTGGTTAGATTCTGTGTGGTTAGATCCTGTGTGGTTAGATCCTGTGTGGTTAGGTTCTGTGTGGTTAGATTCTGTGTGGTTAGATCCTGTGTGGTTAGATCCTGTGTGGGTAGATCCTGTGTGGTTAGATCCTGTGTGGTTAGATTCTGTGTGGTTAGATCCTGTGTGTGTAGATCCTGTGTGGTTAGTTCCTGTGTGGTTAGATTCTGTGTGGTTAGTTCCTGTGTGGTTAGTTCCTGTGTGGTTAGATTCTGTGTGGTTAGTTCCTGTGTGGTTAGATTCTGTGTGTTTAGATTCTGTGTGGTTAGATCCTGTGTGGTTAGATTCTGTGTGTGTAGATTCTGTGTGGTTAGATCCTGTGTGGTTAGTTCCTGTGTGGTTAGATTCTGTGTGGTTAGTACCTGCGTGGTTAGATTCTGTGTGTGTAGATTCTGTGTGGTTAGATCCTGTGTGGTTAGATTCTGTGTGTGTAGATTCTGTGTGGTTAGATCCTGTGTGGTTAGATTCTGTGTGGTTAGATCCTGTGTTGTTAGATTCTGTGTGGTTAGATTCTGTGTGGTTAGATCCTGTGTGGTTAGATTCTGTGTGTGTAGATTCTGTGTGGTTAGATCATGTGTGGTTAGATCCTGTGTGGTTAGATTCTGTGTGGTTAGATTCTGTGTGTGTAGATTCTGTGTGGTTAGATTCTGTGTGGTTAGATTCTGTGTGGTTAGATCCTGTGTGCTTAGATCCTGTGTGGTTAGATCCTGTGTGGTTAGATTCTGTGTGTGTAGATTCTGTGTGGTTAAAATCTGTGTATGTAGATTCTGTGTGGTTAGATCCTGTGTGGTTAGATTCTGTGTGTGTAGATTCTGTGTGGTTAGATCCTGTGTAGGTGGATCATGTGTGGTTATATTCTGTGTGGTTAGATCCTGTGTGTGTAGATTCTGTGTGGTTAGATTCTGTGTGGTTAGATCCTGTGTAGGTAGATCATGTGTGGTTAGATTCTGTGTGGTTAGATCCTGTGTGTGTAGATTCTGTGTGGTTAGATCCTGTGTGGGTAGATTCTGTGTGGTTAGATCCTGTGTGGTTAGATCCTGTGTGGGTAGATTCTGTGTGGTTAGATTCTGTGTGGTTAGATTCTGTGTGGTTAGATTCTGTGTGGTTAGATTCTGTGCGTGTAGATTCTGTGTGGTTAGCTTCTGTGTGATTAGATTCTGTGTGGTTAGATTCTGTGCGTGTAGATTCTGTGTGGTTAGCTTCTGTGTGGTTAGATTCTGTGTGGTTAGTTCCTGTGTGGTTAGATCCTGTGTGGTTAGATTCTGTGTGGTTAGATTCTGTGTGGTTAGTTCCTGTGTGGTTAGTTCCTGTGTGGTTAGATTCTGTGTGGTTAGATTCTGTGTGTGTAGATTCTGTGTGGTTAGATTCTGTGTGGTTAGATTCTGTGTGGTTAGATTCTGTGTGGTTAGTTCCTGTGTGGTTAGATTCTGTGTGTGTAGATTCTGTATGGTTAGATTCTGTGTGGTTAGATTCTGTGTGGTTAGATCCTGTGTGGTTAGTTCCTGTGTGGTTAGATCCTGTGTGGTTAGATCCTGTGTGGTTAGATTCTGTGTGGTTAGATTCTGTGTGGTTAGATTCTGTGTGGTTAGATTCTGTGTGTTTAGTTCCTGTGTGGTTAGATTCTGTGTGTGTAGATTCTGTGTGGTTAGATTCTGTGCGTGTAGATTCTGTGTGGTTAGCTTCTGTGTGGTTAGATTCTGTGTGGTTAGTTCCTGTGTGGTTAGATTCTGTGTGGTTAGATTCTGTGCGTGTAGATTCTGTGTGGTTAGCTTCTGTGTGGTTAGCTTCTGTGTGGTTAGATTCTGTGTGGTTAGTTCCTGTGTGGTTAGTTCCTGTGTGGTTAGATTCTGTGTGGTTAGATCCTGTGTGGTTAGATCCTGTGTGGTTAGATTCTGTGTGGTTCGATCCTGTGTGTGTAGATTCTGTGTGGTTAGATTCTGTGTGGTTAGATTCTGTGTGTGTAGATTCTGTGTGGTTAGATTCTGTGTGGTTAGATTCTGTGTGGTTAGATTCTGTGTGGTTGGGTTCCTGTGTGGTTAGATTCTGTGTGTGTAGATTCTGTGTGGTTAGATTCTGTGCGTGTAGATTCTGTGTGGTTAGCTTCTGTGTGGTTAGCTTCTGTGTGGTTAGATTCTGTGTGGTTAGATTCTGTGTGGTTAGATCCTGTGTGGTTAGATCCTGTGTGGTTAGATTCTGTGTGTGTAGATTCTGTGTGGTTAGTACCTGTGTGGTTAGATCCTGTGTGGTTAGATCCTGTGTGGGTAGATCCTGTGTGGTTAGTTCCTGTGTGGTTAGTTCCTGTGTGGTTAGATTCTGTGCGTGTAGATTCTGTGTGGTTAGTTCCTGTGTGGTTAGATTCTGTGTGGTTAGATCCTGTGTGGTTAGATTCTGTGTGGGTAGATCCTGTTTGGTTAGATTCTGTGTGGTTAGATCCTGTGTGGGTATATCCTGTGTGGTTAGATACTGTGTGGTTAGATTCTGTGTGGTTAGATCCTGTGTGGTTAGATCCTGTGTGGGTAGATCCTGTGTGGTTAGATTCTGTGTTGTTAGATCCTGTGTGGTTAGATTCTGTGTGGTTAGATCCTGTGTGGTTAGATTCTGTGTGGTTAGATCCTGTGTGGTTAGATCCTGTGTGGTTAGGTTCTGTGTGGTTAGATTCTGTGTGGTTAGATCCTGTGTGGTTAGATCCTGTGTGGGTAGATCCTGTGTGGTTAGATCCTGTGTGGTTAGATTCTGTGTGGTTAGATCCTGTGTGTGTAGATCCTGTGTGGTTAGTTCCTGTGTGGTTAGATTCTGTGTGGTTAGTTCCTGTGTGGTTAGTTCCTGTGTGGTTAGATTCTGTGTGGTTAGTTCCTGTGTGGTTAGATTCTGTGTGTTTAGATTCTGTGTGGTTAGATCCTGTGTGGTTAGATTCTGTGTGTGTAGATTCTGTGTGGTTAGATCCTGTGTGGTTAGTTCCTGTGTGGTTAGATTCTGTGTGGTTAGTACCTGCGTGGTTAGATTCTGTGTGTGTAGATTCTGTGTGGTTAGATCCTGTGTGGTTAGATTCTGTGTGTGTAGATTCTGTGTGGTTAGATCCTGTGTGGTTAGATTCTGTGTGGTTAGATCCTGTGTTGTTAGATTCTGTGTGGTTAGATTCTGTGTGGTTAGATCCTGTGTGGTTAGATTCTGTGTGTGTAGATTCTGTGTGGTTAGATCATGTGTGGTTAGATCCTGTGTGGTTAGATTCTGTGTGGTTAGATTCTGTGTGTGTAGATTCTGTGTGGTTAGATTCTGTGTGGTTAGATTCTGTGTGGTTAGATCCTGTGTGCTTAGATCCTGTGTGGTTAGATCCTGTGTGGTTAGATTCTGTGTGTGTAGATTCTGTGTGGTTAAAATCTGTGTATGTAGATTCTGTGTGGTTAGATCCTGTGTGGTTAGATTCTGTGTGTGTAGATTCTGTGTGGTTAGATCCTGTGTAGGTGGATCATGTGTGGTTATATTCTGTGTGGTTAGATCCTGTGTGTGTAGATTCTGTGTGGTTAGATTCTGTGTGGTTAGATCCTGTGTAGGTAGATCATGTGTGGTTAGATTCTGTGTGGTTAGATCCTGTGTGTGTAGATTCTGTGTGGTTAGATCCTGTGTGGGTAGATTCTGTGTGGTTAGATCCTGTGTGGTTAGATCCTGTGTGGGTAGATCCTGTGTGGGTAGATTCTGTGTGGTTAGATCCTGTGTAGGTAGATCCTGTGTGTGTAGATTCTGTGTGGGTAGATTCTGTGTGGTTAGATTCTGTGTGGTTAGATCCTGTGTGGGTAGATTCTGTGTGGATAGATTATGTGTGGTTAGATCCTGTGTGGTTAGTTCCTGTGTGGTTAGATCCTGTGTGGTTAGATCCTGTGTGGTTAGTTCCTGTGTGGTTAGATCCTGTGTGGTTATATCCTGTGTGGTTAGATCCTGTGTGGTTAGATCCTGTGTGGGAAGATCCTGTGTGGTTAGATTCTGTGTGGTTAGATCCTGTGTGGTTAGATCCTGTGTGGTTAGTTCCTGTGTGGTTAGATCCTGTGTGGTTAGATCGTGTGCGGTTAGATCCTGTGTCAGAACATCCTGTGTGGTTAGTTCCTGTGTGGTTAGATGCTGTGTGGTTAGATCCTGTGTGGTTAGATCCTGTGTGGTTAGATTCTGTGTGTGTAGATTCTGTGTGGTTAGATTCTCTGCGTGTAGATTCTGTGTGGTTAGTTCCTGTGTGGTTAGATCCTGTGTGGTTAGATCGTGTGTGGTTAGATCCTGTGTGGGAAGATCCTGTGTGGTTAGTTCCTGTGTGGTTAGATCCTGTGTGGTTAGATCCTGTGTGGTTAGATCCTGTGTGGTTAGATTCTGTGTGTGTAGATTCTGTGTGGTTAGATTCTGTGCGTGTAGATTCTGTGTGGTTAGATCCTGTGTGGTTAGATCCTGTGTGGTTAGATTCTGTGTGTGTAGATTCTGTGTGGTTAGATTCTGTGCGTGTAGATTCTGTGTGGTTAGATCCTGTGTGGTTAGATCCTGTGTGGTTAGATTCTGTGTGTGTAGATTCTGTGTGGTTAGATTCTGTGCGTGTAGATTCTGTGTGGTTAGATCCTGTGAGTGCCGATTCTGTGTGGTTAGCTTCTGTGTGGTTAGATTCTGTGTGGTTAGTTCCTGAGTGGTTAGATCCTGTGTGGTTAGATTCTGTGTGGTTAGATTCTGAGTGGTTAGAATCTGTGTATTTAGATTCTGTGTGGTTAGATCCTGTGTAGGTAGATCATGTGTGGTTAGATTCTGTGTGGTTAGATCCTGTGTGTGTAGATTCTGTGTGGTTAGATTCTGTGTGGTTAGATCCTGTGTAGGTAGATCATGTGTGGTTAGATTCTGTGTGGTTAGATCCTGTGTGTGTAGATTCTGTGTGGTTAGATTCTGTGTGGTTAGATCCTGTGTGGTTAGATCCAGTGTGGGTAGATCCTGTGTGGTTAGATCCTGGGTGGTTAGATCCTGTGTGGTTAGATCCTGTTTGGGTAGATTCTGTGTGGTTAGATCCTGTGTAGGTAGATTCTGTGTGGGTAGATTCTGTGTGGGTAGATTCTGTGTGGTTAGATTCTGTGTGGTTAGATCCTGTGTGGGTAGATTCTGTGTGGTTAGATTCTGTGTAGGTAGATCATGTGTGGTTAGATTCTGTGTGGTTAGATCCTGTGTGGTTAGTTCCTGTGTGGTTAGATCCTGTGTGGTTAGATCCTGTGTGGGAAGATCCTGTGTTGTTAGTTCCTGTGTGGTTAGATCCTGTGTGGTTAGATCCTGTGTGGTTAGATTCTGTGTGTGTAGATTCTGTGTGTGTAGATTCTGTGTGGTTAGATTCTGTGCGTGTAGATTCTGTGTGGTTAGATCCTGTGTGGTTAGATCCTGTGTGTGTAGATTCTGTGTGGTTAGATTCTGTGTGTGTAGATTCTGTGTGGTTAGATTCTGTGCGTGTAGATTCTGTGTGGTTAGCTTCTGTGTGGTTAGATTCTGTGTGGTTAGTTCCTGTGTGGTTAGTTCCTGTGTGGTTAGATCCTGTGTGGTTAGATTCTGTGTGGTTAGATTCTGTGTGTGTAGATTCTGTGTGGTTAGATTCTGTGTGGTTAGATTCTGTGTGGTTAGATTCTGTGTGGTTAGATCCTGTGTGTGTAGATCCTGTGTGTGTAGATTCTGTGTGGTTAGATTCTGTGTGGTTAGATTCTGTGTGGTTAGATTCTGTGTGGTTAGATTCTGTGTGGTTAGTTCCTGTGTGGTTAGTTCCTGTGTGGTTAGATTCTGTGAGTGTAGATTCTGTGTGGTTAGATTCTGTGCGTCTAGATTCTGTGTGGTTAGCTTCTGTGTGGTTAGATTCTGTGTGGTTAGTTCCTGTGTGGTTAGATTCTGTGTGTGTAGATTCTGTGTGGTTAGTTCCTGTGTAGTTAGATTCTGTGTGGTTAGATCCTGTGTGGTTAGATCCTGTGAGGTTAGATTCTGTGTGATTAGATCCTGTGTGTAGATTCTGTGTGGTTAGATTCTGTGTGTGTAGATTCTGTGTGGTTCGGTTCCTGTGTGGTTAGATTCTGTGTGTGTAGATTCTGTGTGGTTAGATTCTGTGCGTGTAGATTCTGTGTGGTTAGCTTCTGTGTGGTTAGCTTCTGTGTGGTTAGATTCTGTGTGGTTAGATTCTGTGTGGTTAGATTCTGTGTGGTTAGATCCTGTGTGGTTAGATCCTGTGTGGTTAGATCCTGTGTGGGTAGATCCTGTGTAGTTAGTTCCTGTGTGGTTAGTTCCTGTGTGGTTAGATTCTGTGCGTGTAGATTCTGTGTGGTTAGTTCCTGTGTGGTTAGATTCTGTGTGGTTAGATCCTGTGTGGTTAGATTCTGTGTGGGTAGATCCTGTTTGGTTAGATTCTGTGTGGATAGATCCTGTGTGGGTAGATCCTGTGTAGTTAGATTCTGTGTGGTTAGATTCTGTGTGGTTAGATCCTGTGTGGTTAGATCCTGTGTGGTTAGATTCTGTGTGGTTAGATTCTGTGTGGTTAGATCCTGTGTGGTTAGATTCTGTGTGGGTAGATCCTGTGTGGTTAGATCCTGTGTGGTTAGATTCTGTGTGGTTAGATCCTGTGTGGTTAGATTCTGTGTGGGTAGATCCTGTGTGGTTAGATTCTGTGTGGTTAGATTCTGTGTGGTTAGATTCTGTGTGGTTAGATCCTGTGTGGTTAGATCCTGTGTGGTTAGATCCTGTGTGGTTAGATTCTGTGTGGTTAGATTCTGTGTGGTTAGATTCTGTGTGGTTAGATCCTGTGTGGTTAGATTCTGTGTGGTTAGATCCTGTGTGGTTAGATTCTGTGTGGGTAGATCCTGTGTGGTTAGATTCTGTGTGGTTAGATCCTGTGTGGTTAGATCCTGTGTGGTTAGATCCTGTGTGGTTAGATTCTGTGTGGTTAGATTCTGTGTGGTTAGATCCTGTGTGGTTAGATCCTGTGTGGGTAGATCCTGTGTGGTTAGATGCTGTGTGGTTAGATCCTGTGTGGTTCGATCCTGTGTGGTTAGATTCTGTGTGGTTAGATCCTGTGTGTGTAGATCCTGTGTGGTTAGTTCCTGTGTGGTTAGATTCTGTGTGGTTAGTTCCTGTGTGGTTCGTTCCTGTGTGGTTAGATTCTGTGTGGTTAGTTCCTGTGTGGTTAGATTCTGTGTGTGTAGATTCTGTGTGGTTAGATCCTGTGTGTTTAGTCCCTGTGTTGTCAGATTCTGTGTGTGTAGATTCTGTGTGGTTAGATCCTGTGTGGTTAGATTCTGTGTGTGTAGATTCTGTGTGGTTAGATCCTGTGTGGTTAGATTCTGTGTGGTTACTTCCTGTCTGGTTAGATTCTGTGTGTGTAGATTCTGTGTGGTTAGATCCTGTGTGGTTAGATTCTGTGTGTGTAGATTCTGTGTGGTTAGATCCTGTGTGGTTAGATTCTGTGTGGTTAGATCCTGTGTGGTTAGATTCTGTGTGGTTAGATTCTGTGTGGTTAGATCCTGTGTGGTTAGATTCTGTGTGTGTAGATTCTGTGTGGTTAGATCATGTGTGGTTAGATTCTGTGTGGTTAGATTCTGTGTGGTTAGATCCTGTGTGGTTAGATCCTGTGTGGTTAGATCCTGAGTGGTAAGATCCTGTGTGGTTAGATTCTGTGTGTGTAGATTCTGTGTGGTTAAAATCTGTGGATGTAGATTCTGTGTGGTTAGATCCTGTGTGGTTAGATTCTGTGTGTGTAGTTTCTGTGTGGTTAGATCCTGTGTAGGTAGATCATGTGTGGTTAGATTCTGTGTGGTTAGATCCTGTGTGTGTAGATTCTGTGTGGTTAGATTCTGTGTGGTTTGATCCTGTGTAGGTAGATCATGTGTGGTTAGATTCTGTGTGGTTAGATCCTGTGTGTGTAGATTCTGTGTGGTTAGATCCTGTGTGGGTAGATTCTGTGTGATTAGATCCTGTGTGGTTAGATCCTGTGTGGGTAGATCCTTTGTGGGTAGATTCTGTGTGGTTAGATTCTGTGTGGTTAGATCCTGTGTAGGTAGATCCTGTGTGTCTAGATTCTGTGTGGGTAGATTCTGTGTGGTTAGATTCTGTGTGGTTAGATCCTGTGTGGTTAGTTCCTGTGTGGTTAGATCCTGTGTGGTTAGATCCTGTGTGGTTAGATCCTGTGTGGTTAGTTCCTGTGTGGTTAGATCCTGTGTGGTTAGATCCTGTGTGGTTAGATCCTGTGTGGTTATATCCTGTGTGGTTAGATCCTGTGTGGGAAGATCCTGTGTGGTTAGTTCCTGTGTGGTTAGATCCTGTGTGGGAAGATCCTGTGTGGTTAGATCCTGTGTGGTTGGATCCTGTGTGGTTAGTTCCTGTGTGGTTAGATCCTGTGTGGTTAGATCCTGTGTGGTTAGATCCTGTGTGGGAAGATCCTGTGTGGTTAGTTCCTGTGTGGTTAGATCCTGTGTGGTTAGATCCTGTGTGGTTAGATTCTGTGTGTGTAAATTCTGTGTGGTTAGATTCTGTGCGTGTAGATTCTGTGTGGTTAGATCCTGTGTGGTTAGATCCTGTGTGTGTAGATTCTGTGTGGTTATCTTCTGTGTGGTTAGATTCTGTGTGGTTAGATTCTGTGTGGTTAGTTCCTGTGTGGTTAGATCCTGTGTGGTTAGATTCTGTGTGGTTAGATTCTGTGTGGTTAGTTCCTGTGTGGTTAGATTCTGTGTGGTTAGATTCTGTGTGGTTAGATTCAGTGTGGTTAGATTCTGTGTGGTTAGTTCCTGTGTGGTTTGATTCTGTGTGGTTAGTTCCTGTGTGGTTAGTTCCTGTGTGGTTAGAGTCTGTGTGTGTAGATTCTGTGTCTTTAATTCCTGTGTGGTTAGATTCTGTGTGGTTAGATCCTGTGTGGTTAGATTCTGTGTGGTTAGATCCTGTGTGGGTAGATCCTGTGTGGTTAGTTCCTGTGTGGTTAGTTCCTGTGTGGTTAGAGTCTGTGTGTGTAGATTCTGTGTCTTTAATTCCTGTGTGGTTAGATCCTGTGTGGTTAGATTCTGTGTGGTTAGATCCTGTGTGGGTAGATCCTGTGTTATGAGATTCTGTGTGGTTAGATCCTGTGTGGTTAGATCCTGTGTGGGTAGATCCTGTGTGGTTAGATTCTATGTGGTTAAATCCTGTGTGGTTAGATTCTGTGTGGGTAGATCCTGTGTGGTTAGATTCTGTGTGGTTAGATTCTGTGTGGTTAGATTCTGTGTGGTTAGATTCTGTGTGGTTAGATCCTGTGTGGTTAGATTCTGTGTGGTTAGATGCTGTATGGTTAGATCCTGTGTGGTTAGATTCTGTGTGGTTAGATCCTGTGTGTGTAGATCCTGTGTGGTTAGTTCCTGTGTGGTTAGATTTTGTGTGTGTAGATTCTGTGTGGTTAGTTCCTGTGTGGTTAGATTCTGTGTGGTTAGTTCCTGTGTGGTTAGTTCCTGTGTGGTTAGATTCTGTGTGGTTAGTTCCTGTGAGGTTAGATTCTGTGTGGTTAGATTCTGTGTGGTTAGATCCTGTGTGGTTAGATCCTGTGTGGTTAGATTCTGTGTGTGTAGATTCTGTGTGGTTAGATTCTGTGTGGTTAGATCCTGTGTGGTTAGATCATGTGTAGGTAGATCATGTGTGGTTAGATTCTGTGTGGTTAGATTCTGTGTGGTTAGATCCTGTGTGGTTAGATTCTGTGTGTGTAGATTCTGCGTGGTTAGAATCTGTGTATGTAGATTCTGTGTGGTTAGTTCCTGTGTGGTTAGATTCTGTGTGTGTAGATTCTGTGTGGTTAGATCCTGTGTAGGTAGATCATGTGTGGTTAGATTCTGTGTGTGTAGATTCTGTGTGTGTAGATTCTGTGTGGTTAGATTCTGTGTGGTTAGATCCTGTGTGTGTAGATCCTGTGTGGTTAGTTCCTGTGTGGTTATATTCTGTGTGTGTAGATTCTGTGTGGTTAGTTCCTGTGTGGTTAGATTCTGTGTGGTTAGTTCCTGTGTGGTTAGTTCCTGTGTGGTTAGATTCTGTGTGGTTAGTTCCTGTGTGGTTAGATTCTGTGTGGTTAGTTCCTGTGAGGTTAGATTCTGTGTGTGTAGATTCTGTGTGGTTAGTTCCTGTGTGGTTAGATTCTGTGTGGTTAGTTCCAGTGTGGTTAGTTCCTGTGTGGTTAGATTCTGTGTGGTTAGTTCCTGTGAGGTTAGATTCTGTGTGGTTAGATTCTGTGTGGTTAGATCCTGTGTGGTTAGATCCTGTGTGGTTAGATTCTGTGTGTGTAGATTCTATGTGGTTAGATTCTGTGTGGTTAGATTCTGTGAGGTTAGATCCTGTGTGGTTAGATTCTGCGTGTGTAGATTCTGCGTGGTTAGAATCTGTGTATGTAGATTCTGTGTGGTTAGTTCCTGTGTGGTTAGATTCTGTGTTTGTAGATTCTGTGTGGTTAGTTCCTGTGTAGGTAGATCATGTGTGGTTAGATTCTGTGTGGTTAGATCCTGTGTGTGTAGATTCTGTGTGGTTAGATTCTGTGTGTGTAGATCCTGTGTGGTTAGTTCCTGTGTGGTTAGATTCTGTGTGTGTAGATTCTGTGTGGTTAGTTCCTGTGTGGTTAGATTCTGTGTGGTTAGTTCCTGTGTGGTTAGTTCCTGTGTGGTTAGATTCTGTGTGGTTAGTTCCTGTGTGGTTAGATTCTGTGTGGTTAGATCCTGTGTGTGTAGATTCTGTGTGGTTAGATTCTGTGTGGTTTGATCCTGTGTAGGTAGATCATGTGTGGTTAGATTCTGTGTGGTTAGATCCTGTGTGTGTAGATTCTGTGTTTTTAGATCCTGTGTGGGTAGATTCTGTGTGATTAGATCCTGTGTGGTTAGATCCTGTGTGGGTAGATCCTTTGTGGGTAGATTCTGTGTGGTTAGATTCTGTGTGGTTAGATCCTGTGTAGGTAGATCCTGTGTGTCTAGATTCTGTGTGGGTAGATTCTGTGTGGTTAGATTCTGTGTGGTTAGATCCTGTGTGGTTAGTTCCTGTGTGGTTAGATCCTGTGTGGTTAGATCCTGTGTGGTTAGATCCTGTGTGGTTAGTTCCTGTGTGGTTAGATCCTGTGTGGTTAGATCCTGTGTGGTTAGATCCTGTGTGGTTAGATGCTGTGTGGGAAGATCCTGTGTGGTTAGTTCCTGTGTGGTTAGATCCTGTGTGGGAAGATCCTGTGTGGTTAGATCCTGTGTGGTTGGATCCTGTGTGGTTAGTTCCTGTGTGGTTAGATCCTGTGTGGTTAGATCCTGTGTGGTTAGATCCTGTGTGGGAAGATCCTGTGTGGTTAGTTCCTGTGTGGTTAGATCCTGTGTGGTTAGATCCTGTGTGGTTAGATTCTGTGTGTGTAAATTCTGTGTGGTTAGATTCTGTGCGTGTAGATTCTGTGTGGTTAGATCCTGTGTGGTTAGATCCTGTGTGTGTAGATTCTGTGTGGTTATCTTCTGTGTGGTTATCTTCTGTGTGGTTAGATTCTGTGTGGTTAGATTCTGTGTGGTTAGTTCCTGTGTGGTTAGATCCTGTGTGGTTAGATTCTGTGTGGTTAGATTCTGTGTGGTTAGTTCCTGTGTGGTTAGATTCTGTGTGGTTAGATTCTGTGTGGTTAGATTCAGTGTGGTTAGATTCTGTGTGGTTAGTTCCTGTGTGGTTTGATTCTGTGTGGTTAGTTCCTGTGTGGTTAGTTCCTGTGTGGTTAGAGTCTGTGTGTGTAGATTCTGTGTCTTTAATTCCTGTGTGGTTAGATTCTGTGTGGTTAGATCCTGTGTGGTTAGATTCTGTGTGGTTAGATCCTGTGTGGGTAGATCCTGTGTGGTTAGTTCCTGTGTGGTTACTTCCTGTGTGGTTAGAGTCTGTGTGTGTAGATTCTGTGTCTTTAATTCCTGTGTGGTTAGATCCTGTGTGGTTAGATTCTGTGTGGTTAGATCCTGTGTGGGTAGATCCTGTGTTATGAGATTCTGTGTGGTTAGATCCTGTGTGGTTAGATCCTGTGTGGGTAGATCCTGTGTGGTTAGATTCTGTGTGGTTAAATCCTGTGTGGTTAGATTCTGTGTGGGTAGATCCTGTGTGGTTAGATTCTGTGTGGTTAGATTCTGTGTGGTTAGATTCTGTGTGGTTAGATTCTGTGTGGTTAGATCCTGTGTGGTTAGATTCTGTGTGGTTAGATGCTGTATGGTTAGATCCTGTGTGGTTAGATTCTGTGTGGTTAGATCCTGTGTGTGTAGATCCTGTGTGGTTAGTTCCTGTGTGGTTAGATTTTGTGTGTGTAGATTCTGTGTGGTTAGTTCCTGTGTGGTTAGATTCTGTGTGGTTAGTTCCTGTGTGGTTAGTTCCTGTGTGGTTAGATTCTGTGTGGTTAGTTCCTGTGAGGTTAGATTCTGTGTGGTTAGATTCTGTGTGGTTAGATCCTGTGTGGTTAGATCCTGTGTGGTTAGATTCTGTGTGTGTAGATTCTGTGTGGTTAGATTCTGTGTGGTTAGATCCTGTGTGGTTAGATCATGTGTAGGTAGATCATGTGTGGTTAGATTCTGTGTGGTTAGATTCTGTGTGGTTAGATCCTGTGTGGTTAGATTCTGTGTGTGTAGATTCTGCGTGGTTAGAATCTGTGTATGTAGATTCTGTGTGGTTAGTTCCTGTGTGGTTAGATTCTGTGTGTGTAGATTCTGTGTGGTTAGATCCTGTGTAGGTAGATCATGTGTGGTTAGATTCTGTGTGTGTAGATTCTGTGTGTGTAGATTCTGTGTGGTTAGATTCTGTGTGGTTAGATTCTGTGTGGTTAGATCCTGTGTAGGTAGATCATGTGTGGTTAGATTCTGTGTGGTTAGATCCTGTGTGTGTAGATTCTGTGTGGTTAGATTCTGTGTGGTTAGATCCTGTGTGTGTAGATCCTGTGTGGTTAGTTCCTGTGTGGTTATATTCTGTGTGTGTAGATTCTGTGTGGTTAGTTCCTGTGTGGTTAGATTCTGTGTGGTTAGTTCCTGTGTGGTTAGTTCCTGTGTGGTTAGATTCTGTGTGGTTAGTTCCTGTGAGGTTAGATTCTGTGTGTGTAGATTCTGTGTGGTTAGTTCCTGTGTGGTTAGATTCTGTGTGGTTAGTTCCAGTGTGGTTAGTTCCTGTGTGGTTAGATTCTGTGTGGTTAGTTCCTGTGAGGTTAGATTCTGTGTGGTTAGATTCTGTGTGGTTAGATCCTGTGTGGTTAGATCCTGTGTGGTTAGATTCTGTGTGTGTAGATTCTGTGTGGTTAGATTCTGTGTGGTTAGATTCTGTGAGGTTAGATCCTGTGTGGTTAGATTCTGCGTGTGTAGATCCTGCGTGGTTAGAATCTGTGTATGTAGATTCTGTGTGGTTAGTTCCTGTGTGGTTAGATTCTGTGTTTGTAGATTCTGTGTGGTTAGTTCCTGTGTAGGTAGATCATGTGTGGTTAGATTCTGTGTGGTTAGATCCTGTGTGTGTAGATTCTGTGTGGTTAGATTCTGTGTGTGTAGATCCTGTGTGGTTAGTTCCTGTGTGGTTAGATTCTGTGTGTGTAGATTCTGTGTGGTTAGTTCCTGTGTGGTTAGATTCTGTGTGGTTAGTTCCTGTGTGGTTAGTTCCTGTGTGGTTAGATTCTGTGTGGTTAGATTCTGTGTGGTTAGTTCCTGTGAGGTTAGATTCTGTGTGGTTAGATTCTGTGTGGGTAGATTCTGTGTGGTTAGTTCCTGTGAGGTTAGATTCTGTGTGGTTAGATTCTGTGTGGGTAGATTCTGTGTGGTTAGATCCTGTGTGGTTAGATCTTGTGTGGGTAGATCCTGTGTGGGTAGATTCTGTGTGGTTAGATCCTGTGAGGTTAGATTCTGTGTGGTTAGATTCTGTGTGGTTAGTTCCTGTGAGGTTAGATTCTGTGTGGTTAGTTCCTGTGAGGTTAGATTCTGTGTGGTTAGTTCCTGTGAGGTTAGATTCTGTGTGGTTAGTTCCTGTGAGGTTAGATTCTGTGTGGTTAGTTCCTGTGTGGTTAGATTCTGTGTGGTTAGTTCCTGTGAGGTTAGATTCTGTGTGGTTAGATTCTGTGTGGTTAGTTCCTGTGAGGTTAGATTCTGTGTGGTTAGTTCCTGTGAGGTTAGATTCTGTGTGGTTAGTTCCTGTGTGGTTAGATTCTGTGTGGTTAGTTCCTGTGAGGTTAGATTCTGTGTGGTTAGATTCTGTGTGGTTAGTTCCTGTGAGGTTAGATTCTGTGTGGTTAGATTCTGTGTGGGTAGATTCTGTGTGGTTAGTTCCTGTGAGGTTAGATTCTGTGTGGTTAGATTCTGTGTGGGTAGATTCTGTGTGGTTAGATCCTGTGTGGTTAGATCTTTTGTGGGTAGATCCTGTGTGGGTAGATTCTGTGTGGTTAGATCCTGTGTAGGTAGATTCTGTGTGGGTAGATTCTGTGTGGTTAGATCCTGTGTGGTTAGATCCTGTGTGGTTAGTTCCTGTGTGGTTAGATCCTGTGTGGTTAGATCCTGTGTGGTTAGATCTTGTGTGGTTAGATCCTGTGTGGTTAGATCTTGTGTGGGTAGATCCTGTGTGGGTAGATTCTGTGTGGTTAGATCCTGTGTAGGTAGATTCTGTGTGGGTAGATTCTGTGTGGTTAGATCCTGTGTGGGAAGATCCTGTGTGGTTAGTTCCTGTGTGGTTAGATCCTGTGTGGTTAGATCCTGTGTGGTTAGATTCTGTGTGTGTAGATTCTGTGTGTGTAGATTCTGTGTGGTTAGATTCTGTGTGGATAGATTCTGTGTGTGTAGATTCTGTGTGGTTAGATCCTGTGTAGGTAGAGCATGTGTGGTTAGATTCTGTGTGGTTAGATTCTGTGTGGTTAGATCTTGTGTGGGTAGATCCTGTGTGGGTAGATTCTGTGTGGGTAGATTCTGTGTGGTTAGATCCTGTGTGGTTAGATCCTGTGTGGTTAGTTCCTGTGTGGTTAGATCCTGTGTGGTTAGATCTTGTGTGGTTAGATCCTGTGTGGTTAGATCCTGTGTGGTTAGATCTTGTGTGGTTAGATCTTGTGTGGTTAGATCTTGTGTGGTTAGATCCTGTGTGGTTAGATCCTGTGTAGGTAGATTCTGTGTGGGTAGATTCTGTGTGGTTAGATCCTGTGTGGTTAGATCCTGTGTGGTTAGTTCCTGTGTGGTTAGATCCTGTGTGGTTAGATCCTGTGTGGTTAGATCTTGTGTGGTTAGATCCTGTGTGGTTAGATCTTGTGTGGGTAGATCCTGTGTGGGTAGATTCTGTGTGGTTAGATCCTGTGTAGGTAGATTCTGTGTGGGTAGATTCTGTGTGGTTAGATCCTGTGTGGGAAGATCCTGTGTGGTTAGTTCCTGTGTGGTTAGATCCTGTGTGGTTAGATCCTGTGTGGTTAGATTCTGTGTGTGTAGATTCTGTGTGGTTAGATTCTGTGCGTGTAGATTCTGTGTGGTTAGATCCTGTGTGGTTAGATCCTGTGTGTGTAGATTCTGTGTGGTTAGTTTCTGTGTGTGTAGATTCTGTGTGTTTAGATTCTGTGTGGTTAGATCCTGTGTGGTTAGATCCTGTGTGGTTAGATTCTGTGTGTGTAGATTCTGTGTGGTTAGATTCTGTGTGTGTAGATTCTGTGTGGTTAGATTCTGTGTGGTTAGATCCTGTGTGGTTAGATCCTGTGTGGTTAGATTCTGTGTGTGTAGATTCTGTGTGGTTAGATTCTGTGTGTGTAGATTCTGT